>NC_090445.1:203174973-203478003 GCF_031143425.1 Pleurodeles waltl | reverse complement strand
TTCCCACATATTATGATGAATTTGTATGCTATCTATCAAAAATATGACAACCATCATTTTTTTGACTTTTGGTTGCTAATCCAGTCATATCAGACAAAAGGCAAAGTGATGACTTGCTTTCACATATTTTCCATCTGAGGGCATCCATACCTTGCAAAAAAAAATGTTAGAACCCATCCCCCAAGTGGTCCCAATGGCCTTAATTTTGGGTCCTGGCTTGTGGCCTAATGGGTGAGTCTTATCAGGAGAAAGGAGATGACAGAAGGCATAACGATGATTCTGTGGATGGACTACTAAAGAGGAATACATGTAGAGGAGCAACACTAGTCCAAGGACGAACTATCCACATTAGGCAACAAAATTACAGTCAGACATACCTTGGCCAAAGAACTGCCAACAAGCCACAGTGTGTCTGTACCACCTGTGACACCACCAAGATATGCTTCTACAAAGAAGAAACAATTATTTGCATAATTGACTTGTCTAGCTTTGTGGGTTACGGAGGTGATAGAAAGAAGGATGTGTTCATGGGGTCAATTTGGATTAAGAAAGAGGAGAAAAGTGGAGTGGTGAGCATTAGAGTGTGAGTTGGAGATATGAGATGTTCATGTGGTCAGATCGGGTGAGAAAGAGGACAGAAGAAAGAGGATGTTTGATGGTTGACAGCGTTAGAGTTAGCTGGTATGTTGTGTATGCTCATGCATGTATTGGCACATTAAAGGATATTTTAAATGGCATCACCTGGCATCAGATTTCTGGCTTTCAACCTGTGGAAGTCCCTCCAGTCTGCTCAACTGGTCACCCTCTTCACCTTCCAGGCATTCTCTTTCAGCCATACCCTCTTTAACATTTACATTTCTCTCATAGCTTCTTTTATTTGTGCCTATTTTTGTCTTCTCTTTCCACAGCAATAACACCTATATTGTCATCCTTTTGGGTGACAGCCAGGATGATCCCACTGATCGATTCCACAGTTGTGTGACTTTCTTTGCTGACAGGATGCAGATCAACACTCTGAAGTTCAGCACTGACCAGTCTGAAATTCTAAGGCTGACTACCCCTCTATCACTTTAGTCATTCATTTGTTAGCCTAAGGGACTCAGGGCCTCTCCTCAGCTTGCAGCCTTAGATACAAGCTTGCAGTATGAACTGATGAATTCTTGTCTCTTAAGCATCATGTTAACAAAGTGGTCGCCACATGTTTTCATCTTATTCAGACATTATGGAAGACCCTTCCCCCTCACTTGATTGGAATATGGTGAGTCAGGAAATCCTCTCCTAATTGTGGAAATACTCTTTAGGTTGACCGCTCTAAGTATCTGATGTCAAGTCTCCAAGTTCTATAAAATGACCTAGCTCTCTTGTGGCTTGAACCACCACACCACCATCTCTCATTACATTGGCTTCTATGCAAGGAGAGCCTAGTGTGTGGTTTTAGTCCTCATTGCTTTGGTGCCACCAGATGAGGTTCCCTTGTTACTTTATGGATCCCCGTAGTATATAGTTTTTCTTACTGTAGCCTGGAATCCCCAAGTATGTCGCCTTGTGTTTTATGTAGATGACCTTGAAATTGATGTGAGATTCAAGCAGCAAGGGAAGTTGGTTGAGGTTTGGGGTTTTCTTGCATTTGCTATTAACCGTGCTGTAGCATGAACAAAGTTCTTTCCTACTCCTAAAGTTCTAATTGAATCTGCATTAAACAGAGCACAGAAAAAAAGACAATTATACGATTAGTTTAAATCCAATCAGAGGTTTTTTCGTACTTCTGTGCACACATGATTGTTTGGGGACTACTTCTTTGCTGTAGTATTTTGTGATATTTGTACATGGTAGCTAGTGCTATGAGTTAGTATGTCAGGAAATTAAATGAATCTTTTTTAAGGATTGTGGGTACCTTGTTGTTTGAAAGTATGTACATCAGGGAAATATTAATATCCGACACATGTTTTGCTCAGGCTGACAATATGCTCTAAAACTTTTTCAAGTCACTACAATAATGATAATCAACCAACCAATTGACTTGTAGAGCATGACTTGTCACCTGTGAGTGTGTCTAGGCACTGGCAGAATCCAGGGTCTCAGTCGAAGAGTCAGGTTTTTAGCGTCCTACAGAATTCCTGTGGAGTAGGGAAGGTCCTGAGGTGCTGGGGGAGGCTGTTTCATGCTTTGGCTGTGAGGTAGGAGAAGGAACGTGTACCTGCTCTGCTGCGTTGTAAGGCGGGGTACGGGCCAGAGTGAGGGAGGCCGAGAGGAGGTATCTGGAGGGTGTATCTCAGGTGGTGGTTGATGTAGGTGAATCCAGAGTCGTGCAGGGCCCAGAATGCATGGTGAGGAGCTTGTACTGTTTTTTTAAGGTGGGGGTTAATGTGGATGCGATGAGTTAGATCAAGGATGAGTCTTGCTACAGGTGTCTGGGTGATGGTGTGTCTTGGGTTTTGGGGAAGCCACTTGAAAATCTTACATAACATACACAGGATGAGGAAGCAGGAGGCTGACACTGCGTCGACTTGGGACCTCATGGTGAGTTTGCTGTCCAGGATGATACAGAGGATCCTGGTGTGCTCAACTGGGGTTGGAGTGGGCCCTATTTCTGTGGGTCACCAGGAGGTGTCCCAGGGGGAGTTGCTGCCGAAGATCAAGACTTTCATCTTTTCTGTGTTGAACTTGAGGCAGTTAATCCTCATCCCATTGGCAATATTGGTCATGCATCGGTGGAAGTTGGATCAGGCGACGGTGGAGTTTTTGGAGAGGGAGAGAATGAATTGAGTGTCGTCTGCATAGGTTATAATGTTGAGTCCATGGGATCTGACTATGCTGGCAAGGGGGGACATGTAGATGTGAAAGAGGGTGGGACTGAGAGATGAGCCTTGGGGCACTCTGCAGATTACTGGTTTTGGTTCAGAGGAGTAGGGTGGAAGGTGGACTTGTTGTGTTCTGTCATTGGGAAGGAGGTGATCCATCTGAGGGCAGCTCCTTGGATGCCTATGTCACGATGACCTGGCGATGACTGTGTGGTGGGAGATGGTGTCAAAGGCCACTGAGGGATCAAGGAGGATAGGACAGCTGTCTCTCCTATATCGAGAAGAGCTTGGATATCAACCTAAGCTGTAATTAGGGCTCTTTCAGTGCTGTTGTTGCTGCAGAATCTGGACTGGGAGTTTTCCAGGAAGTGATTGTGTTTCAGGTAAATAGTGAGTTGTTGGTTGATGGCTTTTTCGATGACTTTGGCTGGGTAAGGGAGCAGAGAGATGAGTCTGTAGTTGCTGAGTTTGTTGGGGTCCCCTGAAGGTTTCTTCAGCAGGAGTATGATTTCTGCATGCTTCCAGTCTTCTGGGAAGGTGGCAGAATCCAGTGAGGTGTTGAGTAGGGTGGAAAGTTTGAGGCTGATCCTGGATTCTCCTAGGTTGAAGATGTGGTGGGGGCATTGGTCCCTTGAGTGGATGGACTTCATGACGGTGATGGTGTCCTGAGTGGTGAGGCGGTTCCAAGTGGGTAGTCTCAGTATGGTTGTGTGTGTGGAGGTATGGCTATTGAAAAAGTTTTCATGCTTGAGCTGGGGGGGTTGAAGTTTCTGTAGATTTTGATGATTTTGCATTGGAAGAAATCTGCTAGGCTGTTACATTGGACCTGACAGGGAGACTTGTTGCCATTGCCATGTTGGTGAACTCCTTCACTATGTCCTTACAGTTGTTGGAGTTAACTTCGATGAGCAATGCTAGGGGTTTTTCTTCATCTCACATACTTGGTGGTGGTAAAGGTTGAATGCTGATTTGTAGGCAGTTCTGTCTTTGTTGCTGCACCACCTTCTCTTGATGTGCTTGCAGTGGCACTTGGCTCGGTGCACCAGCTGGCTTGCTTGGTTGATCTTCTTTGTTTCTTGTTCTTGATGCAGGCTACAATGCTTATGCAGTCAGTGATCCAGGTTTTGAAGCTTCTGAAATCCTGGTTCACATTGTTGTGGTGTTTGGGCGGGTTGAGGGTGAGGGTAGTGGCCCATTCAGTCTCTGAGGCCTTGTTCCAGTGCGATGGGTGGAGTTGGGTTGTGTCAGGGGTTGTGTGGCTGTATCTGATGCAGTTGCTAGAGGTGAATATGGGTGCAGTAAGTGTCCTGCGTTGTTCGTGAGGTTGTGTTTGAGTTGTATGAGGCCTATGCTGTTCAGGCTTTCCAGAACGTTGGTGGAGTTAGGGTTAGTTACGTCATTGAGGTGGAAGTTGAGGTCGCCCAGAAACAGGTGGTCCTTCGAGACAATGGTGAGGTGGGTGATGAAATCGGTGATAAGGTTGCAGATGGTGGTTTGAGGTCCCAGTTGACGGTATGCAAGGGTTCCCCTAATGGAGGATTTCTTGTATGTTTGAATAGAGAAGTTGAGGTGTTCCATTTCTGGAATGGTGTCGTCCTTGTCGGTGGTGCATTTGATGGAGTCTCTGTGGATGATGGCGATTCCCCTGCCTGACTTGTTGATGCAGTATCAGTGGGTGATTCTGTATACTGCTGGTGTGGTGGTGGCAATGTCGGGGGATGATGCGGGGTTGAACCAGCTCTCGGTGAGGAAGACGATGTCGGACACAAGAGTGTTGATAAGGTCCCAGACCTCAGTGTTGTATTTGCGAAGTGAGCGAGTGTTGAGGAGGGTGCACGCAAGCTAGTGGTGGGTAGCTGGTATTGCATATTGAGTGGTCTATGTGTTGCTGAGAGGGGTGGGGCGGGTATGTTGTGGCAGGTGAAGTGGTAGATGGTGCAGGTGAAAGTTCCTACCATGAAGTGTGGTGTTGCGCAGTGGTAGTGTTCGTGGTGGTGTCCATGGTTGAGGGTGTGGAGGGTGGGAGAAGTATAGCTATGGGTGGCAGTTGGACCAGCGTTCCTGGTGCTGGGCCAGGCACAGGCGGGTGCAGACAGGTTTGCCTTTGGTGCGCCTTCAATGTGCACCCAATATATGGCAGCACTGCAGCCACCATTAAGAAGTTCCTGGGATGTGGGAGTGGAGCTAAGAGGTGGTGGCTGAGGCTGCCAGTAGGGTGAGGAGGAGAGAGGGAGGCGGGAGAAGGCGCAGATGGAGGGGGTAAGGTGGAGGCGGCAGGAGAAAGGAGTAGGAAAAACTGCAAAAAGGGACAGCAGCAAAAGTGGACTAGATGGGCTCAAAGAGGGCAGAAAAAAAACAAAAAGAGAGCAAAAAAAATGAAGAAATAAGGTGGGAACAAAGCAGTATCGAAAAGATTGAAGTGGAAAGTGAGACAAATGGGTGGAAATGGACGGGAGCAGCACCAAAAACAGCGGGAAAGAGAGCATATGCAGCAAAAAGGAAGGGAAAGAGAGCAGGAAGAGGCTAGAGAAGAGAGTGGCACAGAAGCAGGAAGAGAAAGAAAATGCAGCAGAGGAGAGAGGCCCTGGAAGAACGCGGATCCTGGAGCCAGCCGAAGGCCAACAGAGGTAGGTGAGGAGCTGGGGCTAGGCACGATATGTCCTGAGGTTCTAAAATGTCAGTTTTTCCATCAGTTTTTGCCACGGAAAGTCACCTTTACAGTTCAGTACTGTGAATCATCTATCTCAGATGACAGATGTCCACTCTCTCCGATGCTAACGACAACTTTCCGTTGCAAAGATTAATGGGACAGATATTTACTAATAAACAAAAAGGTCTGCTGGGATCGTTTGAGTTATTGTTATTTTAGTGCTTTGGAAAATCTCTAAGGCACATTGTCAGGCTCAGTGAAACACATCGAATGTAGGTATATTAGTGGACATATAATGAACTAAAAATACTGCCTAAAGTCTTTGGACCCTCTACATTCATTACATTCACACGTTGTTAGACCTGACAGCCTTGGGGTAGTCACCCCTAACTTTTTGCCTGCCTCCCTCCACTTTTTGGACACTGTTTTTGCTGGTTTATAGACTCTGCGCACTTTACCACTGCTAACCAGTGCTAAAGTGCATATGCTCTCTCCCTTAAAACATGGTAACCTTGAATCATACCTGATTGGACTATTAATTTACTTATAAGTCCCTAGTAAGGTGCACTTTATGTGCATAGGGCTGGTAAATTAAATGCTACTAGTGGGCCTGCAGCACGGGTTGTGCCACCCACTTAAGTAGCCCCTTTTTCTTGTCTCAGGCCTGCCATTGCAAGGCCTGTGTGTGCAGTTTCACTGCCACCTCGACTTGGCATTTAAAAGTACTTGCCAAGCCTAGAACTCCCCTTTTTCTACATATAAGTCACCCTTAATGTGTGCCCTAGGTAATCCCTAGGGCAGGGTGCTGTGTAGGTAAAAGGCAGGACATGTACCTGTGTAGTTGTGTAGCTAACATTAGGGCTGCCCTCATACACTGTTGAAGTGGCAGCTGCTGATCTGAAAGGAGCAGGAAGGTCATATTTAGTATGGCCAGAATGGTAATACAAAGTCCTACTGACTGGTGAAGTCGGATTTAATATTATTATTCTAGAAATGCCACTTTTAGAAAGTGAGCATTTCTTTGCACTTAAATCCTTCTGTGCCTTACAATCCACGTCTGGCTGGGCTTGGTTGACAGCTCCTTGTGCATTCACTCAGACACACCCCAAACACAGGGTACTCAGCCTCACTTGCATACATCTGCATTTTGAATGGGTCTTCCTGGGCTGGGAGGGTGGAGGGCCTGCTCTCACACAAAGGACTGCCACACCCCCTACTGGGACCCTGGCAGACAGGATTGAACTGAAAGGGGACCTGGTGCACTTCTTAGCCACTCTTTGAAGTCTCCCCCACTTCAAAGGCACATTTGGGTATAAAACAGGGCCTCTGCCCTACCTCATCAGACACTTGCTGGAGAAGAAACCTGAACCAGAAACTACATCCTGCCAAGAAGAACTGCCTGGCTGCTCAAAGGACTCACCTGTCTGCTTTCTACAAAGGACTGCTGCCTTGCTGTTGCCCTGCTGCCTTGCTGAACTCTTGTCTGGCTGTGAAAGTGCTCTCCAAGGGCTTGGATAGAGCTTGCCTCCTGTTCCTTGAAGTCTCAGGACCAAAAAGACTTCCCTCTTTTACTTGGACGCTCCGTGCGCCGAAAATTTCGACGCACAGCTTGTCTCGCGGCGAGAAAAACGCCGCACTCCGACGCTGATCGACGCGACGCTCTTGGGACGATCGAAGATCCGACGCACGGCCTCGCAAGGACAACGCCGCCCGACCTCTAGAGGAGAAATCGACGCGACGCCTGCCGTGAGATCGTAATTTCAACGCGCAGCTCCGCAGATCGAAGTCTAGAGGAGAAATCGACGCGACGCCTGCCGTGACATCGTAATTTCGACGTGCAGCCCCGCAGACCGACGCGCAGCCGGAGAACAAGCAGGAAAATCCACGCACAGACCCGGGACATCTGGTAATCCCCGCGATCCACAGAAAGAGACTGTCCGAGCGCCGGAAAACGACGCCGACTTCCCCGCGTGGAAAATAACGACGCAAGTCCGTGTGTGCCGGGGAGAAATCGACGCACACACCCTTTTTCCACGCACCTCTTCTCTTGTGGCCCTCTGAGGAGATTTTTCCACTCCCAACCAGGTACTTGTGCTTAAAAGAGACTTTGTTTACATTCTAAAGACTTAAGACACTTTATATCACTGTCCTGTGATATTTCTACAATTTTCCATTGCAACTTTATTCTTTTTGACCTACAATTATCCTGATAAATATTATATATTTCTCTAAATACTGTGTGGTGTATTTTTGTGGTGCTATATGGTGGTATTGTATGATTTATTGCACAAATACTTTACACATTGCCTTCTAAGTTAAGCCTGACTGCTCGTGCCAAGCTACCAGAGGGTGGCCACAGGATAATCTTGGATAGTGTGTGACTTACCCTGACTAGAGTGAGGGCTTTTGCTTGGACAGAGGGTAACATGACTGCCAACCAAAAACCCCATTTCTAACATTGGTGATCAGCGGTGAGGATAGGACTTGTATTTGTGCAGTGACATACAGTAGCTAAGTATTTCACTACCTACCCACAGTTGAAGGTCAACTTGGTTTTTATCTCTTTTTGAAAACCCGATTCTTTTCCTGACAATTTTCAAAAACTAAATCCTCACTCAACATGTCTCTGACTGGGTCTCAGACAGGGGACTTTGACCTAGTCCAGTTGGATGCATATACGGTCAAACAACTAAGAGGATTCTGCAGGGCATTGAGGGTACCCACCCAAGGGGCCTCCAGAAAGGAGGACTTTCAAGTGGCGCTGAGGGCCTGGGCAGAAGCCCATTTAGAGGATGATGAGGAAGAGGAGCCAGAACATGGTCCCTCAGAGGAATTTTCACTATCAGTAGATGGTGTTACCACTGCAATTGTGCACCCTTCCAGACCAGGGAGCAGTGTCTCCATGCAAAGCCTGACCGCAGAGGAAAGGAGAGAGGAAAGGGAGTTCCAATTGCAAATGGCAAAACTGAAAATTGAGGCTCAACAGGAGGAGAGGAGGGCAGAGAGAGAAGCCAAACAAGCTGAGGCTGAAAGGGCAGCCAAACAGATTGAAGCTGAAAGAACAGCCAAACAAATTCAAGCAGAAGCTGAAAGGGCAGCCAAACAAGCGGAAGCTGAAAGAGCAGCCAAACAAGTGGAAGCTGAAAGAGCTTTGGCTGAAAAGAAACTATTGTTGGCTCATGAACTGAGTCTCAAGGAGCTGGAGATCAAGGCAAGACAGTCTGAATCCAGCAATAATGGTGGCAGCATACAGACAGGACCTGCTGGAGAAAAGAAGGTTCGTATACCCAAAAATGTGGTGCCCAGTTTTGTGGTGGGAGATGACATAGATAAATGGTTAGCTGCTTATGAAGTTGCACTAAGGGCTCATGAGGTTCCTGAAGGGCAATGGGGGGTAGCTATGTGGGGTTATGTGCCGCCATTGGGGAGGGACACACTTCTCACATTGGATCCACCGGATCAAAACACATACCCACTTCAGAAAGCCACTTTACTTGCCAAGTTTGGGCTGACCCCTGAGGGATACCGTCAGAGGTTCAGGGACAGCACCAAACAGACCACACAAACATGGGTAGATTTCTTTGATTTCTCCAGTAAGGCACTGAATGGATGGGTGCGGGGCAACAAAGTAGCAGATTATAAAGGTTTATATGACTTGATTCTGAGAGAGCATATGCTTAATGTTACTTATACAGATTTGCGCCAACACCTAGTGGATAGTAAGCTGACTGATCCCAGGAAGCTTGCTGAGGAGGCGGACCTCTGGGTTAGCACCAGAGTGTCCAAGAAGGTACCTGGGGGGGACTCCCACAAAGGTGGTCAGGGTTCCCAACAGAAGAAAGAGGGGGGAGATAAACTTGCAGATAAGGAACTCTCTAAAGGCCCCCAAAAGAATTCCCAGGGAGGGGGTGGCAACCCTTCCTTTTCTAAATTTGGGAAAAAGCCAGGGACATATGACAAGTCAGGGAAATCTAGCCCCAAATGCATGGAGTGTTACCAATATGGTCACTACAAAGGCGATCCACAGTGCCCCAAGAGGGCACCGTCCACTACCGGACAGGCACCTGGGTTGACTAGTGTAGCGCTCGGGGGGGAGATGGACCCAACTAGCTTTGGGGAGCAGGTAGAGATTTCCCTAGTGTCCCTGGGAGAAGGAGAAATGGTGCCCAAGGCCCACATGCCCAGGAATACTTCCAAGTACCGGCAGTGAGTCACCATTGATGGGCAGAAGGTGGAGGCTCTGCGTGACACAGGAGCCAGTATGACTACTATCAAGAGTCAGCTGGTGTCAACAGAGCAGATAGTACCTAATACATTCCACCAGGTCAGAGTCGCTGACAATCGCGAGAGTCACCTACCGGTGGCTCTGGTTCCCTTTGAGTGGGGGGGGGGGTCTCTGGTACTCTGAAAGTAGCTGTGAGTCCTGCCATGCCTGTAGATTGTCTGTTAGGCAATGACCTTGAGCACACTGCTTGGAAAGAAGTGGAGCTCAGGTCTCACCTGGAGATGTTAGGGTTACCTGAGTGGGTCTGCATGACCACACGGTCCATGGCTGACCGAGAGGGAAGTCAAGGGCATCTGGAGCCTGGAACGATGACCCAGAGAGCTGCCAGGAGGAGGGACCAGGGGTGCGGGAAACCGGCCCCAGCTGTTCCCACAGTGCCTGACGGGGCTCCTGAGGAGGAGGCTCCCGAGCCAACTGGGGAAGACATTGCCGCCCTAGGTGACTTACCTGAGCTTGCTGGCTGGCAAGTTGAGGGTGGACCCACCAGGGAGGAATTCTGCAAGGCGCAGAAAGAATGTCCCACTCTGGAAGGTTTGAGGAAACAAGCCTCAAACCAGGCAGCAGGCGACGCCTCTGGCGATCACAACCTATATTGGGAGAATGAACTCCTCTACAGTGAGCCTAAGGTTCCGGGCTTTGGGGCAGCACGTATGCTGGTGGTCCCCCAATGTTACCGAACCTTCCTACTGGGTCTGGCTCACGACATTCCCCTGGCAGGACATTTGGGGCAGGGCAAGACCTTTAACAGGCTTGTCACCCACTTTTATTGGCCCAAAATGAGGACACACTCAGACAAGTTCTGCAGATCCTGTCCTACCTGCCAGGCCAGTGGTAAAGCAGGAAAAAGGGTTAAAACCCCCCTGATTCCACTTCCTGTCGTTGGCACCCCCTTTGAAAGGGTGGGCATCGACATTGTTGGTCCCTTGGACCCCAAAACTGCCTTAGGCAACAGGTTCATCCTGGTTTTGGTGGACCATGCCACCCGTTACCCAGAGGCAATCCCTCTGAGGACAGTAACTGCACAGGTGGTGGCCAGAACCCTGATGGGGATATTTACCCGTGTGGGATTCCCCAAGGAAATAGTGTCTGACAGAGGCACTAACTTCATGTCTGCATACATGAAGTCTCTGTGGGATGCGTGTGGTGTAACTTACAAGTTCACCACACCCTATCACCCCCAGTCGAATGGTCTTGTGGAGAGATTCAACAAGACCCTGAAAGGCATGATTGGTGGCCTCCCTGAGGGCATGAGGCGTAAGTGGGACGTCCTCTTACCATGCCTTCTCTTTGCTTACAGAGAGGTCCCCCAGAGAGGGGTAGGGTTCAGTCCCTTTGAACTTCTCTACGGGTACCCTGTCAGGGGACCCTTAAGCATTGTCCAGGAGGGATTGGAGAAAGCTCCAAAGACACCCCCTCAGGGTGTGGTCAGCTATATGTTGGCCCTCCGCAACCAGATGACCCGCTTCTGGAAAGAAGCCCAAGATAACCTTGAGGCCAGTCAAGAGGTGATGAAACAATGGTATGACCAGAAGGCCACCCTGGTAGAGTTTCAACCTGGAGACAAAGTGTGGGTAATGGAGCCAGTAGAGCCCAGAGCTCTCCAGGACCGCTGGTCTGGCCCATTTGAAATAAAGGAGCGGAAAGGGGAGGCCACTTACCTAGTGGACCTCAAAACCCCTAGGAATCCCCTAAGGGTGCTCCATGTGAACCGACTAAAAGCTCATTTTGAGAGGTCGGAGATCAACATGCTTCTGGTCACAGATGAAGGAACGGAAGAGGAGAGTGAACCTCTCCCCGACCTCCTCTCTGCCCAAGAAGGTGATGGGTCAGTAAGCGGGGTCATTCTGTCTGACTCCCTGACTCTAAATCAGAAAGGAGACTGCTATGAGCTGTTGGAGCAGTTCTCCCCCCTGTTCTCCCTTACTCCTGGACTGACCCACCTCTGTGTTCATGATATTGACACTGGTGACAGTCTCCCTGTGAAAAACAAAATGTACAGGTTGTCGGATAAGGTGAAGGCCAGCATCAAGGAGGAGGTCTCCAAGATGTTGACTTTAGGGGTTATTGAGAAATCCAGTATTCCCTGGGCCAGCCCAGTGGTATTGGTACCTAAGGCTACTGCCCCAGGTGCGAAGCCAGAACTCCGGTTCTGTGTGGACTACCGGGGTCTCAACTCCGTCACACGGACTGATGCTCACCCCATCCCCCGAGCTGATGAGCTCATGGACAGGCTAGGCGCTGCCAAGTTCCTGAGTACGTTTGATCTTACTTCAGGGTACTGGCAGATCGCCCTAACTGAGGGGGCCAAGGAAAGATCCGCATTTTCAACCCCGGATGGCCATTACCAGTTCCGGGTGATGCCGTTTGGGTTGAAAAATGCCCCCGCTACCTTCCAACGGTTGGTTAACGGGGTCCTAGCTGGCAAGGATGCCTTCTGTGCAGCCTACCTGGATGACATAGCTGTCTACAGTTCCAGCTGGGAGGAACACCTGCTTCACCTCAAGGAGGTGCTTCAGGCCCTGCAACAGGCAGGCCTGACCATCAAGGCCAGTAAGTGCCAGATTGGGCAGGGTTCCGTGGTGTACTTGGGACACCTAGTGGGTGGTGGCAAGGTGCAGCCACTCCAGGCCAAGATTGAAACTATCAAGGCCTGGCAACCACCCCGAACGCAGACTGAGGTGAGAGCCTTTCTAGGCCTCACAGGATACTACCGCCGATTTGTCAAGGGCTATGGTACCATTGTAACACCCTTGACAGAACTCACTTCCAAGAAACAACCTAGGTTGGTGAATTGGACAGAGGCTTGTCAGAAAGCCTTTGACGCCCTGAAGGAAGCCATGTGCACGGCCCCCATACTCATGGCCCCTGACTACTCCCAGGAATTTATCGTGCAGACAGACGCTTCAGAGCATGGCATAGGGGCAGTCCTAGCACAGCTAAATGAGGAGGGCAGAGATCAACCGGTAGTCTTTATTAGCAGAAGGCTATTACCATGGGAACAGAGGTGGAGTGCTATTGAACGAGAAGCTTTTGCTGTGGTCTGGGCACTGAAGAAGCTAAGACCCTACCTGTTTGGGACTCACTTCCGGGTTCAGACAGACCACAGGCCCCTCAGATGGCTCATGCAGATGAGGGGTGAGAATCCAAAACTCTTGAGGTGGTCCATTTCCCTACAGGGGATGGACTTTACAGTGGAACATCGCCCAGGGGTTGACCACGCCAATGCTGATGGTCTCTCCAGGTACTTCCGCCTTAGTGATGAGAGCTCCCAGGAGGTCAGGTAGCTCTCCCCACTTTCAGCTGGGGGGGACACATGTTAGACCTGACAGCCTTGGGGTAGTCACCCCTAACTTTTTGCCTGCCTCCCTCCACTTTTTGGACACTGTTTTTGCTGGTTTATAGACTCTGCGCACTTTACCACTGCTAACCAGTGCTAAAGTGCATATGCTCTCTCCCTTAAAACATGGTAACCTTGAATCATACCTGATTGGACTATTAATTTACTTATAAGTCCCTAGTAAGGTGCACTTTATGTGCATAGGGCTGGTAAATTAAATGCTACTAGTGGGCCTGCAGCACGGGTTGTGCCACCCACTTAAGTAGCCCCTTTTTCTTGTCTCAGGCCTGCCATTGCAAGGCCTGTGTGTGCAGTTTCACTGCCACCTCGACTTGGCATTTAAAAGTACTTGCCAAGCCTAGAACTCCCCTTTTGCTACATATAAGTCACCCTTAATGTGTGCCCTAGGTAACCCCTAGGGCAGGGTGCTGTGTAGGTAAATGGCAGGACATGTACCTGTGTAGTTATATGTCCTGGTAGTGTAAAACTCCTAAATTCGTTTTCACACTACTGTGAGGCCTGCTCCCTTCATAGGCTAACATTAGGGCTGCCCTCATACACTGTTGAAGTGGCAGCTGCTGATCTGAAAGGAGCAGGAAGGTCATATTTAGTATGGCCAGAATGGTAATACAAAGTCCTACTGACTGGTGAAGTCGGATTTAATATTATTATTCTAGAAATGCCACTTTTAGAAAGTGAGCATTTCTTTGCACTTAAATCCTTCTGTGCCTTACAATCCACGTCTGGCTGGGCTTGGTTGACAGCTCCTTGTGCATTCACTCAGACACACCCCAAACACAGGGTACTCAGCCTCACTTGCATACATCTGCATTTTGAATGGGTCTTCCTGGGCTGGGAGGGTGGAGGGCCTGCTCTCACACAAAGGACTGCCACACCCCCTACTGGGACCCTGGCAGACAGGATTGAACTGAAAGGGGACCTGGTGCACTTCTTAGCCACTCTTTGAAGTCTCCCCCACTTCAAAGGCACATTTGGGTATAAAACAGGGCCTCTGCCCTACCTCATCAGACACTTGCTGGAGAAGAAACCTGAACCAGAAACTACATCCTGCCAAGAAGAACTGCCTGGCTGCTCAAAGGACTCACCTGTCTGCTTTCTACAAAGGACTGCTGCCTTGCTGTTGCCCTGCTGCCTTGCTGAACTCTTGTCTGGCTGTGAAAGTGCTCTCCAAGGGCTTGGATAGAGCTTGCCTCCTGTTCCTTGAAGTCTCAGGACCAAAAAGACTTCCCTCTTTTACTTGGACGCTCCGTGCGCCGAAAATTTCGACGCACAGCTTGTCTCGCGGCGAGAAAAACGCCGCACTCCGACGCTGATCGACGCGACGCTCTTGGGACGATCGAAGATCCGACGCACGGCCTCGCAAGGAAAACGCCGCCCGACCTCTAGAGGAGAAATCGACGCGACGCCTGCCGTGAGATCGTAATTTCAACGCGCAGCTCCGCAGATCGAAGTCTAGAGGAGAAATCGACGCAACGCCTGCCGTGAGATCGTAATTTCGACGCGCAGCCCCGCAGACCGACGCACAGTCGGAGAACAAGCAGGAAAAACCACGCACAGACCCGGGACATCTGGTAATCCCCGCGATCCACAGAAAGAGACTGTCCGAGCGCCGGAAAACGACGCCGACTTCCCCGCGTGGAAAATAACGACGCAAGTCCGTGTGTGCCGGGGAGAAATCGACGCACACACCCTTTTTCCACGCACCTCTTCTCTTGTAGCCCTCTGAGGAGATTTTTCCACTCCCAACCAGGTACTTGTGCTTAAAAGAGACTTTGTTTACATTCTAAAGACTTAAGACACTTTATATCACTGTCCTGTGATATTTCTACAATTTTCCATTGCAACTTTATTCTTTTTGACCTACAATTATCCTGATAAATATTATATATTTCTCTAAATACTGTGTGGTGTATTTTTGTGGTGCTATATGGTGGTATTGTATGATTTATTGCACAAATACTTTACACATTGCCTTCTAAGTTAAGCCTGACTGCTCGTGCCAAGCTACCAGAGGGTGGGCACAGGATAATCTTGGATAGTGTGTGACTTACCCTGACTAGAGTGAGGGCTTTTGCTTGGACAGAGGGTAACCTGACTGCCAACCAAAAACCCCATTTCTAACACACGTGAAATGTTACATTCATTAGTGTTACATCTTCAACACATCTCAGATGATGTAAAGAGCTGTAGCCCGGGTTTCCAGGTGCTTTGTACATGTTAAAATGATATGGTTGTTGGACTGAGCAGTGCATCACTATGGTCATCACAGGTCAGGGAAAGTGTTGATATAGAAATGCTTCTTCTGGTTGGTGCAGGAAGATCACAATGGATGGCCACAGGACCCAACTATAGGTGCATTCAACTACTAAGCTATTTTACTGGTGTGCGTGCTAATCCTTAGCTAGTTTGATACGGTGCTAAGCCCTGTAAATTAAGAGAGAGAATGTAATACCATGGACTAGCAATGGACAGTGGGTGCTGGACTAGCACTGGGCAGTGGGTGCCATGGTGGGGAGCGTCCTAGAACACTAATCAAGAATGAAAGAATTTAATCTGTCAGGCTGTGGCAGAATTAAAATTTTGAGAATCAGAGTCAATCATCTCCTAGATTTCTACAGCAGATGTATTGACTTACTGAGCTTTCTTATTGATATATGCTAATCTGTGGTATGTCTCTACAGATTCTGTGGTCTGTAAATTGAAAGAGTAGTTGTATTACTCCGCACTATAACCCATATTTATACTTTTTTTAGTGCCGCATTTGCGCCGCTTTTTGACGCAAAAGCAGCACAAAGTTAAAAAATGCAATTGTATTTTGTAACTTTGCGCCGCTTTTGCGTCAAAAAGCGGCGCAAATGTGATGCAAAAAAAGTATAAATATGGGCCTATGTAGGGGCACGGGGGTGGAGGGTGCTGAGGGGGTACTCACCTTCAGGGTGGAAAATGTGCCACTGCTAGGCTCTGGCTAGGTAAAAAATATTTGAGTATCTGCAGTCATTGCACCATGCAATTGTGGCACAGATTCCACAGTTAATTGTTCTGTGTATTAACCAATGTTAAATAGTTATAAATACAATGTTTATACTGTGTTTAAAATAATGAAATTATATTAGCTTGACATGAGTGAGGCTTTAGCTCTACTGTTCTTTTCAAATTGCACATTTTAATGCATGGTTTGCACAGCCCAACTCAGCTTCCCTCTCCTTGTGACACCAACTCACCTTCCCACTCCTCGCCTGTGCACCACAGAGATCAGATACGACCTTCATTGTTTATTCAATAGTACAAACTTCAGTTAGCTCTATGGTCTCACTTGCACTACCAACTTTAAAATGTAATGTTTTCTGTTCCTGATGTTCCTGGACAGGACAGATTTTACAACAGCATACAAATTGAAGGTCCGTTCATTTCGCTGAACGAAGGTGCTGTTTATATACTCAATAAGGTATTGTCTTCTGTGTAAGGCATAGTACAGTGTATTCATTAAATTTAAGCCAAATGTCAATATTGACATGTGACGTGTTTTGTATTTACTTATTGGATAGTGTAATATTACTTTCTCTGTCAGATGATAGTGACTGCACAGATTATCTGTCTATATGGGTATAAAGGCTCACTATTTTGTAGTTGAACCATGATTTTTTTCTTCATTTTCCATTGAGGCAGATTTTACATTGAAGCCTTATTTACTTAAGTTTTCGAATATTTATGGTCTTCCTCTGGACCTCTGAGAGAGAAGACTCCAGACTAGTTTGTTATGTCATTTTCTCTCCGGCCCTTCTGCGCAGTCTAATTTGATTTGTGCTAGATTGAGTGCGAGCTTTTAATTAGATTAGGGCTGAGTTTCCGCTGTCAATGATATTTAGCATTTATTTCTATTCTGATCATTTGATATGATATGACTAACCAATACCTCTTGCCTTGTATATTGGACTTCTTCATTTTCAATGTACCTTAATTGTTTGTACTTTGAATCTTGTCTTGTGTGGATTTTCCTGAGTGGATTTTCTTTGGCCTCTGGGTAAATTCTATGTTAAATGAAAGGCTCTCATCTGGAGTAGACTCACACATAGCCCTGATGGACCATTTCAGGTATGCTCTAAACAAGGGCGAGCGATCTTCTCAGCCTAAGCAGGGGCTAAGAGTAATTAACATGATATCAACCAGCATCTAATTTACAGTATGATCAACTTGGCCCCGCAATGAAGAACCAAAATCGGAAATAAATGTAAAGTGTTTTATTACAAATGAATACTCAGGTTAATGTAAACATTTCTCAAAAACAGGCTGTAGACCTACAGTAACACCATTGGGTGTCCGGACCTCTGGAAGAAGCACAATCTAATTAACATTAAACAAACTAAGCACTCAACCACTGCTATACAGAATAATAATTACAACACTTGCTGCTCAGAAAATAAGCGTTGACTTACCCGTCTAAGCATTAGTGCAATTTAGAGTCATCTGAATAAACTAGCTGAGACAAAAGGAATGTTCCAAAATCAGCATATCACTAATTAGTGTTATCGGAGCTACAAAACATGGGGACAAAAAGAAAAAAGGCAATAAATTTGAAAAATGATGTAGGGCAAAATGAAGCTAACTAAGGTTGGCAAAAAGTAAGTAAAAAGCGAAGGTGTCAGCATATCAGAAGCTTGGTCAAGAGTCTTCTCATGGGTCTAAGAAAATCTAAGTTCTCTCAGCAAGCATTTTGGGAAAGTACGGGGCAAAGAGGTCTGTACCTCTCAAAGTCCAAGGGAATATCTCTTAATCCAACCAACTGAAATCATTAATTAAAGTCCAAAGTAAATGGTGATTTGTCCATTGGTGACACCTATGGATCAGAAGATTTCATTGTCCATTCCCCTCACATCATACAACAGATATCTGGAACATGCTTGTGGGTTCCCAAGACCATCCTGGGAAGGTGTCCATCCTCTGTGTCCTTTAGAACTTTGCAACAAAATGAATAGAGCTAGTCTTCACATTCTCTGTCTCTGGGTATACCATCCTCAAAGTTAATTTCTCAGGCTCTCTACAAATAAGACAATAACACATATATTTCCAAACTAACATTTCATGTGAGTAACATCTGAAAAGAAATGACATTTTAGCAAAAATATAAACAGTTTATCACATTTTTTAAGACTGGGCCTAGCAGGCCCAACATGGCTGAACTAAAGCAAAGGCAAAATTGCACACTTTATTCAGATAATTCAGAATGCATAACCATTGTTAATTATAAACCTATCAATAATAATTCCTGTTTAAACCATGTTACAATAAAACGCAAAAGGAAATAACTTGTTGATACATGTCAGTAAATATGATGGAGAGCTACATTTTTCCAACATTAACCCATGACATTTGGTGCACAATTCATAATCATAATTCATTATTGTTTTGAATATAATTGCTTTCTATTAATATCAAGATTTATATAAAATTACAATCAAAGGTTACATTTCAATTAATATGGTCATACCACACAAACTGCATTACTGCACTACAGTGAATGCACCTTGATATAGACTATTAGTGCACCACTTTACAATTATTATGAATTTCACATGTTGTAATGTCAATATAGTCACGTATAGATCAACATTGTGACGTCAAATGTAACAGCCAAATCTCAGCTGCACCAGTCCTGGTCCATCAATGGGCCCTTGTATAAATCGCAGACACAATCACTACTGAGCCACTTACGTACTTGTCTGCAACCAGTTTCTGCAGCTGTCGACTGCTCTCAAAATTCTTAGAGTTGTTGGATTTCTTTGTGTGACCCAACGGAATCAACAGCTGCACCTTGACTGCTCTGATTGGGTCATTTATTTTTCTTTCACCATTTTATTGACGCTCATGGCGTTATTTCGATATTGTTTCTGAGAAAAGGATACATTTTAAAGGCATTTTATTCCCTGCTGTCTTTCAGAGGTCACCTCAGGCCTGCTGTTTGCAAGTGCCTACAAGCGTTGTCCCTTTAGTGTCTTACAATTAAATATTTCTAAATAGTGCTGCCCTCTCGTAGTCTTTCTTCCACTGTTATGGCCTACACCTGTAGGTTATGGTTGTCATGTGTACAAATGAGTGGCCACAGGGTTAAGAGTAAAATCTTTCCTAGAGAAGGGACATCATCAGACTGAACACCCAAATAATGCTGAAAATTACTTTTAAGTAATAGTGGCACAGAACCACCTTGCCTCCTGAAAGTGTTGTCATGGCAAGACCATGTGAGCCTTCCTCAAGGTGGTGGGGCCAGTCTTCCTTGTAGGAGCCAGTGACCAGAGGTCTCTGCAGAGACTCACCTAAAGTCAGTGAGGCCATTGATAATGGCTAAAGAGTTCAATCCACATCTTGCTACCTGTCTCAGGTGTCTGTCGGCCTGCTGCACCCGGTGCCTTTTAAGTCTTGTTGTAGCTTATAATCTCTTACCCTTCTCATCCTTCTGCCTGTGTCAGCCTGCTGACTGTCAGTTTGACGTCTTTGCAGACCTTCGTCTCCAACAACCTGAGTTTTGTGTGCGCTTGCCGTCTTTCTTGGGAGCTGCCTGCCACACTGCTGTTATCACCCTGCTCTGCCTGCCAGCCTGCAGTTTCAGTCAGACTGTCGGCCTGCAGTTTGTGGCTGTCTGTCTGTTACATCTGTGGTAGTAAGTTGTCTGTGTACACGTGTCCGTTGAGTCTGTAGATGGTTCTCTGACTGTCGCTGCTTAAAAATGCGGCCAGCTCAGGAGCCAGCCCCTCCTCTTCCTCGTCCCTGCTAAACCCCTCCAGATGGCTGAAGGTCAGAGCGGGCGGGATTCGGTGCCTGGATTGATTGTGGGCTCTGTGCCTTTGACAACCTGCTATCCTAATTGTGTGTATGTTAAATTGCTCTGACGCTCCTTGTATGTGCAACAGCTCTTGTGTTTTTATGACAGCTCTAAAACAGTAATACTACAGTTTTCTGTGTTTTTTTCTGTGATGCTTTCACAGACATGCCGACATTTCAGAACAGGAAAAGGGTAAATTTCGAAAACAAAATCGGGGGAATTAATTTTCCCCATTTACTTCTATTGAAGGAGAGGTAATTTCAGACGGGAAACAGCTACAATAAAGCCATTTTGGCTTCAAAAATCGGGAGTCTCCCGCCTGAATCGGGTCTGTTGTCATAGCTGTTCTGTGATTGGCTGGCTACGCGCTAACTCATTGAATTCTTGAGTATACACACACTGCACTTTTGCGAATGCTTCGAAGAAATGTGTGTGCGCAAACCCTTTGAGATTGCTTGAGTATACCTTTAACTACTGCTCTTTGCGCGTTTCAACACCTACATGCCAGCTCAGGAAAAAAAAACACCTTATGGACTTCTCCGAGCTATGCTGATGGTGCTGGGAAAGCTGTTGAGAGGTGAAACTCGTCTACACGGGCAGGAAGTGAATTAAAAGCAAGTGCCTGAAAGCAGGGTAGTGTTCTGAAATGTGATTTCCTCTAACATCATCAATGGACCAAAATGTGCGTGAAGCTCTTTCCAGCAATGTCATCATTATGTTAATTATTGGTTTTGAAACTTAAAAATCCTGCCTCATATTGAGTTATAACGTGTTTTCAAATATGTTGTTGCAGACTCGCCTTGATGTGCGGAGTCTCTGTAATATATGTTTATAATTAAGGTTGCCTTCCTACTTTCTAATTTTAACTTCTGCGCTGCACCCGATTTGATTAGGAGCACATGGCGCTGAGCTCGCGCTCCGACTGCAAAAGCTTTCTGTTCATGATGGATAGCAAACAGCACAGAGCATTGCAGATGAAGCTGGAAGCTTCCCATTCAATCATGGCCACCTTACTGACATGCACTTGTCCTACATCTCGACTCATTGGTTGGATACTCACGTGCCATCATGGCTGCCATGCTGTAATGCATTTAAACTGCCTATTTCCTATTGCACCGAGAGGAACGCTCTCAGTACTTTCAGCTTTAAGTACTTTTAACATCCTTAATCTGTTATAAACGTGGTACTCTGGGTTATCCTGAATTTGAGGCAGACGCCAACGTTACATATCTGTCAACCTTTAAAAATTAAAATAAGGTTGCTATCTGCAATACCGGTGCCAGAGCAGAGTCTCAGAAGTGCAAATCTCTTCAAAGAATGTTTCTACAAAGTCCCAGTAACTTTGGTCAAAACTGAGGCTATCACACGACACAAATTACCGAGCAGCCATTGGCCTCATCTAACGATGTCCAATTTATGAGGTCCACGTGTGAGTAGCTCATCCGTTCCAGGCTTTGGCTTTGCATTCAGGTACTTGTAGTCTGGTTTTAAATTCAGTTCCAGCATTCTAAGAGAAAACCTGGAAAAGATACTCAAATGGGAAACTTGAAAGCTCCGAAGCATTGTTCTGAAAGTGTATTTAACACAATTTAAAACGAAAGACACAGCTAGATGTAGGTACAGAACTGGGTTACACTGAGGGTGACTGTGATCCCAAGAATCCTGGATTGGTGTTTTAAAGGGTTTGCAAATGCTGCTATGGGCCTGTGCAACAGAGACTGTAAATTATAAACAAGCTTTAGCAGAGACAATAGGTTTCGCCTACGGTAGAGCTCTTGGTTTTGCCAATGTCTACAGCCATGTTGTACAGCAGCTTTAAGTGGAATATAGTGGAATAGAGTGGCATGGCCTAGAGTGGTGTAAAGTGGCATAGAGTGAAGTGACATAAAGTGGAGTGATGCAGAGTGGAGTGGCATAGAGTAGAGTGGACTGGTGTAGAGTGCAGTGGCATACAGTAGAGTTGTGCAGAGTAGAGTGCATTGTTTTAGAGTGCAGTGGCATGGAGGGGTTCAGAGTAGAGTAGAGTGGCATAGCGTGCAGTGGCATAGAGTAGAGTAGTGTAGAGTACAATGGCATAGAATACAGTCGGGTACAGTAGAGTGCAGTGCTGCAGGATAGAGAGGTGCAGAGTAGAGTGACATATAGTGCAGTGGTGCAGAGCAGAGTGCAGTGGTGTAGAGTAGAGTGGTGCATAGTAGAATACAGTGGCATAGAGAAGTAAGTGTGGTGGCGTAGAATAGAGCAGTGCAGAGTAGAGTGGCTTAGAGTGCAGTGGCGAAAAGTAGAGTGTAGTGGCATAGAGTGGTGCAGAATAGAGTGCAGTGGCATAGAGTGCATTGACATAAAATAGAGTAGTGCAGAGGAAGGTAGAGTGGTGTAGAGTGCAGTGGGATAGAGTATAGTCATGCAGATTAAACTTGAGTGGGGCAGAGTGCAGTGGTGTAGAGTACAGTGATGTAGAGTGCAGTGGTGTAGAGTAGAGTGGCATAGAGTCCAGTGTCGTAGAGTGCAATGGCGCACAGTAGAGTACATTGGCATACGGTGCAGTGGCATAGAGAGCAGTGGTGCAGAGTAGCGTGGCATAGAGTGCAGTGGTAAAGAGTGGAGCAGAGTAGAATAGCATAAAGTGCATTGGGTTAGAGTGCTGTGGCCTAGCGTGGTGTGGCATAAAGTGTAGTGGCATAGAGTACAGTGGTGCAGAGTAAAGTGTTCTAGAGTGCAGTGGCATACAATACAGTGGTGCACAGTAGAGTGGTGTAGAGTGCAGTGGGGTAGACTGCAGTGACCTAGAGTAGAGTGATGCAAAGCACAGTGCAGTAGTTTGTAATGTGGCGACATAGAGTTGGGTGGTACAGAGTAGAGTGTCGTAGAGTGCAGTGGCATAAAGTGCTGTGAAGTAGAGTGGTGCAGAGTAGAGTTCAGTGGCACACAGTGTAGTGGCACAGAATATAGTGGCACAGAGTGCAGTGATGTAGAGTGCAGTGGTGTAGAGTGAGTGGTGTAGAGCAGAGTGGCTTTAAGTGCAGTGGCATGGAGTAGAGTGGTTAGGAGTGGATAGAATTGGCAGAATTTTGGCAACTCCTCATTAGTGTTGTAAGACAGAGTTTCGGCCAAATTCCACCAATCGCCACATGGTGAATTTTAGCCTGCAAGGCTCTAGAACTGCAAGTGAGATTTAGTTTCCCTTATTTTTTCTATTTCCCATTTTCTAACATGGGCGGTTGCCTCCTGCTGACATTTAGAGGGCTGCTACTGGAATAGATTTGCTGCCCCTCAAGTAGATTTGTTTACTCCAGCGGCTGCAAAATCAACTCAAGTGGCTGCGCACTCGTGTGCACCACCTTGTGCCATTTGTTCTAATTTTTCAGCGCTGCTCGTGCTACTGGTGCTACATTGCAGTGTGACGCGCATATTTTCCACCCTCTGATAGAACTTTGTAGAATCTTGTGGAGTATGTATGTAATTCCACGTAATTCCGCCAAGTGAAACCCTGCGAGTTCCACCCACCCCTAATGCAGAGAAGAGCAGAGTAGCATAGAGTGCACTGGTGTAGAATGCAGTGACATAAAGTGCAGTGGCATAGAGTTAAGCCCTGTAGAGTAGAGTGGCATAGAGGAGTGGTGTAGAGTTCAGTGGTGAAGAGTAGAGTGGTGCAGAGTAGAGTACAGTGGCGTAAAGTGGGGTAGTGTAGAGTGCAGTGGTGAAGAGTAGAGTGGTGCAGAGGAATATGTAGTGGCATAGAGTACAGTGGCATAGATTAGGGTGCAGTGGTGTAGAGTGCAGTGGTATTGAGCTCCTCTCTCCTTCTACAGATAATATCTCAATCTGTCCTCTCTTCAACAGCGCCATCAAGGATCCTCTCCTTTATTGTCCAGCTCCTACTTCCTCACTACCTCCCTGTTCCCTGCAAAGAAGCAGCATTGCTTCTAGGCACTGGGCTGCGTTCATTGATTGGTACCTTTACGTTTTTTTTGCCTAGGTTTACTAGGTGACGCCAGGTCACTGGCACATCATGTTTGAAGCACTAAGCTATTACTTAAACAATTAATCTATTGTGTGAGTGCTTGCAGCCATGGCTTAATGCAATGAGCTAATTGCACTAGCTCATTGCAACCCCGGAGACAGTGATTTGTAAAAGCCCAGTACTGGAAATGTTGTTTACTAATGACACTGACTCATCTTGGCTCTCTAGTTCCACCCCATGTCACCGAAGACTAATTGATGTGATGTACTCTTATACTGCAGTGCAGTAGCCCTAATTTACTTACTAGACAGCCACTAGTCATTGTTTCTTGCAAAACTTTTACCTCTCATGTTTCACTGTTCCACTTCAGGCATTTCTCTCTGCATTCCGTAGTCCTGAATTTATAATGCACTACCAGAAATATAAGAACAGGATGCAAATTAAAAACCTGAACCTGAGGGTTACTCACATATGGAGCTGAGAAAACTGGGAGCTCTAAAAACATAATTAGTGGATGTAGAGAAGGGTAGTGGCCGAGCTCGGCCCTTTTTTGTCATCCCAGGGACACCAGTAACAAAGAGAGGCAGTCAGATATTTGGCACACATTGTCCTTGACTTGTGCAATTAGCACTGTGTTTCTCCTAATATCTCAGACAATATTGGATGATACCCCCTTTAATTTTTCATATCCTTGGGTTAAGGTTCTGATTGTTTGCAAAGCTGACAAATTGCCCCATTCCACAGTGTGACTTTCAGCTAGTTTTATTATTTTATTTTGTCATCTATAAAAAGCCAGCATGCTTAGGGCCTGATTTAGATGTTGACGGATGGAATACTCCGTCACAAATATGACAGATATCCTGTTCACCGTATTACGATACCTATAGGATCTAATAGGATCGTAATACGGCGGACGGGATATCGGCCACAAATATGTTGCACACTGTGACGTGTAGTTTTTCACTTTGTAATAAGGATGGGACTGCAGGTTCTAGCTTGTAAATTGCTGTTGGCAAAGTGAACTTTTCTGCATGGCCATCCCATAATTTTCACCTTTGTTGACACTCATTTGTAATGGTGTTAGTACTTTGTGCACCTTTAAAATGTCATAAAGTGACTGTGCTTCCCCTCTACATCACGTGCTGTGTATTGGAACTCCTTGTTTGGCCTATTTTATATCCCTATAAATCCATTGTAATTGGTGCCTTAAATGCACCTATTCCATGGAAAGGTAAATGTCATATGTAGGCTACAGTGTGTACTGTATATGTACCACCCACATATGACAAAAAATACATTTCTACTACTGTGCTCTAGCTAGCCTGCAGTTTAAATGCACTGCAGTGACACTTGGTCAGGGAAGGTGCCTTTGCTGTGTAGAAAACATCTATTTTTTTATATTCATGAGTCACCCTTAAAGTGTGCCTTGTATGTCCACATGGCAGGGCACTAACATATAAAGATAGGACACCCTACATATTAGGGGTTTGATAATTTCTCACAGTGAAATAAAAGCCAAAAGCTATTTCATGCTGTAGCCCTGGGTCTGATTAAAATGTTTATTTTTTGCCTCTACCTAGGAAAGGATTAGAAAAAATGCTTCTCAGTTTTTTCCTGCTTATGTTTTTTTTAATCTGATTTAATGATGAGATTAGAATTTTGATAACTTCAGCAGAAAAGAAACTTTGTAACATTACGTTGGGCTGCATGAGGTAGAAAAGGCTTAAAATCAGTTCCGTCACTCTTCCTGCCTCCAGATCCGGAATACGCATCGTTGGCTGGGAGAGTGGACGACTCTCAGAGGACAATGACTTGTGTTTGGGCCCAAGAAAAGCCAACAATGGTTAACTGCTGACCATTTTGCAGGGATTACCTATCTGAAAGTGACAGGAAAAGCTGGCAGAATAAAGAGCAGTTTTAGCTGTGCCTCTTTTGACTTGGAGATGCTAGGGAGGGCTTCTCTTATTAATTCCCAGAAACCTTCTAGACAGTCTGTCTACAGTCACAGTAGGGGCGACAACCAGTTTTGCCACCTGTCACATCTCCAGAGCTGCACCCCACATCTTTGTCTGGGAGATTTGACGATTCTGGCTCAGAGGACAATGACTTGCTTCTGAGCCCAGAAATGAGTGTTAACTGCTGACCACTTACCAGGGATTATCCATCTGAGAGTTAGTAGAACACAGGGAAGCTTTAGTACTACCTGTTTTGACTTGGCGATGCCACAGTGAGCTCCTCCTATTCATCTTCAGGACCCCCTTAAACAGTTAGGGACATATTTACAAGTTTGTGGTGCAGGGCAGCACAGCAAGTAACCTTGCTGCACTGCCCTGTGCCACACGGGAAGGGCATAAATTCACTGTATTTACAAGATATGCTGCATTTCTGTACTTTCCCCTTGTGCTGGCGCAAACATTGCTGCATAGTGCCAACGCAGGCACCCTTCCACCATGGTGCAAGGGTGTCTGCATAGTCAGCAGGATTGTTTTTGTGCAGGAATGGACGACTTCCTGCACAAAAACAATCCACAGAGGCCTTTTCCTCTTTCTATGTGAGCTGCAAAATGCAGCACACATGAAAAGAGGAAACAATGAGGAGAAATAAAGATATTTCTCCTCGTTGCGCCTGCCCTGGGGAGGCGTACTGTTTTGATGCATTCCCAGGTTTACAAATTCTTGTAAATCTAGCAATGTGTCAAAACTCCTGGGTGTTGCCTGAGAACACCCACCACAACGCCCATGGTACACCTCCCTGACGCAGTGTAAGGCAACGCAGCAACTTACGCTGTGTTGCTTTACATAATACCTACAAGTCCATGAAAAGCCACACAAAATGTAGATATGGGTCTGCACTATGCACCACAGGTGCGTCACAAAAAGTGACACAGTTGTGGTGCACAGGGCCTGTAAATATGCCCCTAAGTGTACCGCCACAGGAGAAGGGAAAACCAGTTTTCACCCTGTCAGGTAGGGTAGTGGCCAAGAAGTTGAACACATGCATGCCTAGTGGTTCCTGAGTGCCACCATCTTGAAACAGGGGCTCCTCGATAATTTTACAATAAGGTAAAGAGCAAGTACTGCAAAAGGAGGTGAAGGACTGTGAGACAATTGTTAGGAATGGGAAGAAGAATTCCTTTAATCACTGGCCAGTGCACGGGATACATCTGTCACCTCCACCACATTTCGTCAGAACATTCCTGGACATGGCATACTCCATCTAAAGAAGAATACCCTGCTAGAAGAAAAGTCCTGATGCCTCACTTTTGATGGAAGAGGAGGACTTAAGCAAGAGCTCCTGAATCTTGCTGGCACCCAGGGACTGGATTGGCCCTCCCAAAGATCAAGTGGTTGACTTCCTGTTTACTTTTTCCATAGACACAGAAAGCATAAGGACTCCTGGTTCCAAGATGGCCCATTTGACCAAAGAGTACTAAACCCTTCAGAAGACCTGGCTGCCAAGAGGCCTACCCTGAGGAGCTTGGGACTGCAGGAATGACCAGAAGATTTCCCGGTAGTTGGAGACTAAGAGCCTGATTTAGAGCTTTGGCTGAGAGGGTTACTCCATATAAATGTGACAGATATCTGTCTGCCGTATTATTATGCCATTATAGCCTATGGAGATCATAAAACGGCAAACAGGATATCCGTCACGTTTGTGACAGAGTAACCTATCCGCCAAACTCTAAATCAGACCCTAAGTTTTAAGATAAAACCTTTTGACAGGGACAACCTGCATCATATTTCTGACATCTGCTTCATTGTGGTCAGCCTGAAATTGTGCCTAGCGTCTGGGCAATTATGAACTGTTGTTATTTCATAATGCTTGAGTTTTTCTGGGTACCTTTTACAAAAACCATATTTCAGGTTCCCCTTTGCCCATTTTTATCATCTTGGTGTTTTTCTGCTCATTACATTTTTCTCAGATTTTCTAAATTAGTCTGAAAATGTTATTGTGTTGTATACTTTACTTTAAAATTGTTGGTAGTGTATGAACTTAGCGGCCACTTCTCTGAGGATTGCCTGCTGTTTGCGCTATAGCTGTAAGTGGTTGAGCAGAGATTCTCCCAGAACTGTGTTTGACCTAAGCAGAGTGGTTTTGTTCAGTGGATGGGGGGTCCCAAATTAATAACCTCATTTTTTACAGTTAAAAGTATAAGCCGCATAATTCACAGGAAGAGTCGTCCCAGCACCTGTCAAAGACCCAAAAGTTAAAGCACAAGCTGAGCTATCTAAATTATTGTAGTGCCACTCAGGCAATAAACAAAATGTAAACATAAGGTAAGGTATTGCATTAAGTGACTCTTATGGAAATAACTAATTTCAAAACATGCGCATGGGAAGACAGGCCTACAGACATTACCATGAGAGAGCCAAGAGATAATTGCATTTTTGATGTGGACTAAATAATTTAGCAATATTATTATTTTACATGGAGTAGTGTTTAAGTCAAATAATATGTGACTCATGAGTATATAAAAATAGGTGTTTTCTGCACAGCAAAGCCCCCTTTCCTGGCCAGCAGTCCATTTAAACTGCAGGCTAGCTAGAATACAGTAGTGCACCTGGCAGGAATGCATTTTTGTCATACGTGGGCGGTAGATTTACAAACTGTAGCCTACATATGACATTTACCTTTCCATGCAATAGGTGCATTTAAGGCACCAATTACAATGGATTTATAGGGATATTAAATAGGCCAAATAGGGAGTTCCAATACACAGCACGTGATTTAGAGGGGAAGCACAATCACTTTACAACATTTTAAAGGTTCACAAAGTGCTAACACCCTTACAAATGAGGGTCAACAAAGGTGAAAATTATGGGATGGTCATGCAGAAAAGTTCAATTTGCCAACAGCAATTTACAAGCTAGAACCTGCAGTCCCATCCTTATTACAAAGTGAAAAACTACAATAGCACAATCTTTGAACTAAATAATTTATAGGTATTTCCAAATTTGGCACTTGAGGGAAAGAAGACCCAATGAGGTCAAGCAATTTGCATGGGTTCACCAACTTAGACAAGTGATGCGGCTGGAATTTGAGCCCAGGCTCCCAGTCAAAAAGATGCAATTCAGTCACAGGCCATTATCTCCTCCCTCTAGTTTCATAGGGAAGAATAATGCTTTCCGCTCTGTTGTCTCTTAATGTTGAAATGGGTACACTGTGTTCAAGGTAGCATGCATTTAAAGATATCATTACAAACCAATCAAACACTATATAACAACATGTTGTAAGGCATCTTCCCAGGGTAAAGTAAAGCAGAATATTATCAATATCTCTAAACTAAGTTTAATGCCATTCAGCAAATTAAATAGAATTAAAAAACACTTAGGCTCGTCTCCATAGTAAAACGGTACATCTAATATACAGGATGTCTTTACTTATGCTAATATCCGCTGACCTTTCTTGAGATAAAATGAATATTTCACAAGACCCCCTACACTTCAACAGAGACCATGTAATAGATTAACAAAAGGTTAGATCACAGAAGGTCCAATAGAGCTTGCTCCCGGGTTACAGACTCCCATTTAGGCACGTCTTGATGGTAAACTCAGAGGCAGACATTCACAAGTTATCTCAGACACTTTTTATATTTCAACTCAGACGCAAAGACTGTTCATATTTTCATTTTCTTGGTCTGCATTTGTTTAAAACTGCAGTTTCACTGTCAGCAAAATAGACACAGATTTACAACTTGACTTGTTCACATACTGCATTGTTAGAAATGGGGTTTTTGGTTGGCAGTTAGGTTGCCCTCTGTCCAAGCAAGAACCCTCACTCTAGTCAGGGTAAGTCACACACAATCCAAAATCAGCCTGTGCTCACCCTCCGGTAGCTTGGCACGAGCAGTCAGGCTTAACTTAGAAGGCAATGTGTAAAGCATTTGTGCAATAAATCATACAACACCATAGTATAACACCACAAAAATACACCACACAGTGTTTAGAAAAATATAGAATATTTATCTGGGTACTTGTAGGTCAAAACGATCAAAGTTGCAATACGAATTTGTAAAGATATCACTGAAAAGTGATATTAAGAGTCTTTAAGTCTTTAAAAAGCAATAAAGTGTCTTTCAAGCACAGAGTACCTGGTTTCTGGTGGGAAATCTCCTCAGAGGGCCACAGGAGAAGAGATGCGTGGAAAAAGGGGTGTGTGCGTCGTTTTCCGCTCAGCACACACAGACTTGCGTCGTTCTTTTCCACGCGGGGAAGTCGGGCGTCGTTTTCCGGCGCGCAGACAGTCTCTTTTTGTGGATCGCGGGGATTACCAGATGTCCCGGGTCTGTGCGTGGATTCTCCTGCTTATTTTCCGGCTGCGCGTCGTTCTGCGGGGCTGCGCGTCGAAGTTTCGATCTCACGGTAGGCGTCGCGTCGATTTCTCCTTGGAAGTCGGGCGGCGTTGACCTTGCGAGGCCGTGCGTTGAAATTTTGGTCTCACGGCAGGCGTCGCGTCGATTTCTCCTTGGAAGTCGGGCGGCGTTGTCCTTGCGAGGCCGTGCGTCAAAGTTTCGCACTCACGGTAGGCGTCGCGTCGATTTCTCCTTGGAAGTCGGGCGGCTTTGTCCTTGCGAGGTTGTGCGTCGAAGTCTCGATCGTCCCGAGGGTGTCGCGTTGATCAGCGTCGGTGTGCGGCGTTTTTCTCGCCGCGAAACAAGCTGTGCGTCGAAATTTTCGGCGCACGGAGCGTCCACGTGAAAGGAAGAAGTCTTTTTGGTCCTGAGACTTCAAGGAACAGGAGGCAAGCTCTATCCAAGCCCTTGGAGAGCACTTTCACAGCCAGACAAGAGTTCAGCAAGGCAGCAGGGCAACAGCAAGACAGCAGTCCTTTGGAGAAAGCAGACAGGTGAGTCCTTTGAGCAGCCAGGCAGTTCTTCTTGGCAGGATGTAGTTTCTGGTTCAGGTTTCTTCTCCAGCAAGTGTCTGATGAGGTAGGGCAGAGGCCCTGTTTTATACTAAGTTGTGCCTTTGAAGTGGGGGTGATTTCAAAGAGTCTCTAAGAAATGCACCAAGTTCCCTTTCAGCTCAATCCTGTCTGCCAGAGTCCCAGTAGGGGGTGTGGCAGTCCTTTGTGTGAGGGCAGGCCCTCCACCCTCCCAGCCCAGGAAGACCCATTCAAAATGCAGATGTATGCAAGTGAGGCTGAGTACCCTGTGTTTGGGGTGTGTCTGAGTGAATGCACAAGGAGCTGTCAACTAAACCTAGCCAGACGTGGATTGAAGGGCACAACAAGTTTTTAGTGCAAAGAAATGCTCACTTTCTAAAAGTGGCATTTCTAGAATAGTAATATTAAATCCGACTTCACCAGTCAGCAGGATTTTAGATTACCATTCTGGCCATACTAAATATGACCTTCCTGCTCCTTTCAGATCAGCAGCTGCCACTTCAACAGTGTATGAGGGCAGCCCCAATGTTAGCCTATGAAGGGAGCAGGCCTCACAGTAGTGTAAAAACGAATTTAGGAGTTTTACACTACCAGGACATATAACTACCCAGGTACATGTCCTGCCTTTTACCTACACAGCACCCTGCTCTAGGGGTTACCTAGGGCACACATTAGGGATGACTTATATGTAGAAAAAGGGGAGTTCTAGGCTTGGCAAGTACTTTTAAATGCCAAGTCGGAGTGGCAGTGAAACTGCACACACAGGCCTTGCAATGGCAGGCCTGAGACAAGGTTAAGGGGCTACTGAGGTGGGTGGCACAACCAGTGCTGCAGGCCCACTAGTAGCATTTAATCTACATGCCCTAGGCACATGTAGTGCACTCTAATAGGGACTTACAGGCAAATTAAATAGTCAATCATGGATAAACCAATCAATAGTACAATTTACACAGAGAGCATATGCACTTTAGCACTGGTTAGCAGTGGTAAAGTGCTCAGAGGTCAAAAGCCAACAACAACAGGTCAGAAAAAATAGGAGGAAGGAGGCAAAAAGTTTGGGGATGTCCCTGTCAAAAAGCCAGGTCCAACATGACCCCCCACCAGCCTAAAGCCAGGGGAGAACAATCACTATCCTGATGTACTTCCCTGTTTGAGGCGACAGAACAAGGACCCAGGCCCACAACAGCAGGGGCATGCTCCAGTTCTTCGCCTTCCTGACTCCAATTGGATCCCTCTGTCCATACTCTCAGGGCCCACTAAGCCCATCCATGGGGAACCTTTCTCCTTTCCTGTGGACCCCATCTGTGCAGCACCTAACCTTACATTGCTCACAGATGTATCCCAGGAGCAGGATAGTACCACCAGGACCAACACAGTGGTGTTGCCCATTCTATCCCCGGGGTGGGACACTTGTCCTCTCCCCAGGGATAACTCTGTCCACCCGGACAGCAAGCCACAGTGATTACTGACAGCTGCCAGGGATGAGAGCCAGGCCCCAGGCCTCTCAAAGCTCTCCAACCACTGTGGCTGTGGAGAGTGGGGGGCGGTAGCCCCAGGTGCTGGGCACCCTTTAACCACTCTCCCTTCCACCAGGTCAGGGATGACAGCCTGAACCTGGTCCTCCCCTCTGGGGCTTTGTACCCTCCCTCCTGGAGCGGTACCCCCAGAGTCCAACATGGCCAGGGGGCTTACAGAAGTCGCCCTGTACCATTCCTCCACCAGTGCAGGGCTGTTAACCTGCCACTGGCCCTCCAACCTGGGGTCTGTACCTTCAGGTTGGACTAGGGCCCGGGGTGAGGCTTCCCTCCCCCTGCCCTCCCTTCTGGGGTCCAGCACCCTCCAACTAGGAGTGGCCTCCTCAGAAGACAACATGGTAGGGGCACTGTTATCAGTAGCCCCTCCCTCCAGGTCCGGGGGGACACCCTGAACCTGGTCTTCCAGCCCAGGGTCTGTACCCTCAGACTGGATCACCGCCTGGCAAACCAGGACTTCCTGGGAGGCACACCTACCCCCCACCAGGTCAGAGTTTAACCTCTGCACCTGCCCATTCAACTCAGAGTCACCACCCTGAAGTTGAACAATTGCCTGGCACGCCAGGACTTCCTGGAGGGCACACTGACCCTCCACCAGGTCAGAGTTTAACCTCTGCCCCTGACCATTCAACTCAGAGTCACCACCCTGAAGTTGAACAATTGCCTGGCACACCAGGACTTCCTGGAGGGCACACTGACCCTCCACCAGGTCAGAGTTTAACCCCTGCACCTGACCATTCAACTCAGAGTCACCACCCTGAAGTTGAACCGTTGCCTGGCGCACCAGGACTTTCTGGGAGGCACACCTACCTCCCACCAGGTCAGAGTTTAACCTCCGAGCCTGGTTCCCCAACCCAGGGTCACCACCCTGAGGTTGGGCAATTGCCTGGCACGCCAGGACTTTCTGGGGGGCACACCTACCCCCCACCAGGTCAGAGTTTAACCTCTGAACCTGGTCATCCAACCCAGAGTCAACACCCTGAGGTTGGACAATTGCCTGGCACAGCAGGGCTTCTTGGGAGGCACACCTACCTCCCACCAGGTCAGAGTTTAACCTCTGAACCTGGGTATCCAACCCAGAGTCACCACCCTGAGGTTGAACCATTGCCTGGCAGGCCAGGACTTTCAGGGAGGCACACCTACCTCCCACCAGGTCAGAGTTTAACCTCTGAGCCTGGTTCTCCAACCCAGGGTCACCATCCTGAGGTTGAACCATTGCCTGGTATACCAGGACTTTCTGGGGGGCACACCTACCCCCCACCAGGTCAGAGTTTGACCTCTGAACCGGGTTAGCCAACCCAGAGTCACCACCCTGAGGTTGGGCAATTGCCTGGCACCCCAGGACTTTCTGGGAGGCACACCTACCTCCCACCAGGTCAGAGTTTGACCTCTGAACCTGGCCATCCAACCCAGAGTCGACACCCTGAGGTTGGACAACTGCCTGGCACGCCAGGACTTTCTGGGGGGCACACCTACCCCCCACCAGGTCAGAGTTTGACCTCTTCACCTGGTAAGCCAACCCAGAGTCACCACCCTGAGGTTGAGCCATCGCCTGGCATCCCAGGACTTTCTGGGGGGCACATCTACCCCCCACCAGGTCAAAGTTTAACCTCTGAACCCGGTTATCCAACCCAGAGTCACCACCCTGAGGTTGAATCTTTGCCTGGCATGCCAGGACTTCCTGGGGGGCACTCTCACCCCCCACAAGGGACACGCCGTCCCCAAGGGCCACACAAGAGTCTGGTTGGCGCAGGTCTCCCGACCTCTGCCCATCCGGCAGAGTCTGGGTTTCCCCCAAACCAGAAACGGTCTCACCTGGGTCATTCCTGGGGGGCTCTGCTCTCAGAGCTGACCCCTGACTTTCAAGATCCTCCACTGGGGTCTGCCACCCCCTCTCAACCCTATGTCTGGACTTCTGCACCCCCCCACTAGGAGTGGTACTGCCAGACACCAGAACTGTTGGGATGCTGTCTACAGTCATCCCCCCACGTTCTTCGGACACTGCAGGGCTTCCCTCAAAAGGTGGCCCTACGGTACAGGTTAGGCTCTGAGACCTACCTGGGACACTACAATCCTCTCCCACCTCACTTGGTCGGGAATCACCTAGACCACTCCCTTCAGGAGCACCCCCAAATGCCTCTTCAGACTCTCTGGTACTCACCCAAAAGTCTGCCTCCACTGTAAGTTCCCTGGGGTCAGAGAACTCACACTCCACCTGGTGTTGGCGTAGCTCTGGAAAATAAGGACCAGACATATGCTCTCCAGCAATTACATCACTCTGCCCTTCACATGTATTAACCACAGTACCCTTCACCCAACCACCCAGTAACTCAGCCTTGGAAAAGCACTCTATATCACCCTCTTGAGACTGGTGAGACAGTATCTGCCTGTCCCTGACACTCAACCCATACTCTTCTGGGATGTCTCTACACTCTATATCCAGGACATCCACCAGGGGGGAACCATTTTCTCTGTCACTCTCTGCTAGAGTCAGTAAAGTGTCCCTCCCCCCAGTAGGAATATGACTCCCTGTGCCAGTTCCCCAATCCTTCTCAGGGACCCTGTGCATAACGGGAACTACCTCATACCCTTGAACTACCTGGGGTGTGTCAACTCCCTTCTTCAAGTTGGGCACCACATCTCTGGGCTTGTGCCCTTCTTCAGCAGTACTGGATGCAAGATTTTTGCTGCCACCATCTGAACTGGACTCAGCCCTTCCGGCCTCCAGTTTCAGCTCTTTACCGCTCAGCTCTTGAGCTGCAATCTTTTCTTTTTCCAGGGCTAAAAGTCTTTTTGCCTCAACCCCTGCAAGATACTCCTCTAATTGTTGCTCCTGTCGCCTTTGACTTCGGAGCCATTCATCTATTTCTGGGTCACTGTCCAACTCTGAGTAGCCCTCCTCCTCATCTGAGTAGTCTTCCTCCTCATCTGAGGGGTACTTAGTCATTTGGTTTCTTGCTGCCTCTCTCTCTGCCCATCTTTCCTCCCCCCAGACTATGTAGTGATGGAGCATCTCCGCTTTAGTAGATCTCCTTGCTACAGGAAGGCCCCATTGTCTGCAAAGCTTCCTTAGGTCAGCCTTAGTGAGGTGGTCAGTACGAACAAAGCATGAGTTGGTAAGCAATCCCATTCTGATAAGATCTTATCCGCAAAAACCAAAATCCAAAGTCCAAAATATCACTAGTATATCCAGGAGGACATCAGAGAACAAAAAGCCAAAAAAAAAAAGATGAAAAAATCAAGTTGACCTTCAACTGTGGGTAGGTAGTGAAATACTTAGCTACTGTATGTCACTGCACAAACACAAGTCCTATCCTCACCGCTGATCACCAATGTTAGAAATGGGGTTTTTGGTTGGCAGTTAGGTTGCCCTCTGTCCAAGCAAGAACCCTCACTCTAGTCAGGGTAAGTCACACACAATCCAAAATCAGCCTGTGCTCACCCTCCGGTAGCTTGGCACGAGCAGTCAGGCTTAACTTAGAAGGCAATGTGTAAAGCATTTGTGCAATAAATCCTACAACACCATAGTATAACACCACAAAAATACACCACACAGTGTTTAGAAAAATATAGAATATTTATCTGGGTACTTGTAGGTCAAAACGATCAAAGTTGCAATACGAATTTGTAAAGATATCACTGAAAAGTGATATTAAGAGTCTTTAAGTCTTTAAAAAGCAATAAAGTGTCTTTCAAGCACAGAGTACCTGGTTTCTGGTGGGAAATCTCCTCAGAGGGCCACAGGAGAAGAGATGCGTGGAAAAAGGGGTGTGTGCGTCGTTTTCCGCTCAGCACACACAGACTTGCGTCGTTCTTTTCCACGCGGGGAAGTCGGGCGTCGTTTTCCGGCGCGCAGACAGTCTCTTTTTGTGGATCGCGGGGATTACCAGATGTCCCGGGTCTGTGCGTGGATTCTCCTGCTTATTTTCCGGCTGCGCGTCGTTCTGCGGGGCTGCGCGTCGAAGTTTCGATCTCACGGTAGGCGTCGCGTCGATTTCTCCTTGGAAGTCGGGCGGCGTTGACCTTGCGAGGCCGTGCGTCGAAATTTTGGTCTCACGGCAGGCGTCGCGTCGATTTCTCCTTGGAAGTCGGGCGGCGTTGTCCTTGCGAGGCCGTGCGTCAAAGTTTCGCACTCACGGTAGGCGTCGCGTCGATTTCTCCTTGGAAGTCGGGCGGCTTTGTCCTTGCGAGGTTGTGCGTCGAAGTCTCGATCGTCCCGAGGGTGTCGCGTTGATCAGCGTCGGTGTGCGGCGTTTTTCTCGCCGCGAAACAAGCTGTGCGTCGAAATTTTCGGCGCACGGAGCGTCCACGTGAAAGGAAGAAGTCTTTTTGGTCCTGAGACTTCAAGGAACAGGAGGCAAGCTCTATCCAAGCCCTTGGAGAGCACTTTCACAGCCAGACAAGAGTTCAGCAAGGCAGCAGGGCAACAGCAAGACAGCAGTCCTTTGGAGAAAGCAGACAGGTGAGTCCTTTGAGCAGCCAGGCAGTTCTTCTTGGCAGGATGTAGTTTCTGGTTCAGGTTTCTTCTCCAGCAAGTGTCTGATGAGGTAGGGCAGAGGCCCTGTTTTATACTAAGTTGTGCCTTTGAAGTGGGGGTGATTTCAAAGAGTCTCTAAGAAATGCACCAAGTTCCCTTTCAGCTCAATCCTGTCTGCCAGAGTCCCAGTAGGGGGTGTGGCAGTCCTTTGTGTGAGGGCAGGCCCTCCACCCTCCCAGCCCAGGAAGACCCATTCAAAATGCAGATGTATGCAAGTGAGGCTGAGTACCCTGTGTTTGGGGTGTGTCTGAGTGAATGCACAAGGAGCTGTCAACTAAACCTAGCCAGACGTGGATTGAAGGGCACAACAAGTTTTTAGTGCAAAGAAATGCTCACTTTCTAAAAGTGGCATTTCTAGAATAGTAATATTAAATCCGACTTCACCAGTCAGCAGGATTTTAGATTACCATTCTGGCCATACTAAATATGACCTTCCTGCTCCTTTCAGATCAGCAGCTGCCACTTCAACAGTGTATGAGGGCAGCCCCAATGTTAGCCTATGAAGGGAGCAGGCCTCACAGTAGTGTAAAAACGAATTTAGGAGTTTTACACTACCAGGACATATAACTACCCAGGTACATGTCCTGCCTTTTACCTACACAGCACCCTGCTCTAGGGGTTACCTAGGGCACACATTAGGGATGACTTATATGTAGAAAAAGGGGAGTTCTAGGCTTGGCAAGTACTTTTAAATGCCAAGTCGGAGTGGCAGTGAAACTGCACACACAGGCCTTGCAATGGCAGGCCTGAGACAAGGTTAAGGGGCTACTGAGGTGGGTGGCACAACCAGTGCTGCAGGCCCACTAGTAGCATTTAATCTACATGCCCTAGGCACATGTAGTGCACTCTAATAGGGACTTACAGGCAAATTAAATAGTCAATCATGGATAAACCAATCAATAGTACAATTTACACAGAGAGCATATGCACTTTAGCACTGGTTAGCAGTGGTAAAGTGCTCAGAGGTCAAAAGCCAACAACAACAGGTCAGAAAAAATAGGAGGAAGGAGGCAAAAAGTTTGGGGATGTCCCTGTCAAAAAGCCAGGTCCAACATGCATTATAGCAGCTATCCTTCATTTAGCCGAATCCTGCAAGTTGCCGTTCTTTGCAAATCTCCATTAGTTAAGACGTGTGGCAGAACCGTAAAATGTCATTCTGATGGCACCTAGGGCCATATGTACGAAAGAGTTTTCCCATAGACACAGAAAGGGTAAAATCCTTTGGTACATCTGGCCCCTAGTGCTTAGACGCAGCCATCCATCAGTTCGAACCAGTCGTCCTTTCCTTTGGCTTGTACCTTACAACCTCTGGCACTGCCTTTGCGGCCCTTGGCCTCAGAGATGGCAAATCCAGTGCCAAGGACACAGAGGGTACTTTGGACTCCTTATTTTCTATATATCATTTTCTATACAAGTTTCACTATGCTAATAGTGAATGATGTGCTGTTATGCTCCAGATCTGCTACTGACCCTGGCATAGTGATGGTAGTTCTTGTCTTATAGAGACACCTGTGGTAAAATATGGGTGCTGGCATACTTGAGGGAATTCTTGGCATAATTGGCATCCAAGGTAAAATACTGGTCATGCCATACTAGAGGTTATTCTTGGCAGATGAGGCACCTGTAAAAAATGCTGGTACTAGCCCATTGGAGGTATTTTTTAGCACAAAGGAGGACAGTCTGGCATATGGAGGGCGACACCCACGACTAAATGCTAGCCTGTTTTGCTTGCACGTTTTGACATGCAGTGGCATCCATCGCACATTTTTAAAAAAGGTTGTCAACCTCTAGAGCGCTTCAGGTTTCATTGGCTTGGCACTCCGTTGGAGGATTTCAAAACGTAATGAGTAACATTTCAAAGTCTATGACTTTTCAGCAAATTTGTGTGAAAATTAGGCTGTATCACCACATTCTTTTCAACATTTTCTCAGGGGAGAAACTCCTAGTAGCGGTCTGTCTTTTTTGCTTTGCTCACTAACTACAATACAGGGCAAGTACTACGTCCCATCGCTTTCAAAGATCAAGTCTGCACCATCATAGTGGTAGGTAGTATCTACAATATGTATTTGTCTTTCTTGTGTTGTTATATGAATCATGAAGTTATTTTGAAACTTAAGCTATATCAATTAGTGGCATGTCATCAAGCTAAGGATCATGTGACATGACTTCATAAAGAAAAAATCAGCAGGCATGTGATGTCGCTCGTGCCACCCCTTGCATTTTGGTGAGTTGATGACCATTCTGCTGTGCTGTGGGAACTTTTTCAGCAGCTCCAGGGCAGCCAGAGGTTATAATGCTCCGACTGCAACAATAAGAACCTTTCCCTGATTCATAATCATACACCATGTACGGTTGTACTTGACCCTCAGGATAGCGAAGTTAAGTGGTTGATGGCTGCCTCAGGGAGAAGATCTCAGTGAAACATATAATAGTAGCCAATAAAGCAATGCCCAGGAAGTGCTTATATATATAAGAAAGGTACTTTATTTCCACCACTCAGCATAGTACTGTACATACATATTTTAGAGGGTAGACATAGTGCAGAGCTGCTGGGGTATCAATTACCTTGTAGAGATAGCCAGTCATTCTTAGTTTGGGCTTCTACCCATTGATAAGTTATTGGATCATCACAAAATTAGGGACAATCCTCTCTAGGAAGAACACATGTATAAAGATCATTTAAGGCCCCTGGAGATCACACTTATCACATTTTGTAAGGCTAAGTTGCAAATGTAACCTAAAAATAAATAGTTCCAAAGTTCACAGCTGACTTGCCACACTGTTGCACTGTACCTTGAGTGCTTGCTCTTTAGTGGGTCAGTCTGCTTCCGTCAGCTGAGGGTTAGAGCAGCTAAGCCCCAGTACTGTGCAGTCCTGCATGGCCCACCAAAAACTTTTGTGTTGGCTCAGTCTTGACCCTGCTGACACAGATACTCAGACAGTGTCCTGACCTCATATCTAGAGGTAAGTTCATGCTCTGGCTACAGAGGTTGGGCAGCACACAGACAGAAGATGAAGCCTGTACTCAACTAATGCCACACTGGCTCAGATGAGTCTTCACAGATTGTTCTTCCGCTGGCCCAAATAATAAACCCACCACCAAACAACGTGAAGAGGCCACTGCAGGTCATTGCAGTTATCCAACGAAGGATGGTTAAAACTACTGATTGTGGTATGTGATCCCATTTCAGTGCCAACCTTCCAGAAGCAGTTTGTCTTCTGTGATGCAACAGCCAAAGAGCAGTCTCAGTTTTTTAGGTGTCGAGCAGTTCCAGGAACTTTGTCTTGCTACAGGGAGACCTCGGGATGCGGTTGCAATATCCATGAGTGCCAAGATGTCACAGGCACTTCAGCTTGTGGGCACACTGCAGGGCCACAGACTCTCAAGGTCTCATCACATGGCCTGGTAGAGCAGATGCTTCCTAGGGTCACAGATGGCTGTGTTCTACTCTCAATTTCAGCTCCTCCTCACTGCTAGGTTGCTTCTTCATGCAAAAGCAGGTCCAGGACACACCATGGTAGTACGTCAGATTGTCCCTTCAATGCATGTTACAAAACGTCTAGGTTAATATTCCCAAACCTGATGAAGGGGTGTTGTCAGTCAAGAACACAAACCCTAGAGCAAAAATGAGTTCCCCAGTTGCCACTGGTGCTGGTGTGGGAACTTTATATTCCGATAGCAAAATGTTAGCACACTGGCTTGTAGTTTCTGCCCCGCGCTATACCGAATTTGTAGACAGAGTTTGAGTATTCCACAGGTCCAACCCTGGGGCAGGTTTCAGGCTTCACAAGTTTCACTTGTGAGCATTCCTCCCAAATGGTCCTACCATAATCTTTGTCTTGCAGAGACAAGGGGACGGTAGGGTGGAATTGTGATTCCCCTGTCAGAGGAGATCCAAAATAAAGGGACAATGTAGAGAGTGGTTTTCCAGCTTACTGAGGATAACACTTTTGGAGAACAGGCATATAGTGTCTGGATTACTTTTGAGAAGCTGTGCAATTCACATTGCCATCTGGGTTCTCTCCAACCTTCACATTGTGTTCACTTTAGTTCAAGAAATCAAAATGAGTTCCTGGATTTCTTCAACAACATGCAGCACACTCCCTCCAGGGACATTCTAATGTACAAGTATACCTTACACACATGAGTTACGTCCATAACAAACATGGATGGAATGGAAATCGTAGTTTTGGGAGATTGATGGACTAGTGTAAAACAAAGAAGAGTCTAGTAGGTGACTCTACTTGGCTAGCGGCAGATAAAAATGGCCTGTCATGCCACTATGATTTGTTACTGCCATCTTATGCTGCCCAGAAGGCTGATGATAGCCATACTCAGAAAAGGAGGCTGCTCGTTTGTGCTTCTGCAGATCACAGACCCCCTGCTCAGGGTCTCATTGCACGTCACATGGAGCCCCTACACATGCATGATTGTGCGTGCTCAAGCAAAAAATCCTAAAACCAACAGAAACTCAATATGGGAAACTCAATCCAGGGTTTCATGACGTCTAGAGCCTTGCATGTCGCCCTTCCATCCCAACAGCTGCTGGGAAGCAACTACACATTTACTGGTCCTGGTGTTACCCCTTTATAATTACTTGTGGGTGTGGGTATTTACATTACCTAAGTATTGTTTCGTCTTAAAATTGACTAGCCCTGCTCTGAGCCTCCACTGGCCACGACTGGTGTGGGATATGTCCAAGATGAGTTGATGGTTAAGGAACAATGGGGCTTCTGCAAACGACACATCAGGGATGAGCTGCTAACTGTCCTATGGATCACAGAAAAAACACCAGGAGCCAGAAAAGAGATCTGCAAGATACACAGCACAGAGTAGCTATCTTGGAATTTCCACCATAGATCTGAGGAGAGCTGGACACATGCAGTTTTTCACAATTTCTACACAAGATATACTGATGTACAAAAAAACGAAATTGAAGTTGTTTACCCATTCAGTGGTAATCCTGATAATCTGGCATGTGTTTGCCTCGCCTCTGACTTCCATTGGATATTCACTGCAGCAGTTAAGTGTGTACTCCGTTTCCTTCGCTCTTTACTCCATGTACCCCATGTTTTCCTGTATTGTCCTACAGAGTTTACTCCTAACTCTGGCTCTTCTCCCTCATTCTCCCAGTGCTGTAATTTCTTTACTTTTCCTCTCTCTTTCCTGGCCAGCTCCTTCTCTTCTTTCTCACTTTTCCTCGTTACCTATCTATTCCTTTTCCTCTTCTAGCCCTGTATTATGCATCCACATCTTCCAGGGCTTCCTTTTTATCTTGACCACTAATCCTCATCCCCTAAACCCTCCGTTGAATCCTCCTCACCACTTCCTTTTACTCAGCTCTTGATGGTCTGCTTGGCTCTCCACTTCTCCCTGCATGCTTCCGCTTCCCTCCTTCCCATTTCTTCCCTCTGTATTCCTCTTTGCTTTTCTTTCTCAACTGAGTGAGCGGCTGGCTCTCCGTCACTGAATGGATGAGTAAATACGAGTGTTTTATCTTCCGTCTTCTCTTATTCCTGAGTTCCGCATAGCTCCAAGAGGGCTGGATCAGATTTTCAGGATAACTACCGTATATGTAAATTCGCTCCGTGTATAGTCACTGCATGTAGATTTGTTTAACCTGGGGATCGTGAAAATCCGAAATGTATCCGGCATCCCTGAGCCTGCATTGGAGACGTCGTATTTTCTTTGCTCCAGTCTGTCAGCCTTCCTTAAATCTTACTCGGTATCCATTTTGGCTTTGAGGTCGGCCTGCTGGCACATGAAAGCTTCTTTCTAAGCATCAGCTCTGATTTCTGGCTCTGTCCTCATCCGCTCGTGAAGGCCCAGCCTCGCCGCCCAAACCGTTCCCTCTACATTGGATTGGCCCTGGGGGATGTTGTTTTTGCTTGGCGAAGGCCTATAATGCTGACGCTGATTGGGACCGTCACCCTGCCCCCGACACCGGCTGCAGGCATAGCCAATGGGCGCGCCACGTCTGCCAGCCTCACACTTTCAGGAAGTGATGTTTCAACTCAAGGAGGCGTCTGAGGCCTGTGCCTCTGCCCCCAGTGCTCTCTCTGTGACAGGCAATGGGAACTCTGACCAGAAAATCAGCAAGACACTCATGGGGCACAGCAGTCTGGAAAAACAACTACATAAACGGAGACATTCCTGTAGCACAGACCTACCTCATAGCTTCTAAGCCTTGGACCTGAACTTCAATGCAGCAGAATGCCAAGAGTGATATCAAGCTCCCTTTGACCTCCATTGACATCACACGGTTGACCTATTCTTAGAACCTCCGTAGCCTCCTAGTTGCTCCGGAGAGGCTCAGGGAATGACAATGAGGGAAGCTGCATACAGTAAACGTGGGCGACGGGGAGGGGGGGACAAGGGGAGGTAGGAGCAGGGGGGATACATAATTTTTTATTTTTTTTAAATAAAAACTTATCTTAACTCGCCGCACGCCGCTCCTCCATTGCAGGCTGCAGGCACAGGCTCTCAGAGCAGCGTCAGGATTGGCTGCGAGCGCCCAGCTAGGGCACTCCCAGGCAGACTGCAGGCTCTCTCCAGCCTGGCAACACAGTTGCTGGGCTAGAGACAGCCTTCTGCGCATGTGTGTTTGGCTGGCCCAAGACGGCCGGCCAAACACACATGCGCTCTGAGGGAGAGTGCTGAGCACTCTCCCTCAGAGCACGTCACCCCCGTGGCTCCACCACTTTCAGAACGAAAGGATAATAAACATGGTTTATGCCACCCATGATGCCACCAAAGATACTACCCATGATACTACTCATGGTACCACCAAAGATACTACCCAATATACCACCCAAGAAACTACCCATGATACTCCCCATGAGTACTGTAGTTGAAAGAAGGACGCAGTGACCTGAAAGTAGAGATAGGAGATACTGAGGGGGTCATTCCAACCCTGGCGGTCATCGACCGCCAGGGTGGATGACCTCGGAAGCACCACCAACAGGCTGGCGGTGCTTCCCTGCCCCTTCTGACCGCGGCGGTAAAGCCACGGTCAGAAAAGGGGATCCGGTGGTTTTCCGCCGGATTTCCCCTGTCTGGGCTGAATCTCCATGGCGGCGCTGCAAGCAGCGCCGCCATGGAGATTCCGACCCCCTTCCCGCCACCCTGTTTCTGGCGGTTTTTACCGCCAGGAACAGGATGGCGGGAACGGGTGTTGTGGGGCCCCTGGGGGCCCCTGCACTGCCCATGCCACTGGCATGGGCAGTGCAGGGGCCCCCTAACAGGGCCCAAGCATGATTTTCACTGTCTGCTTAGCAGACAGTGAAAATCGCGATGGGTGCAACTGCACCCGTCGCACCCCTGCAACACCGCCGGCTCCATCCGGAGCCGGCTTCTGGGTTGCAGGGCCTTTCCCGCTGGGCCGGCGGGCGGTACCTTGGCGGGCGCCAGCCGGCCCAGCGGGAAAGCCAGAATGGCCTCCGCGGTCTTTTGACCGCGGAGCGGCCAATTGGCGGTTTCCGCTTGGCGGGCGGTGCCCGCCGCCCACCAATCTCAGAATGACCCCCTGAGTGTCTTGTTTCCAGAGGCACTTATGAACAACAACTCTGGCACTTCTGCATCTCTCATCCGATGCCCACACTCCACCCAGGAGCAGCAGTATTCCCTGCACCAACCATGGTGCCCAGATGCCTTCTATTGTACCTACAGTCCACGGAACAGTAATTACCTGCACCACGCCATATGTTGTCCTTGACAACCCATCAACTATGATACCCGTGCCTCTTCGACAGATGTATCTGCATACCAACTGCTGTATCTAGAGTCTACCAACCATGGCACCCATATTTCACCAGCTATAATACCCACAGTCCAGCAGCGGTGGCACCTCAATGTCCACCATGGTCCTTAGTCTTTATGTAATGTGATGGCTACACTCCAGAGCCTTTAGTATTGTCACTTCATCAGTTGTGATACCCACATTCAGTCAACACTGGTACTCACAGTAATTTAACTGTTTCCATCAGCTCAGTCCCAGGGCTCTGCCTGTCCAACACTGGAGGTCTGACTCCAGGTCACGGGAACCCTGGCTGCCAAAATGGAGGGGCTGGCTCTCTTACAGCAGTGCTCCCTAATTCTCCCAATTGTTATGTTATGCCATTGGTTATTTGGATAGTGTTGTGTTCCCAAATTATTGTTGGTCTACAGACTTTGGCCTGCAGTTGTGACTCATCCAGTGGAGTTTACCACTGTGAAACCTTGCTCCCGGATCACAGTGGAGAGGATGGGTAGCTTGGAGAGGGTGAACATCCCCACAGAGATCTGTGGGGGAGGAGGATACAACCCGCCTAGCAGAGTGGGATTGGATCCTGGGGCCCTGCTCCCTCACAGTGCTGGGGCAATAGATCCCCACGCTGCTCCAGCCTAATTGGTGCGATCAGAATCCAACCAGTGCAATATTTGTCCATCTTCTGCTTCTCATCTGGAGTGAATTATTTCTAAGGGGGCTCGTAGCAACCTTCTCATTCTAGAGCTCTGTATCCCTCAGGGGCGTTTTTTTCATGAGGGCTTAGGGGCTCCGCCTAGCCCATATTTCCTATCTTCGATCTTGTTTATTTTATTATTTTCATGGTACACTACGTGTGTACAGGTTCATCAGGCAGGGTCAGGCAAGTTTCACTGGCACATGTGCTTAGTGCGCATGTTCCACTTGTCGCGGGTTTAACAGGGCTTACATTCTCATAGCCCTGGTCCTCTTTGGGCTTCGACACCATAAAGCCACACCCCTCTGCGATGAAAGGCATGCTTCGCTGATTGAACACAGCGTGGGCGCATTAGGCTTAAGCCCTGTGCTGCCCAAGACTGTGTGTCAATCAGCAAGGCTGTCAGAGGGCGGGCTTCATATTAAGCTGGCGCTTCTTTATGACACAGTTCATTCGAGTCCACTGACTCTCCGCTTGATCAGCAGGAGCTGTGGCATCGTTTGGGGCCCACGCGCTGACATGGAGGTAGCAGATGAAGACTTGGCTAAGCACCAGCCTCGCTTTCCTTGACATGTTGTTGGAGCAGTGCTTTAAATGGGCCGGTACTCTCCGGTACTAAGTACTGGCACTTTTTTATTTTGAGAGAGAGAGTACCGGCACATCTCCAGAAAAACTTAATACTTTTAATTGGAGAGTACCAGCACTTATCGGAAACATGCAGGTACTCTGGGACAGAGTACCTGCACTTTAATTTTTCCATTTCAAGCACTGCGTTGGAGGGCCTGCTTGTAGCTTGGAAATGTTGCTACCCCAGTACAAGTACCATGGTATGTGGCTTTACACTTATAAATTGAGATGTTTGTGCCCCTAAACTGAACTTGTGTTTGTGAATTGCCCCGTCTGTGGGTGGAAGACCGAACGTGGAAATGAGTGTGTGTTCTAGGTTTTGGTGTGCTGTAGTCAGTGGTACTGTGTCCAAATGGTATATCAAACACATCTATATTCTTCTGAGTGGAAAATAAATGAGTGAGAGTCTGTGTGTATCTGAGTGTGTGGGTGTGTGCGCACGTGTTACTGTGTGTGTAGTAGCTGAAGGTTAGTATGTGTGTATTTGCCTGCGTGCCTGCCTAAGGTCACAAGTCTCAGCGCAGATTCCGTATACCTCTGTGTGTGGCTTCTGTGTAGGATAGCGTACGTGTGTGTTAATCTGTGTATGCGCACGTGTGTTGCTGTGTGTGTGTGTTAGCATGTGTGGGTTAGTATGTGTCTGTGTGTATATGCGTGCGCGCCTGCCTAAGGTCACAAGTCTCAGCACACATCATATATACCTGTGTGTAGCTGCTGTCTAGGATAGCGTGTGTGTGTTGGTATGTCTGTGTCAAAGGAGTTGTTGTTGTTGGTGACCGGTGTTTGCCTGGGAGGTCATCAGGGTTACCCAGTCAATTCTTTGGCCTCTTACCAGGGCCTGAACAGGCCGAGCGGGTCCGTTGAAAGCTCAGAGGCCATCCTGCTTGACGCATATGTTTGAAGGCACTGGTGGCTTGGGCACTTCCTTGAACTGTTGGACACAGTGACGTGCCATCCCTGCCTGGGAGCGTTCCAACTCCCCCAGTCCCATACGTGCAGATGGGAGCCAGCTGCCTTCTCTTCACTAGGAAATCAGGTGGTCTCTGCACATCCCTTCACAGTTGGCCACCGTGGGAGCCAGCTTCTCTCTGGCCTCACGGACACGACACCTGTCATTTACACGTCCTTGCACTATTGACGTGTCATTTCCTCCGGGAGACATTAAAACTTCTCCAGTATTATTAGTGTAGAGGGGAGCCAGCTTCTCTCTGGGATAAGGGGCACGACACCTGGCATTTACACGTCCTTGCACTCTTGGACACATTGACGTGACATCTCCTCCCAGGGACATTAAAACTTCCCCAGTATTAATAGTGCAGAGGGGAGCCAGCTCCTCTCTGGGATAAGGGGCACGAATGGCCTTTGCATGTCCTGGCACTGCTGCACACACTGACATGCCATCTGCTTCAGGGGACATTAAAATTCCCCCCAGTTTGTAACTGCAGAGGGGAGCCAGCTTCTCTCTGGGATAAGGGGCCACGTGAACTTTGCATGTCCTTGCACTGCTGGACACAGACATGCCATCTGCACCGGGGGCCATTAAAACCCACCCCCATACCCTTGCCTGGGTCTGACTTTTTCTGTACCCTGCAGGGCGAAGGGCTCGACCTCCCAGTCTCAATCCTACCCTTGTGTGGCACTCCCTCCTTCCCTTCCATTAGGGATCCATGAATGAATTCACCTCTTCCAGCATCTATTCCATCCATCTTGCCACCAAAACTATTTGTTTGACCATCCATTCACTCATCAATCCAGGCCATATTTCAATTCACCAGGTTATCCGTCCTTCCACAACACCATCTGTTCTTCTATCCAATTCATCCATCCACCCCTTCTTTCCATTCGCCCCACAACCTCATCCATCCTTCCATCCATCCATAACCCACCCATTCATTCATTAACCCATCAACATATTTTCTTATTCGTCCATTCATCCTCTTCAAACACAACCATCCCCTCAACCATCCATCCACATCACCAGTCATCCATCCATACATACAGACCTGCATGCATCCACCAATCCATCCATCCACAACTGGCAAATAACACTGATCAATTTCTCAACAAATGAATGCCTAAAACGTTAAGGTATTCCATGTCGGTGATTTAGTTCCTGTTTATATTTCGCATGTTTTACTTAATCTTGCATTCCTTAAGAGTGCTCAGTATTTCCAGGATATTGTAATTCTGTATTTTTGTGTAGCTTATTTCTATGTACAGTGCATACTTTGAACTAAGTTGCCCTGAGGCATTTTTAATGGACCACCATTGAGAGCTCTGAAGCAAAGGCTGAAGGCACTACGAATTTCTCACAGTACCTGTCAATGGGTCTATGGCCTCTCTACTGAACAAACAGAGTAATAGTCACTTATTCCAGTTGCAATTGTGATTCTGTACAACTGTGTGCGAAGGAGGTGCACAGTTATAAAAATATTGAGAAGGCAAAAGTAAATACATACATAGTGCTTATAGGTGAGTGGGTGTGTTTGGGGGTTGTGAAGTGAAAGTTTCTGGTTATGCTGAATAAGCAGCTACCTACGTCATTATCATTTGGAATCTCTTTATTGATGTCATAACTACATTCACAATTGTTTTATTAACCTTCTTGCTTTCAGATTTGCTTGAAAATGCACCATTTGTCCACTCTTCTTTCAAACATTTCCCAGGGGAGAACCCTCCCCCCAGCCCCCGTTGTGACGGTCGGGCTCACTCACTACACATGCTCACCACTGGGCACTCATCCCGCACTATTATGCCCCACCACTTTCAAATGTCACCAGCCGCCACTGGTATCCCTACACTAGAGGGGAGGGACTATCATCATCCCTAACACCAGAGAGCTAACTCCAACTCACACTGGAGGGAGCTACCACCAACCCTCACACCCCAGAGCCCCTCCTCTGCCCCACATTTGAGGGAGTGGAAGGCTCTCTCTTAGGGTGACTAGTCATCCCGGATTTCCCCGGACAGTCCCGGTTTTCAAAGGGCTCTCCCAGTGTCCTGACGCTTTTGTTCATTTTAAATATATGTCTCGGTGTTTGGGACAAAGGTCAGGGCTACCTGCAAAGCAGAACTGAAAGTTATACTCTCCTTTCACAGGCGTCTCTGAAGTCTTAAATAATTAAAGTCATTTATCGGTTTCTGCCGGGGAGCACAGGAGGCCACTGCCTGCTCCCAGCAGCAGAGAGACAGAGTGGGGAAGAGGGCATGGGTCCACAGGATGAAGGTCTTGCCATATATAATGTTTTGTAAACTTAGCCTTGTATATGTTTAGTATATACTGTATATAGGCACACATTTGCAAGACTCTGCAAAAAAACGGGACAGGCCAAATATTAAAGTGAGACTAAAGGCTTTAGTCCTACCTTTATGTCTGACCTGTCCCGGATTTTGCTCCTCGAAATCAGGTCACTCTACTCTGTCCCAACATCAGAGTTATAGTACCCTGATCCTTCACCCCTTTCAGCCAACAGCTGCCTTTACCCACCTCTCAAAAGGCGCTCCCTCCGTCTCTGAACAACCGCACTCCTCGTCTTTCCCAACACAGGAATATCTCTGTCCCCCGGGTCCCACAGGTCCCTCTCTTTGAGCCTGGAGCGGGGCTTCCCATCTCCACATCCCAAAGCTCTCTCAGTCCTAGAGGTGAAGGGTCCTTCTTGTCTCCACCCCCACTTTCCAGGACACCGCCTGATCCACCAAGCAGCCCCTGCCTCCTTCGACCCCTGAATGGCCCTCCGAATGCTTGTAATCTGCAGCACACTAGGTAATTGAAATGTAAATGTTTGCAATGGGAACGGGGCAGGTTAATTATATCATCAACATTATCAAAACATCCTTGTATGGAATCCAGTGGTGAGTGTTTTATCCACCTCACTGAGGTCTGAAAGACGATGGCTCAGGTCGTGCTGTGACTTTTCACATGACCCCAGTTGAACCCTGTGGGGCATATTTATTAAGGGTTTTGCATCACCCTTGCACCACGCAAGGGAGCGCAGGGCGACGCAAAACCTTAATGAGATTTACCAAGCCACGCAAGGAAACCTTGCATGGCCCTGCGTGGCCTGGTAAATCTGGAGTAATGCAAGTCACCGCAAGTTGGTGCCTTGCGTTACTCTTACCCAGGGCGCCTTCCATGGGCGGAGTTTGGGTGTTCCCTCGCATCCACCCACGGATTCTGAAGCATTCCCAGATTGACCAATACTGCTAGACCTGTGAATGTGTCTTACTAGGGGAGGCATAACAAGGAGAAATATTCTTATTTCTCCTCGTTTCTCCCTCTTTCTATGCATGCTGCAAAATGCAGCACACCTAGAAAGAATTAAAAGCATCAGGAGATTGTTTTTGTGCAGGAAGGTGTCCCTTCCTGCACAAAAACAATCCTGCCTGTAACACAGGCACCTTGCTCCACGGTGCAAGGGAGCCTGCAATGGTGCTAGGCAGCAGTTTGTGCGCCAGCATAGGCAGAGAGCAGGAATGCACAATATCTTCATATCGTCATAAATATGGCGCATCCCTGCCCTCTCCCTTTCATGCAGTGCAGAGCAGCTAGGTGTTTTGCTGCCTTGCGTTACATCGAATAATGATAAATATGGCCCTGTACTACCAGCTGAAGGGCATGTGATAGTGGCTCAGGGACTAATGCATCCACTGCAGGGATTTATGTTTGACTCTGTGGGTACAGGTTTGAACCTTGGCCGGAGCACTTCACCTTCCATCCTTCTGAAGCTGATAAAATGGACACTACCGAACTGAGTAACAAAGAGTGAAAGTGTGTTCCCCATATTCGCTGTTTATGTGTGTCAAGCTGATGTTGTGTTTGTGGCACTCAGGACAGGTACCCTGCGAGTACCATGTACATGCCCTCTATTCTCACACACCTTCTGCAGTTGTAGATGTTATCTCTTAATCTATCCCGTGTGTGCCCCCACCCTAATACTCCTGGGTGTGGGAAGGTGGCTCATAAGCTCAGCCATTATGCTCAGTAACAGGCATGAGAATCAAGTTTAATGGCCCAAATTTTGGGGTTTAAGGGCGATCCTTGGCATCGCCCTCATGACGGATGAGGGCAAAAGGGCAGCCTGGTATGCTCAGGATCACACGCGTTTTACCCAACGAGAGATGCTGGAAGTCATATTCGTCTCTACATCTCTAATTGCTAGCACTATGGCCGTAGAGAACATCCAATTGTATGCACTGGCAGGGAGCTGGGAGGACAGGGGCAAAGTGGGCCGGTGGGGGGGTGCGTGTGTGTTTTAAAACCAAAACTCGTCCATTTTAAGTTGTTTTTTGTGCAACTCTCATTCGCCCCTTGACTGTGGCATAAAACAATACCAAAGTGAAAGATACAACGAAGGGGCTATACGAATTGGAAGACAAAAGTGTCTGTTTACTTAAAAAACGAATCACGTATCAAACAAAAAGAAATCAATTTGAAGGGAATTGATTTGCCAACGAAATTGTAATTACAAAGTCTTGCAGCACGATAATTTATTACTCATTAAAAAAATATACAATTATTCACCCAGTTCAGGAAAACCAGCCTTAGTAAATTAATTCCATTCCTATTCACGATATATGGGTATCATGCGATAGTTTATTCGCAATAAAAGTGAAGGGTTTCAGCCCAGTCCGACCCTCCTCCACCCTTCCCAATTATGCTGTAATTCACTAACAGCCAATTCTATTTGGATCCTTTAAAGCAGGAGATGTTGAAGGAAACGGTGGGAAGATTTCTCAATTTCTTTGCTCCTTTAATCGGATTCTGGAACCAGATAACCGAACCCATTTCCACTAGTAATGCCCGTTTACATCTGAAAATGCCTCTATTGACTCCCGCCACATGTCAACAAAAGCGTACCAAGCAGGCTTAAATGCGTTTACTACTGCATAATTGCATGTCACGACTGCATACATTTACACAGTAGTGAATCTCCACTCGAGAGATTGTAAGTGAGCATATCAAGGCACGGGTTGACACATTTGTTTTGTGAATTGTGCAGTTTACAGAATTGTCTGCAGGCGCCCAGATAGTAAAAATATACTCTCATCTAAAAAACACATGTCCTTACCGTGCTTGAAGTACCCCAAACAAGTGACTGGGTCCTTTAAATGAATAACTAAGTCAAAACACCTACATCTACACCCACGCGTGGAAGCGCGTGTCTAGATATGTGTTTATGAGTTTCCTTTGTGAATTTGGTGCTGAGTATTTTTTTTTTATTGTGGACGAAGGGAGCTTGGAGGTTAGTGGTGACTAGTGATGGCAAAGGTTAAAATCTCTGCAGTAATACATTGTGAATATTGGCTCACAGTATTGGCTCTCTCAGTGATACACGGAAAGTTTGCAGGTCTACGGAAGAGACCCCTGCCCATCATAGAGAATCCCATCTCCCTTCCTCCAGCCAAGAGCTTGTGTGTGCTAGGAGCTGTCCATTCAGCACCACAGAGGCCTCCCTCACCAGAATAGCCCTGGGCACTGACACCCACAGCTGCTCAGCATGAACAGGGGATGCTAGCTCCCGTATTAAATGCGTTCCTCCCCCACTCGATGCTAAGCGAGGACAGGGGTGGAGGGAGAGAATCCCTCATTATATCCGCTCCCTAGGCCTCCCCTCACTTCACAGCCAGAGACAGATGAAGATGCTTCCGCAGGTCCCCCAGGGGCTCATTGGCAGGGAGAGAAGCTCAATCTTCATCTCATTTCAAGCCTTGGGCGATACCATCTCTTACCCATGCCTGACACTTCGTCATCTTAAGGATTTTTGGGGGTTGTGCTGCGGAATATCGAGATGCACTAATATTGTACACAGAATATTAAGGGACAAAATATCAAAAGTACATGTAGAGGACGTATAGATGTGCCATTCTTACCTCAACATCTATGCTCTTGAAAATATATATATCGTCAAAATACATATATGTTTAGTTAGGTGTAGAAAATCTATACTTACCTTTTGATAATTTGTCCATCTATATTGTGTCCACGATATTTGGTGCCGTGGGGATTCCTACCTCAATATTCTGAGGGCAAACATGTTTGGGCAAGATATATTTCGGAGCCCCCTTTTTAGGAATAAAACTGAATTTTATTGTGCAATTCCTGTCATTCAAGCCTGCAAGATGTCAAACAACATTGAATTATGTGTTACAGTATCTGAATTGGGGTGAAAAAACGGCTCTATATGCCTTGGATTGTGCCCTAAAATTCTTAAAATGACACTGGGTGGAGAGCGACAGATTTTGATTTGAGATAAAATTGGGCACAGTGAACAGAAGGGGTTGAGCTAGAGATCTAGAGCTATAAATCCCTTTCCCAGAGGGCCCTTCAAGGTGGGGGGCCTTAGCCCATGCCTAAAAAGGCCTCTGATTTAATCATTTTCCTCCAAAAGCACAATTCTTTCTCACTAGTGGAAACTGGATCTTATATCTGTCACTGTCACCCCCTACCCGTCCTCTCCAACACATAGCTGCCAAGTGGTCACATGTCATGTATGACACCCTCAAATAATTTTCTGTGACAAGATGCCCTTGGGTAATCACACGCTTTAGAAATATTGTAAATAAATATCCTTATGATTCTTTCAAGAGGCTCATCATGAACTATGACTCTTAATAATGCCACTCATTAACTGTAAACTCTCCAACACCTCATTTCATAACACTGAAACGTTGCTGCTCAACCACAAGGTAAGTCTCAGTGTTCCTCTGAGTCCATTGCAGTTCCAACAAACAGCTACATCTGGCAAGCCAACTTACCTGATGAACCAACGACATGTGCCCACAAACCAATATGCTCTCAAGTCGTCCCCAGGCGGTGGCTGCCTGTGAAACAGATTCTGCTGATCTCTGCCTCTTGGGAAATGCTGCTGCATTGGCCAAACTCGTCACAGTAAGACAACTGCCTTGCGAGTCCAAGGCTATATGAAGGGCCACTGAAATTATTCCTTTTTGTGGCATAATTTTAGATTTGCCACATGTGCTGGCTGCAGAATCTTCAAATTTTAACACAAATAGTTTGTTTCTAGCTCACGTGGATCAAAGATTAATAAAAGGACAACAACACTTGTTGCTGCACAGTGAGAGGCCCTTTGCAAAGTTTAACTGGTCTCCTTTCTGTTGCTTCATACTGTTTTTGGATGTTAAACTGATACTGATGAGGTGAAACCTTTGTCGATACAATGTTAACCTGTATTGAAATTACAAAATAAGGAACTAATATTGTTACAAAATTTCGAGTATTACACCACATTATTTGCCTTTTCTTGCTGCATAACGTAGCTAACTCTGCCCCATAATTTGGTCCACCCCTGCCATATATTTCAATTGGCCTTGGCTATAGCAGACCCAGGTTGCCTCCACCAGCCTCTTCAGAACCCTTAGGGCCTCATTACAAGTGTAGCGGTCTACAGACCACCACACTTGCGGTGGCAGTCAGGCCCACCGCTAATGCGGTGGTCTGACCTTCACATTACAACCCTAGAGGTCAGACCGCCAGGAAATCGCCAACATCCATGATCCCAGAGGCCTAGCAGTGGCGGAGATCGTAATACGCCACGGATTATGACCTTGTTCTCTGCCAACCATTTTATAGCAGCTACACTGCCATGAAAAGGCTGGTGGAGAACAGGTGCAGGGGGCCACAGGGAGGCCCCTTCACTGCCCATGCATTTGGCATGGGAAGTGCAGGGCCCCCACTGCCCAGCACCCTCGCAATGTTCACTGTCAGGGTGCTGGTGCACCCTGCTGGCCACAGCATTTCCTCCAGCTCAATTACGAGCCTGAGGCAATACTGTAGCCTGTCTCCCACTAGGCCGGCGGGCGGAAACGGAGGTTTCCACTCGCTGATCTAGCGGGAAACTCCTAATAACTCCAGCGGGGAGGTCGCCACGCAGGTGGCAGCCACACTGTCTGGAGTTTGGCAGATGGATTTTCCCATCCGCCAAGCTCAAAATGAGGCCCTTAAACATGGTGACGTGAAAACCCAGAAACAGAAGGAGGCTTGTTGAGCGGGATTTGAAGATGGCACTGGAAATCAGTGAGCCAAGATAGGGAAAACGTATGGAACAAAGAGGCTGAAATGATCCAGGTCATGATGGATGCTGTGTCAAGCTCTGGACTTTCGTGTAATAGCCTAATGCATTCTGGTCTGTTGTAGTCTTGTTTTCCTTCTTTTAACTAAATAGGCTAAGACACCTGAAACCAATGATTTGTAGGTGGAAAGTTCAGGACTGAGGCACTGTCTGTAATAACCTGGCGTGAGCTTGCCCTCTACATCCACTGTATTTTCTGCAAGCACCCACGACTGGCAACCCCCATGTCTTTAAATGAGTTAGGATCTGTATTTATTACTGATCACTTTCTAGTGAGTCAATCTTAGGTTATGATCTAATGCTGAGCAAAAATGGAGATAAAGTAATCTCCCATGAACCCTATTCTACACACACTTGATTGTTCCAACCAAACATTTCCAAATCCATATAATCCATAATGAAAGTCAGAAATTAACAGCATGGAAAATGTTGGCTAAACATCTATGACTCCAAAAATTATTCAAAATGTAGGCGACAAAGACAATAGAAAAATGTCTACTTAAAATGATTTTTATCTGCAAAAAATTCAACAGTCCAGTCTTAAGCGTGTTGCCACTGGGGAGCCATGCACATAAATTCTGTCAATGTGACGTGTTCTCAAGAGAGTGGGAGAGAATAGGGGAATGGAGTTGGAGAGAGGGAGAAGAGAGACAGAAAGACCCCCCCCCCGTTTGCCCATGTGCAACTTTGAGTGTACACGGAAGGTAAACAGGCAGTAGAACATTTTTATCCCAGTCAACATTTTATGGTAGCTGCAGGTCACCTCTTTGATTACTATTCACTTCAGTATTAACAGAGGAGGTGTGAAAGTGAGAGTATTTTCACACTTAATTGTGGTGACGCCATAAAAATATGTTAGCATTGCAGAGCTGATACTATACCTCATTGGGTTAAAGAAGGTGCTACAAATGTCTGTGTGCAACCTGTAGACATAGATTTGTTACAGAGTCAGTCACTTCCTTGCAAACTGAATACATACATATTGTAAAGTTGCATTATAAACAATTCCATTACTCACAGCTTGCTAATCGAATAAACTCTGTATAAACATATTTTTATAGTACTTCATGCCACACCTCCAGTTTAACATCTTTTGTTTGCTAAACCCTTTCTTTCTCTGATCATGTGGCTTGAATTTGCTTTTTTTATTCAAAAGGATTTTTATTTATTTTTCACGTAATAAAAAGCAAAACAAATAAATATTTATATAAATAATTGTAAGATCAATTGAAGAAAATTGAATCCACTATAAAGCAAAATAAATTTATAACAAACGTCTTGAAATATAATTATCAACTGATTTCCAGAAGAACTGAAAGGAAGATGTGTTACCCATTAATCCAGCCATATATAAACTGGCACCTTGTCTTGTAAAGGTTATCCAGAACCATCAGGTATGAAGTAATAGCAATGAAGCTTTTTTCCAGTTGCATATAATGGATTTAGAAGCAAACGTTAAAAGTAACTTGAACAACTTGTTAGAAGAATCTGACATTAGAAGCAAAGTTAAAGCATGAATAATTATTATTAATCTATAGGATAAAGAATCAGATATGGGAATTAATTTAGTAATATTATACCAAATTCCAGACCAAAACTTGAATATACCTGGGCAGTCAAATAATACATGTTTTAAAATACCATCAGATTGACTACAATGCCAACAAATTGGATTATGCATATATTGGCCTTGAATAATTTATAGTGTCCATAAAAAGTTAAATAAAATAAACATAATTGTTTGATATAATGCAACAGGAAGCCAACCAAAAACTTTAGATAACCATATTTTCTTCATTTTTCTAAACAAAAAGATAGAGTTCCTTATTTCAAAAATTGCTAAATAGGGATAAATTAGCAATTCCTATATTAATATTCAACGTTTTATATATTTCAGAAAACAGTATGACTAAATATATCAGGAATGTTTATGCACAGCTTCAAATCAAATATTTTTGCAACTGGTACAGTGGTAGGAAAACTTTTCAAAATGGAATAACAAAAAAGGTCATATTCAATGTAATTTAAGGGAGGTAATAAGAATTTACACTGTAATTCAGAAAAAGATTTTTTAAAATTCACCTTCACAAATATTAGAAAAGTAAATTATCCCACTTCAATCCAAAATTTCCACTGATGTTAAGGGGCTTATGCTACAAAGTTACCTTTTGTGGCTGAAATAGGAAACTGAATCATAATCTAATAATATTAGCGTAGTTGATGTTATGATTGTTGAAATTGTATTATTGCATTAGAATTAGACATAAACAATAAGGCTCATGATAGGAAAAGCTGTACCAAGTTTTGTTTGATTAAGATCCACTTCAGAGAGACTACAGTATCAATCAGTTCAAACCATAAGGAGCTTTCTTTTGTCCCTTATGGTATTTATGAAAATCAGGGAGACCAATGCCACTATTTATTTTACAAATTTTGAGTTTGGCATAATTTATTCTTGCAGGTTTGGTTTTCAATATAAATTTAGATAAGATTCTGTCTATATTCTAGTAGAATGTAAGAGATAATTATGAAGGAAACATAGAAGAACATATAATATTTGAGGAACAGTGACCATTTTGAGTGATTAAATTTTCCCTCACCATGTCTTACGTAATGTCATCAACCATTTATTATTTTTTTATCAGTAATTGTAGTAATTAATTGATCACAATTAAAAGTGACAGTTTTTAACAGAATTCAAGAAAAAATACATATTTATTTTATTTTCGCTCTTTGCCATATAATTTCAGTATTATTTAACATATCAGCTGTACAGTAAATATTTGCAGGAAAAACCTCTGTCTTACTACTGTTCGGTGTTGATCCAGAAACTATAGCATACTCATGTATAATATTTAGGACAGTAGGGACAGCAATCTCTGGGGTACTAATAGATAAGAGAACACCATCAGCATATGCAGATGTTTTCACAGGAAAACCTTTGATAACTAAGCATTTATTATCATCTGACTGTCTAACTAAAAGAAAGAAAAGGTTCTATCTAAAAAAGGAAGAGGAGATAATCATTTTAATAACAACGTCACCAAAATTGAAAGCTTAAAAGGCTTGGAATAAAAATTGCCAATGAACTTTGTCAAATGTGATAAAAGGCCAAATGGTAAAGGCAAAGAGAGAATAGCTCACACTACATGAAATAAAAGTCTGGTATTATTAACAGACTGTCTACTTTCATGAAACCAGTTCGATCTATATGAATGATAACATTCACTATTTTTGGTAATTGTGTGCCCACAATTTTGGCATAACTTGTGCAATCTTGATTTATAAGTGATATTCAACAATAATTAGAAACTAGTGCACGATTTGCATCAGGTCTAAGGGGTACAATTATTACTGCTTCTGGGAATGACCTTGCAAAAGTACTTGTATTAATAAATTAAGTAAATAACTGAAATAAGTATGGGGTAAGCGAAGTAAAAAATGTTTTGAAAAAAATCAGCAGTATACCACAAGCTCCAGGGGATTACCTTGGCTTCAAGGAATCAATGGCACTGTCAAGTTTAGCCTTAGTAGATTATGAAATGGGAGGGAGGTTACAAAATTTCAGACAATAATATATTATATTAATGCCAGTTGCTTCTAGTTTCTAGTTTACTATATAATGATGAATGAACGCCAAAACATTCTCTGATAATATCTGTAGTAGATACCCTGCTTTTCCATCTTTTCCATGACTAGCGTGAATTTGAGTCCTCCCGCTTTTTAATATTTAGAAAGTTAGCTAATAATTTTCCAGATCTATGTGCATTAAAACAAAACTTTGCTTTCACTTTTGATATTTGCAATCCAGATCTTTTACTAACCAAGGAACTATATTCATAGCAAAGGGTTTTTACAGAGATTATTGTTAGAGGAAATAATGAGATGTTCACATTTAGCTATTTCTTTTTCTAAAGTAAATAGTTTCAAGTGAAATTGTTTGTTTTCATGGGCCATTATGGGAATTATTATTCCTCTAATAAATGCTGTAAAAGCATCCCGGCATATAATGTTTGAGTATTACATCATCAACAATGAAAGAAAAATAATTGTCAACAGCAGAAATCACTTTAAGTTTGTAACAGAATTATGAGCAATATAAAAATTCAAATGCCATCTAGAAATAGAAACATGTCTGATGCATAGAAACTATAGCGTGGTCAGAAATATCAATAGTCCAAATATGAAGGCTAGAAATTGAATAACATACATTTCTTGATGCAAGCAAATAGTTAATGTGAAAATATGAGTTCTGAGGGTGAGAAAAAAAAAAAATCTTTATGTGTTGGAAAGTGTAGTCTCCAAAGATCAACACGTTTAGAGTGCTTAAATAAATCTTAAAGGACTGATGAGATTTCGGGGATCATTTGTAAGAGAAAAGGTCTAGCAACATTGCCTAGATTTATAATTTGACTAGTGATATGTCTCCAAAAGGGAGGATTATCATCTGTGGGGCCATAAAGTTAATCAGATTAAGAACAAAAGAATCAATTTTGACCATAGCATATATAAATCTACAATTTGTATCAGCATGCTAATCAAGGATTTGAAGCTAGAACTTTTTTTAAAAAAAACAATACCATCTTTCTTACCAATGGATGGAGAAGCCACAATATTTCCAACCCATTTTGTAATCATAAAGGATAGGGTCTTGTCATTTATGTGAGTTTCTTGAATTAAAAAAAACAGCTTTATTTCTAGCTAAATATTCTAAACTTTTCCTGTGTTTATAAATGGGTGCTGTAGACCCTTAACATTTGAAGAAATAATTTTAAGGCACCATGGCTTATTCTTGAAGCTATTGGAAAAATAAAGTAATCCGTCCAAATTAACAGTCAATAAAACCAATGATAATCATCAGCCCCATCCTCTTTAACCTTTTTATGACCCTCCTGGCCAACATCATCAGATCTCACAGTCTCAACAAAATCTCCTATGCAGACAGCACTCAACTCATTCTCTCACTCACAGACAACCACCAGATCCAACTTTCACAGATGCATGACAAGCATCGCTGAATGGATGAAGAACAACTGCTTGCAGCTGAACACATACAAGATGGAAGTACAGATCTTTGGCAACAGCAGCAACACATGGAATGACTCCTGGTGGTCATCACACCTACGACTCTGACCTACTCCCTCCGACGACACCAGAAACCTTTAAATTATCATTGACAACAAGCTCACCATGAAATCACCTATCAATGCCATCTCCTCTGCCTGCTTCTTCACTTTGTGCATGCTACGTAAGATCTTAAAGTGGCTACCACTACAAATGAGGCGCACCATGAAACAGGCCATCATCACCTATGACTATGGCAGTGCCCTCTACACAGGAATTGCCACACACCTCCTACAGAGACTTCAGACCATACAGAACGCCACAGCCAGACTCACCATCAACCTTCCAGAACGAACCTGCATCACATCCCACCTCAGGTAACTCCACTGGCTGCCCGTATAGAAGAGATGCCAATTTAAGCTGGTGACCCATGCACACAAGGCTCTCACAACCAACGACCCACATACATTAACTTCAACCATTCATTGAGAAGACTACTCTCTGCCTCCCTTTCACTTGCCCATACTCCCTGCTTCCACTGAAGCAGAAGTGGAGGATGCCCCTTCTTTTACATCACAGCAAAAACCTGGAACAGCCTCCACACGCACCTCTGGACTATCATCTCACTTCCGGAATTCCAAATGGCCATCAAGACCTAGCTGTTCGAATAAGCCTCCAGGGTCTACAAACGCCTGGATACCCTACTGGGTGATTAACCACGCTTTATAAATCCTGATTGATTGATTGAAAGTAGCTCTTACAATTAAAACAAAGAAGACACTACAAAAATTGTACAATAAAGAGAAATGGACAAAGTACAACAAAAATAACGAGCTAGAGCACACACTTGCATGTTCATGATTTAGCAAGAATACAAGCCTGCAATTAGAACTTGGAACCTGAAGGCCTACATTTTGTTAAATTAAAGAACTACAACAGTAATCAATAATTCTTCAGCTTCATGTGTGTACATAGAGGAAGGATAATGACATTCAAGGTAAGCTCGAAGAGCTTGAAGATCAGCCTGGTAATGAAATGCCTTTGAAATGTCATCTTTCCAAATTCAAATAGTTGAAGCGTCAAGGATACAATATTTCAATCCAGCATTTTTAAATCTTGGTCGAAGAGCTGTGAATTCTTTACTAATAATGACTGTTTCTTTTGCAAAGTCTTGATGTATAAATATTTTATTTCCATTAACCATCAAGGAAGGAATTTCTCTTGCAGCCTTTCTGCTCACGACTAAATTGTTATGACGAAGGACTTTAGATATGACTTGTCTGAGTGTAGGTTAATTTGCTTTGTGATGTGAAGAGATATGATGGGCCTTGTCAGCCTCATATCTTTTAGTAAGTTTCAGCTTGGACAGATTAGGTATTATATTCTCTCGATATCGTCTGCAGTGAGCTCCTCCTATTTTTGGTATGGTTACCCCCTTTTGCCTGCTGTCAGTATGCTTTGACTGTGTTTACTGAGATCCTGCTAACCAGGACCCCAATGATTGTGTTCTCTCCCTCTAAATTTGGTTGCTAAGGGCTTTTCACACCCTCACGATTGGCATACTGGTGCCCCAATAAAGTCTCTAATATATGGTACTTAGGTACCCAGGGCATTGGGCCACCAGGGGTTCCCCATGGGCTGCAGCATGCCACAAAATATGTCTGCAGGCCTGCCATTGCAGCCTGCATGAAAAGGTGCATGCACCCTTTCACTACAGGTCACTGCACCAGGTCACTGTAAGTCACCCCTATGGTGGGCCTTCCTAGCCCAGAGGGCAGACTGCAGGTACCTGTGTGTGAGGGCACCCCTGCATAAGCAGAGGTGCCCCTACGTACTCCAGCTCCATTGCACTGGACTTCGTAAGTGTGGGGAAGCCATTGTACCCCATGTACTGGTCACAGACCACCTGTGTCCAGCTACATAATGGTAATTCCGAACCTGAGCATGTATGGGATCAAATGTGTCAGAATTATACCCCAATACTGTTGCCACTATTGGTTGTATGATTCCATGCACCCTGGCGGCTCCTTAGAGGACCCTCAGCATTGTTCCTACCAGTCTTCTGGGGTTTTGAGGGCAGCCAGCGCTGCTGCCACCCCATAGACAGACTTCTGCCCTCCTGTTGCTTGACGTGCTCAGACATAGGAAGGCAGAACAAAGGATTTCCTGTGAGAGAGGGCGGTAACATCTTCTCCCCTGGAAATAGATGTTACATGGCTTGGGAGAGGTAGCCTCCCCAAGCAACTGGTATGCTTTGAAAGGCCCTCCTTTCCACTGGGTATGCTTTGAAGGGCCTTCATTGTATTAACTGGTTTGCACCAGTCCAAGGACCTGGGTCCCTGCTCTGGCATGAATCTGGATAAAGGAAAGGGGAGTGACCACTCCCCTGTCCATCACCTACCCAGGGGTCGTTCCCAGAGCTCCTCCAGGTGGCCACTAGCTTCTGCCATCTTGAATCCAAGATGTGCAGAGGTCCCTGGGAGCACTTGAGTGGCCAGGTCAGGTAGGTGACGTTACTGCCCCCTCCTGATAGGTGGTCACGTTGCAGGTGACAAAACCCCCTTTTAGGGCTATTTAGGGTCTCCCTCTTGGGTGGGTCTTCAGATTCAACATACATGATTCCAGCAGGACTTCTCTGCATCAGTTACTTCACCTTCTGGCCAATGGGACTGCAACTGGACCCTCCAGAAACTGACAATCTGCAACTTCAGCGATGACTCCCCTCTGCAACATTGTTTCTCCAGCTCTTTCCAGAAACTGCAACATTTCCCCAGCTGTGCATCCTCTAAGGGCAATGAGTCTTCACTCTGCACAAGAAGTAAGAAGGAATATCTCGTGGAGTGAAGGAGTCACTCCCCTGCATCTGCAGGCACCAACTGCAACGACGAATGGCTGCGTGGATCTGCCCTCCTCCGGGACTACATGAATTCTGCATCACAGGTGGTAGTCTAGAGTGGTCCCCTTGGTCCTCTCTATCTGCTGTCCAACTTGGGAGACGGTTAGCCCTTGCCTGTCCTTGCAGGACAGCACCCCTGTGCAGCACAGCTTCTGCAGCTACCAAGGCTTGTTTGTTCCTATTCCAAGGGATCTTCAGGCTCTGTGTAGCCCTGGCCTCCAGCACTCCTTCCAGCAACATGGGACTCCTCTTCAAGGTGTGCCTAGTGGGCCTCACTGCAACTCCTATGCCTGCTGCCAATAGGTTGCCTGTGGGGGCTGCCTCCTCTTCTTGTGACTCTCCCAGTTGCTGAGGGTCACTCCGGACTCTCCTCCTTGGGTCGAGTCCCCTGCACCTTTCTGCTCCTCTTCAGCCTTGCAAAACCTCTTCTCCATCTCTTGCATTTGCGAAGACTTGTTGGTGGTGCCCAGCACCACTGACCGAAAGCATCACGACTGTCGACGTGGGACACCACTTGCATCATTCTTGGGACTCCCCTATATCTCCGGTGCTGCACTGCTGGCCTTCTTCGTCCACCGTCAACCTGGTCCTGAATCCACAGAAGGGTGGGTAGGGGCTCCTGCCACCACCGGACACTCCAATGCGAACTGGAATTGGTACCCTTCGTTTGGAGGACCTCTTCTGTCAGGATCCACCTTTGGGTTCTTCCAGCCTAGGTTGGGTCTTGCATAATCCTTTTCCAAAGTGCTCCTGTTGGTTTGGGGGAAAACCAGGTCGTTACCTCTGCTCTCCTGGTCAATCAGGGTCACTTTGGTACTCACCTCATGGGGTTCCTAGTACCTCTAGCACCTTTCAACTGATTCCACTTCCTTAGGTGGGGTACTGCCTTCACCATCCCACTTTTTTAGTATATGGTTTGGCCCTCCCCTAGTGCCCTCGCTATTTGCTATTGCCTTTACCAATGCTTACTACTTTCTATGCCTTTTACTGATTGCTAATGTCCATATAATAGTGTGTTTACTTGCCTCCAGTTGGGGGGTTGCCTATACAGAATTCTGGTATTTGTGTTACTATAATGAAGTACCTTTATTTTTGTAACACTGTGTAGTTCTTTCATGTGTGATGGCACTTTGTGACTATAATGGTATTGCATAAGCTTTGCATGTCTCCTAGATAAGTCTTGGCTGTTCATCCACAGCTACCTTTAGATAGCCCTGGCTTATTAGAGACTGACTACATTTCACTAATAGGGGATACCTGGCCCTGGTATAGGTTGATAACACCATAGGTGTCCACCACACACTAGGCCAGCTTCCTACACTCACTATATAGCAAAGTAAGTTAATCTTTACAGTGAAAAATAAAGAAGTGCAGTAAACTTCTAAAGATGTTCTGAAGACAAAATATAATAAAAGAATCGCCATGTTGTTTGTGTCAGTGAGGTAGTTAAACCCAGGAAGGGTTTTAGGCCGAATCCGCACCTATTCCTGGAGGGATTCCACCACTCCTTATTAAAACATTGGATGTTGAACACAGGAGCAGCCTGCAACCTGATGACAAACAAATGTCCCAACATCACCACAATGAAAGGAGAGACTAACAGGACACACCCAAGGTTTAGGGTAAGTGCAGCAGTAGGAAAGAAAGATGCAAGAATGAAATAGTGGAAAAAGACTGTTGTTAGAATGGGCACATCAGAAGGGCCTTGAGACCCTATGGGTGATAAGCCGCGCTCTATAAGTACTGATTGATTCATTGATTGGAAATTAGCAGATGGTTGTCATCTTCGTTCGTTTGCTCATGCATCTCACCTGCTGGTGTTTGTTTTAACGCTGTGCTTAGGTCACATTCAAAATAAAAGAGATGTTGTTGGAGTGATTTGGTACAACTACAGTAGCACATGAAAAGATGAACTACGAAAACAGAGACTACAAGTTAAAGGCACAAACTGCATACTAAAATATAAAGACCATAACAACATAGCTACTTACAAAAATGTCAACATACTCTAACCCCAACTTCAATCACTTACCCCAAATCATATTAAGGCTGGAATTAAGACCATTTATTTATGCTAGACCATTGAATTGTTAACAGGGCAAAATTATTTGAGATATACATTTTTGTATTGTCTTTATGGTCTACATTTTAAATATTTTTTTCCAGTCTATACTTTTAAAGCTTATATTTTCACATGGAACTTTACCTATTTGTGACTGATGGCTTCAAGGACCCATTTACTTGCTGCGTGTAAACCTTCCCTGTCCAAAGCATTTCATACAACAACAAACAGACTTTTTACTATCAGTCTTTATCTTGGATTCTATTAGAATGACTACATCCATGATATTAGTGGGCTAACGCGCTGGCTACTGGCGTATAAGTGGAGCTTGAATGCAGGTCACGTTCTGTTCTCCGGCTATCTGTGAAGCTGCTGCTGCAAGAATGAAGACAGATGTAGATGTCCCAAACTACGTCTTCCTTCCTTCCATTGCTCTGATACATCAATCCTCCAAGAAGGGCGCAATTTCCACTTTAGAGCTTACTGCGCCGATGGGATGCGTAAGAAGTTGTTATTTACTTAATAATTTATTTGGCTTCCTCCATTATATGGCCAGGACAAGCAACCTTAATAGGAAGACACAGTTTACGTCATATGTGAAACATTAGTGTTTCCGTTCAGGACTTTTCCTGATCACACAGTAGCTTGTACATTTTAACATCAGTTCTTCATTTTCATTCGAAGCAGACTCAGCTAATGATGACATTAAACTCCCCAAGAAGTGGGTCAGGAAGCATTAAGCACGGCCCAGTTGAATTCTGAACCAAAAAAGGCACAGAGATTGCACATCCTAACAGGGATGTCCCAAAATTAGAGCCTCGTCTGCAAGTTTGCACACCTTTTGCACACTTCTGTCAACTTCATCCTGGGGAAATGTTTACTTGTAAAAACAGTTTTTGTGGGAGAATTTTCAGGCTAAAACATTTTGGTTAGAAAATACTCTCACTGAATGTTGGTTTCACCGATTGTGTATACAACTTCACAAAGCAGAGTTAGGCAAAGTTTCACAACTTCACCTTCCTCTAGTGCAAGCTTTCTTCTCTCTTACTCAGCACAATAGAGCAATTGTTCAAACTCCCACCAATAAACTCAGTGTATCGTCACTAGTTAAAGTAAGAGTAAATTATTCAATTAAGTAAATAAAATAAATGAAAGTAAGAGTAATAAGTAAATATTTAGTTACATTTAATTAACAAAACAGAAGCTCTCATGAATTTGTCCCTCGACATATATCATTTAAAAAGCGTACATACTTTTTTCTAACAAAAATGTAGGATTAGTGGAAGTCTCAATATAAAAACACTAACAAAGAATAAAGGTAATCCAATTACTGTAGTGTATTAGTATATAATTTAAAAAGAATAAGTTAAATACCAAAAGAGCATAGGGATGCTCTTGGGTTTATATATTGGGATCCAGACTTCCTAGATAGTTCACATTAATGTAAAAAAAATAATTTCAGGCTAAGGATAGTGATATTGATAGGTAAGGTAGATAGTAATAAATAATAATTAAGTACATACAAATATTAAGAATTCTTTTTTGGTATGATGGATAGGTCGGATAAGTAAATGGGACAACTTATTCACTGACAAAAATATGTGTAGGAATAAGGAATAGGCTAAAGACAGTGAGAAGGATAATTAATTAAATACAATACAAAAAAATAAATTAAATTAAGCATGGTTGTATTAGATTTGAGCAAAGATAACAATATTTAAAAACATTCAAAGAAAAGAAAAAAAGAGTATAATAAAAAATCAATAACATTAATAGAAATGTTTATGTCAATAAAAGGTAAGGGTACAGTGGAAGTAGTGGTCAAGGTATTGGTAAAATACATTCTAAATTTACCTTAGTGATCTAGAGGTTGGTAATCTAGTGCTCACAATGTAGTTGTAGGTCAATATATGGCAGGCTGATGTAGTAACATACTACTACAATAACATCAAAAACAGGTGTTAGTTTGGAAATGTCCAAAATGAGATATAAATGTTTATTATGAAGAAGTTTAATTTTCTTAATCGAATTCCAAATCATATATTAGCTAGGAGGCAAACTCAGTCAAAGAAACCTCTTGATCTTTTCCCAACCAATAGGGTTCAACCTTATAGTAGAATCTTGTTATCCTACCAATTGTGCCGAAAAAGGTGATACCAAGCTAGACATCCTTGTTGGTTTCCAGCAGTAGAGTAATGCAAAATGCTGGCGCGCCCTGTAGAAGTGAAGAAGAGACCCTGAGTCTCCAATGTTAAATAGATATTCATTGACATGGGGGCTACGTGAAGGGGGACATCTGTGAAAGGTCAGACTCCCCCTTATGCCGTAGGGACTGCAGGGGCTGGTGTTATGACCCTGGTTACCAGCTTTCCTTCTGCTGATTTCACTTGCCCATATATCTTAATGCTGATTTGCAAAATGAACTACCTTTGTCTCATGAAGGTTTATGTTGTTGTTTAAAATACTCATTGCCTGGATAAAACTCTTCAGAGGTCTCTTGACGTGAGGGACAACTGGCTATTCAGTCATAAAATAATGAAAAACTCATAAAAAAGGGTGAAATGCAGGAGGACTGGGAGCCTTCTTTACCTTACCTAACTTTAGGCCATACCACTATTAACCCCCTAATTCAACATCGAGGTATTGATATATACAAATCAAATTAAGTTCTATAGTCTGTAACACACAATGTATGTCAGTTATGACATGCCTGGCTGAGATCTAAAATATCTGCATATAAGTGGCCTCTTTTTTACTGGAGTATTTTCTGCATTCCAGAATCCTAATTAAGAAGAACTTTATTGACTCCTTTAAGACAGAAATAGAACAATATTAGTTTATATTTAAGTGAAATCTATTTTATGGACTGATACAATATTCCCCTGAAGCTATGACCTATATACTTTGATTTTTGCACTTGCGCTGGGCAACCTAAAATAAAAAAGAGATCCACCTCACCACGTTTGTTATAGTCAAATCTGATGATACCTTTCTAAGGGGCTCATTATGAGTTTGGAGGTCCCACCAGGAGACCGCCAAACTCACTGGGACAATGTCGCCGCCATAGCGGCAACGTCCCCGCAAGCTGACCGGCCGGAACATTGTAATATGCGTTCCCGCCGGGTTGACTGGCAGGAACAGTGCTAGGATTTTGGCCTCAGCTCCTTTAAGGAAGCTGAAGTCAATATCCTAGCACTCCATCACCCTCGGAATGTGCAGACAGTGTGCATTCTGACGGTGCTGGGCATGGGGGCCCCAGCACTGACTTTCCACCAGTCTTTTCATGGCAGGGACCCCAACATGAAAGGGCTAGTGGAAAATTGGGTTGTAATCAGCCAGACGGTCCTGAGTTCAGCAACACAATGGTTGGTTACAAGCCTGGCCGCTGTCACCCTTTCGCAATCTATGACCCTGGCAGGGATGGCGGTCTTTAGGTGGGTCTGCCCGTCAAAGTTGTGATTGGGTGATTGAACCGCTTGGATTGCTGTGGTCCGACCGCCAACATAAGTGTGGAGGCCCTCGGACCACCACACTCGTAATGAGGCCTTTAGTCTGGTTGCCTTGCTTTCTGCAGTTGATTCAATGCACATCACTATTTCCTCATGGTTAGAAATTAGGGCAATCACTTAGGGATCTGAACCAAAATTAAGGAGGATTGGGTGTTGGGTGTAGCAATACTTATTTACAGTGTATTACTCATTCATTGATTTGTAGTAAATTCTGTTCATCTACGAGCTTAAACGACCACTCGGAATCTGAACATTTTTAAAAAAGTGGATGGATCGCTTGAAATATTTTTATATGGAGATTAATCTTTTTTTTAATGGGTAAAGACCTGTTTTTAAGCACTGCTTTATTGTTTCTTTTTCAAAAGGCATTAAGTGAAAGCATTTTTGGAGACTGCATTTCTCACGGGTGCATTCCCTTTGTTCATGAATAGGTTTGATGGGGGTGTAATTGACATATGCCATTTGATCCAGACATCTTCTTTCGCTCACATCTCCCGAGAGCAGTTTATTTCATAGTCCTTCAAAAAGTCCATAAAACTGCTGCCTCCTACTTCTCTTTTACCTTGTAAATATTTCAGCAGAGTAACTTTATATGCATTCACATGTTCTTGGTTTAAGCTCTTGAATCTGTCAAGCTAAAAGCCCTGAAATGGAACATGATTTATACAACCATATAATCTTTACTATAGTTGCCTCTATACAGCAAACTATGGGGCATATTTATGAGAAGTGGTGCTGCACCTAGTGCAGCGCTACTTTTCTTGTTCCCTTTAGCACCCCCCCCCCCCACCACCATGTGTGCATCGTATTTATAATACAGCGCACCATGGTGGTAGTCAGGGTGACTATTGTCATAATTCTTGATGATAGTCCGGTGCTTTGCAGGATTAGTGTCAAAAATGTTGCTGCTAATCCTGCAAAGCACCCAGAGGCCCATTAAAAATAATGGGAGCCTCTTTTTAACACCTGCTCTTGGCAGGCATTAATAATGCCGATAAAAATGAAGCAAAGAAATCTCATGGAATTTATTTGGGCCATTTTTTCAGCCCCCCTAGTGCCATAACATCCCCCTTGCACACATTATGCCTGGCGCAGGCATAATGTGGTGCAAGGGGTTACAAAGTGGCACAATGCAAGCATTGTGCCACTTTGTAAATATGGTGCGGCGTTTGTGCCCTTCCAACACCACATTAGCGTCACTAAAATGACGCTAGTGTGGCATTGGAAGGCGCACTAGAGGCTCATAAGTATGCCCCTATATGTGTTGTTTATGTGCAGTAACAGGCAGAAGACTCTGTTAAGCCTTATCTAGAGGGCGGCAAGCAAAACCTAGGCCTTCTTGTCTGAATGCTCCACCCTGTGAAGCATAGAGAGTAGGTGCATTTCTAGAATGACATCTTGCAACATGTGTTTTATCTTTTAAAACTGGACCCTGATACAATGTGAATGCTGGATGATTTTATGCGTATATATGTTACTTGTATAGCCCAAATCTAAAAAAAAATACCCCTGAGCTTTAGTCAAAACCAAGACACGTTACAGCCACTACACGTATTCTTCATTACGTGGCATTTTGATTACATTTAAGACACAGAGAGATAAAGTGATGTTGAGTGTAATTAAACACCCCTGGAAGACCGTGGGGTAGTTAAGAGGGCTTATTCAGGTAAGTAGGCTCAGAGCACAAGTGCCGACGACCGCTTTTCTTGCATCCTCGGTGCTCGACACCAACCGCACGCAAGCCATTCCATGGAACACCAAGGACGGAGTGAGCAGAATGTGAGGCTGAAATTATAAATATATTTTCTGTGCCCAGTGAGGAAACATGGAACAATAAACAGCATTACACAATAAAGGATGATAGGTAGTAACATGTTACTTCCATCATCCTTCCCTTTACAACAAAATTAAGAATTGCTAACATTGTACAAAAAATAAACAACTAATTCTGAACATGTGAAAAAGAAACAACTGTGATAAAATCACCGCAAATATTAATCTTTTAATTTGAGAGGTAATAAGACATTCCAAGTAGGTCTATCTGAAACACCCAGAGCCCATGTAGGACTGGAGCAATCTATACGGTTGATGAAGTAGACTCCCCTGTGGATGAAGAATTAATCAACCTGTCAGCATTGGTGTTTGAAAAACCACTGTCATCATGACTAATTGCATTTGAATTCATTCCGTCAGCACAATGAGATTTGTCATGAGCAGGATGATTCGTAAGTTCCTGCTGAGAGAACTCCCACCAAGAATTTTCCAGATCTTTGCCAGATTCAAAATCTTTGTTTTTAATATTGACATTTTTAAAAGCTTTCCCTGAGAAATCTTCACCAGACTTCTGTTGCTCCACCATTATTTCCCTTCCAGAAGAACAGCACCTTTTGAAACGTTGACTCATTTGACAGGTAAAGTAAATTTAGACTCACCTTGCCTGACCTTACTGGGTTATTTATGAGGCCCCAGTCTCCCACTTTGTACTCACACACCTTAGAATTGTGTTTGTCAATAAAATATTGTGTAATTGTCTTCTGCTTGTTTAACATCTTATTTCTCATATTCTCAATATCAATTTGCTTCTCATTGTTCTTAGGTATGTCCTTAATCCAATCTGAACACAATATACATCTGGGCGACCTGTTGCACAGTAACTCATCTGTGGTGCTGTGGGGTGTGGTATGATAACTCCATACTTTTCCCTAAGAAATTTCTCTACGTGTAAGCCTGAAGACAATGCTCTCTGTACCCACTCTTTCAAAAATGTGTTTACTCGTTTTACTAGGCCATTGGAGGTAGGTGACTATAAAGCTACTTGTGGATGTTCAATTTGTAAGTTCTCTAAAAATTGTGTCATCTGGTGTGCTCTAGGCTGTGTACCATTAATGGTCATAATCTCATTAGGTGGTCCTTCAATGATAAAAACATTCTGCAAAAATGTAATGACAGGAGTAGCAACAAAGTTGAAATATATCAATTTTGAATAGTAGTGCAATAGGACTATCAAGTACGTTTTATTGCTTGGCAATATCTCAAAAGGGCCTGCAAAATCAAGTGAGGCATTGTCCCAAGGCGCATCTGAGTTGAGGGTTTATTCAGATAAGTACTCTCAGAGCACAACAGCCCACCGCCGCTTCTCTTGCATCCTCGGTGCTCGACACCAACGGCAGGCCATTCCATGGAACACCAAGGACGGAGCAAGCAGAATATGAGACTCAAATTATAAATGCACATTCTGTGTCCCTTGAGAAAACATGGAACAAGAAACCGCATTACACAATAAAGGGTGACATGTAGTAACATATTATATACAAGTGGACTGGCCAGATCCAAGTGATCATTAATCACGTGATGAAAGGAACATTAGAACCCAAGCTTCTGAGTTCCAAAATCTACAACTAAGCCAAGATACAAATCGCTGGACGATTTGCTTTTGTCATTTTGTCACGGGGGGGGGGGGGGGGAGAGAGAGAAAGAACGAGAGAGAGAGAGAGAGAATATGAATGAATGTATGTATGTGCCGGAGACTGGGAGAGTTCTGGAGACAAGCATCACCAGAAGCAGACATACAAATGAGAGCAAACCGACCCATCGACTACACTTTCTTCCCACACACACGAACCCCTAATTTGGGTACTCTGGAAAAATAGCAAATAATAACATGTAAATAGCTATTAAAGCCATATGGTGTGAACTTTGACGCAATCCCGCACAATTTACAGCCAGAAAGTGCGGAATATGAATTCAAAATGGGTGCGTCTAAAGCACAGAATTCGAACGTAATTTTAGGCAAATAGGGTATTTCAAAACTTTTCATAAAAAATGAAGGACGCTTTCTCACGCTGTCTCAACTTCATGTATACTCTTCTAGGCTCTGTGTCCGAACTATTCGCCCTTTACTGGCTGTTTTTTTAAATTATTATTATTAGAAACATGTCGCTCCTCCACTAATCCCCGAATGTTATTCAAAATGTCACTCATCCCCTTCATTTCCATCAAGTCTTGAACAGCTCTGGGTTGCCACACTGCCAAACACCAGTTCTATCGACCACCTCACCCGATGGTAGAAATGTTCAAGACACAGGGTCTGGAAGTGTGAAACATCGCCAGTGTTAGAGGGTTTTTAGGGCCTTCCATATATGATAGGAAATTAAGGTTCTCTTCCTTTTAACCTGTGACCCGCGTCCCGCAGTTAGATGCATGCTAAGGAACTCGCACTCAGTGCAGGGATGCTTGTGATAATATTGAGTATTGACCCCTCTGGGCTGCCGTACGTCAGTCAGCCCCGCAGGACCGGGAGAAGCTGGGGAGCGCGAGACAGGCAAGGTAAAGCCGTCCCCTTCTCTCTCTGCCCTCCTGCCTCAGCTGCTTCCGGGTTCCGATGAATCAGCCCTCCCTCCACCTCAATCCACTCCCCCACCCTCCGGACAGAGACCATCCCAGCTCTGCTGAGATTTCAAGTGGGAGGGGGAGGGGGCAGCTCTACATATCCGGCGTCAGCTTCACTGCCTGGGTCACAGTGCTGCAGAGAGCGGCTCCCCGGCAGATGAGATTCGGTGGAAATAGAGAGGGCGGGCGAGAGACGGAGAGTGAGAGCCCAGACTTCAGCGGCAGGAGGAAGGGCCTGTCCTGCGCCTTGAAGAGGAGCTGGGGCCACACTGCAGCCCGCAGAAAGGGAAGGAGCTGGCCTGCACCCTACAAAGAGAGTGCGGGAGGGGCACCTCAGCTGTCAAACACTCTTTATGGGGAGGAGCTGGGAGCTGTCCAGCATCTGCAGTGAGAGTGCCTGGGAGCACGGTTCGGGCTGATGGGCAGGAAGTTGGCCTACATCCAGCAGAGTATCCGAGGAGTAGCAGGGGTTGTCTGAGGAGGAGACAGCGGGGTGGCTCATGCCCTTTGTTGGCTATCTGGAGAGCCCTGAGCCTTCCTAACTCGCATGGGCATCTGAGGAGAAGAGGACATGCACGGAGAGTACCTGGGGAGGGGGCAGTGAGGTGCCCTACCCACCCCACCTCCATGGGGAGGTTCCTAGAGGAGCATGCAGTGAACTGTTCTTTTGGAGAGTACCTGAGGAGGAGGCAGTGAACTGTCCTAATGGAGAGTACCTGTGGAGGAGGCTGTGAGCTGTCCTATCCGTGCATTAAGAGTACCTGGGGAGCAAGCAGTGAGCTGTACTAACCGCTGCTACCTCAGAATGGAGAGTACCTGAGGAGTCAGTGAGCTATCTTACCCTCGGCAAAGAGAGTAACAGAGGAGGAGACAGGGAGCATTATTACCCCCGCATGGAGAGTACCTGAGGAGCAGACAGTAAGTTGTGGTATCCGTGCATGGAGAGTACCTGAGGAGAAGAAGGAGGCAGGGATCGGTCCTACCCTCGCATGGAGAGTACCTGAGGAGGACGGCTGCACCTGCATGGAAAGTAAGGGACAGAAAACTTCCCCGAGGAGAAGGAGGCAGGGAGATGTCCCTCACCCTGCCTGGGAAGTGTCGACTGAATAGTGAGCTCTCGGCCGGCCTGCGTGGAGAGTGTCTGAAAAGGCGCGTGGAGCTGTCCTAGGTGCTGCAAGCAGCCGTGGCAGCTGCTGGGGATGCTGCTGTCCCTAGGTAAGTGCTGAGTGCCTGTCGCGTCTGTCTTGTGACGCCGCCCTGGCACCAGAAATCACCGCTGCTTCCTGGTCACCCCAGGGTGACCTCGCCCTGCCCTCCACCACCTTTCTATGTCCTTCATCACTGCGGCCTTCCTCTTCCTCGCCCTGCTCCTCCTTATCCTTCCTACACATTCTGCCCTTCATGTCTAATTTCTCTTTCCTTGTCCTGTTCTTTTTTTTCTCGTCCTCATCCCTCCTTCTCCCTCCCCGATTCTCGACATCTCTTTTTTAGTCTGTCCTCGCACTCCATTGTCACAGTTCCTCAGCCTTTCAAGTTCCTCCCTCGTCCTGCCCTACCTCTTCCTTCCTCACCTCTACACCGTCCCTTCCTCTCTTCCCTCACACCTTGATCCCTTCATCTCCTTTCCCTTCATCCCTTCTGTTCTTTGCTGTTCCCTGTCTGGCTTTCATATCCCGTCCTACCTTGCCCCCCCCCCCCCCACTAAACCTGTGCTCTGTCCTTTCTCACACTTCTTCATCCGACCCTTCACTCATATCCCTCCCACTCACCTGTCTCACTCCTGCACCCTGCCTCATTGTTAAATGTCCTGCCACCCCTGCCCTCTCCGCGCGCGCACTCTCCCGCAGTGCTCAGATCCCACCTCTACGCTCGTGCCTTCTGTGGTCTCCATTCGGGCGGTGGGGGGGGGGGGGGGGGGCTCCGCTGTTCAACTGCTTCATGGAGAAGGGAGGTCTCTGCTCAAATGATGTAGATTCCCACCCTTTAAAGGTGTGTTTCTTTTTTTTTCCTCATCTCTTCCGCTCTGTTTGCCCCTCACCCACTCCTCCCATAGATCACGGTGCCTTCAAGAAATGCCCCTTCCCCCTCTCTGCTCCAAAGCAGGACACTCTCTTTGGAATATTTTAAACATTTATAAGCTGCAGTCCATTCTGCTTTGATCAATAAATTAATAAAACGGGCCAGCCCCTGTCAGATAGTCCCCGGGAATTAACCCTTCGGATGCAGGCTGGCTGTAGCTGGAGCTCTACCAGTTGGAGGAGAGGGATGGGGAAATGCCCTGATTGAAAAAGAGGGGTGCGGCGAGGGAGGGTGAGGAGGGGGGGAAGGAGGGTGTTGGAAAGGAGGTGGGCACGCTAAGGGAAGTCTGGGGGGTGTTGCTGTCTTTATGAGGTGAGAGCCTGTATGGGCACAGGCTTTTTTCTGATTTTTAAAGGGTCGGACAGCGAATAGGCCAAGACACCAAAAAAGTGTCCCCAACTACCGAATCAGACAAATAAAAAGTGGCCCATTTTTGGAAATAATTGTAGCAGTTTGTAACATGTAAAGACACGCTGTATGGGTGTTTTGCAGGTTATAGAGACAACATGCATCTCCGCTTGGTGCAGGTAATGTCTGTGGTAAAATCAGAAAAAGCAACAGTAAAAAACGGCCAACCAGACCATAAAACAGGCCCATAAACAGCCAAAAAACGCCCCCACATTGTCCTGTCAGACCAGCGTTTCTGGCTTCGATGGATTGCCCTATAGGCCAGTCCAACCCTGCCTTTGAATAATTAATTTCCTAGATATAGCGGAAGCACCTCGGCGCAGAAACTCTGCAGAGCTCCTCGGCCTGTTCCAGGCCAATAGTTGATGTGAACAGTTCCTCAGCCTGTCCTAGCCATTCGTTTATCTGCACATAGCTCCAGCCTATCCTTGCCTAATACAGGGAGTGCAGAATTATTAGGCAAGTTGTATTTTTGAGGATTCATTTTATTATTGAACAACAACCATGTTCTCAATGAACCCAAAAAACTCATTAATATCAAAGCTGAATATTTTTGGAAGTAGTTTTTAGTTTGTTTTTAGTTTTAGCTATGTTAGGGGGATATCTGTGTGTGCAGGTGACTATTACTGTGCATAATTATTAGGCAACTTAACAAAAAAAAATATATACCCATTTCAATTATTTATTATTACCAGTGAAACCAATATAACATCTCAACATTCACAAATATATATTTCTGACATTCAAAAACAAAACAAAAACAAATCAGTGACCAATATAGCCACCTTTCTTTGCAAGGACACTCAAAAGCCTGCCATCCATGGATTCTGTCAGTGTTTTGATCTGTTCACCATCAACATTGAGTGCAGCAGCAACCACAGCCTCCCAGACACTGTTCAGAGAGGTGTACTGTTTTCCCTCCTTGTAAATCTCACATTTGATGATGGACCACAGGTTCTCAATGGGGTTCAGATCAGGTGAAAAAGGAGGCCATGTCATTAGATTTCCTTCTTTTATACCCTTTCTTGCCAGCCACGCTGTGGAGTACTTGGACGCGTGTGATGGAGCATTGTCCTGCATGAAAATCATGTTTTTCTTGAAGGATGCAGACTTCTTCCTGTACCACTGCTTGAAGAAGGTGTCTTCCAGGAACTGGCAGTAGGACTGGGAGTTGAGCTTGACTCCATCCTCAACCCGAAAAGGCCCCACAAGCTCATCTTTGATGATACCAGCCCAAACCAGTACTCCACCTCCACCTTGCTGGCGTCTGAGTCGGACTGGAGCTCTCTGCCCTTTACCAATCCAGCCACGGGCCCATCCATCTGGCCCATCAAGACTCACTCTCATTTCATCAGTCCATAAAACCTTAGAAAAATCAGTCTTGAGATATTTCTTGGCCCAGTCTTGACGTTTCAGCTTGTGTGTCTTGTTCAGTGGTGGTCGTCTTTCAGCCTTTCTTACCTTGGCCATGTCTCTGAGTATTGCACACCTTGTGCTTTTGGGCACTCCAGTGATGTTGCAGCTCTGAAATATGGCCAAACTGGTGGCAAGTGGCATCGTGGCAGCTGCACGCTTGACTTTTCTCAGTTCATGGGCAGTTATTTTGCGCCTTGGTTTTTCCACACGCTTCTTGCGACCCTGTTGACTATTTTGAATGAAACGCTTGATTGTTCGATGATCACGCTTCAGAAGCTTTGCAATTTTAAGAGTGCTGCATCCCTCTGCAAGATATCTCACTATTTTTGTCTTTTCTGAGCCTGTCAAGTCCTTCTTTTGACCCATTTTGCCAAAGGAAAGGAAGTTGCCTAATCATTATGCACACCTGATATAGGGTGTTGATGTCATTAGACCACACCCCTTCTCATTACAGAGATGCACATCACCTAATATGCTTAATTGGTAGTAGGCTTTCGAGCCTATACAGCTTGGAGTAAGACAACATGCATAAAGAGGATGATGTGGTCAAAATACTCATTTGCCTAATAATTCTGCACTCCCTGTAGTTTATGTTCATAGGGTCCCGTCTTACCCTGTCCAACTGTTTATGTGCACGGGGCCAGAGCCTGTCCCTGCCCAAAAGGTTATGTGTATAAGGCCTCACACTGTAGCTGCCCCATAGTTTATGAACTCAGAGCGCCCCCTGTCGGCGGTCAGTAATAAATGCACACAGGGCATCAGTGTTTCCCTGCCCAGTATTTTATGTGCACGTGACCTCAGCCTATCCCTGCCTAATCGTTTCTGTGGACAGGGCCTCAATCAGCTCAATAATGTATGTGTACATGGCCTTAGTCTGTTTACCCCTAGTTGGACTCAGTCTGCCCCTGCCCAGTAATGTACGTGCACAGGACGTCAGGCCTGCCGATGTTCAATAGTTTTTGTATACGGGGCCTCAGTGTATACCTGGCAGTAGTTTATTTACACAGGGCCCCAGTCCTCCCCTGCCCATTATTTCATATCTACTAGGCCCCAATTTGTTCCTACCAAATAGTATGTTTAATCAGGGTCTCGGCCTGCCCCAGCCAAATAGTTTCTCTCGGCAGGCCTAAGCCAGTTTGTGCCCAAAAGTTTATGTGCCAGGGCCTCTGCCGGCCCGACCAAATAGTTTCTGTGGACAGGGCTCAGTCTGCCCCGTGCTCAAAATATACGTGCACCGGGCCTCAGTCTACCCCTGTCCAAAAATGTATATGCACATGGCCTCGCCTGCCTCTGGCTAAATAGTTTATAAGCACGAGGCCTCAAAATGTCCTAGCTCAGTAGTTTACATGAGCAGGCACCAGTCCATCCCTGCCTAATAGTGTATATGCACAGGGCATCGGCCTGTCACTGCCCAGTAGTTCTAGTACACAGGGCATCAGCCTGTCACTGCCCAGTAGTTCTAGTCAACAGGGCATCGGCGTGTCACCGCCCAGTAGTTCTAGTACACAGGGCATCGGCCTGTCACCCCCCAGTATTTCTAGTACACAGGGCATCGGCGTGTCACCGCCCAGTAGTTCTAGTACACAGGGCATCGGCCTGTCACCGCCCAGTAGTTCTAGTCAACAGGGCATCGGCGTGTCACCGCCCAGTAGTTCTAGTACACAGGGCATCGGCCTGTCACCCCCCAGTAGTTCTAGTACACAGGGCATCGGCCTGTCACCGCCCAGTAGTTCTAGTCAACAGGGCATCGGCGTGTCACCGCCCAGTAGTTCTAGTACACAGGGCATCGGCCTGTCACCCCCCAGTAGTTCTAGTACACAGGGCATCGGCCTGTCACCCCGCAGTAGTTCTAGTACACAGGGCATCGGCCTGTCACCCCCCAGTAGTTCTAGTACACAGGGCATCGGCCTGTCACCGCCCAGTAGTTCTAGTACACAGGGCATCGGCGTGTCACCGCCCAGTAGTTCTAGTACACAGGGCATCGGCCTGTCACCGCCCAGTAGTTCTAGTCAACAGGGCATCGGCGTGTCACCGCCCAGTAGTTCTAGTACACAGGGCATCGGCCTGTCACCCCCCAGTAGTTCTAGTACACAGGGCATCGGCCTGTCACCCCCCAGTAGTTCTAGTACACAGGGCATCGGCCTGTCACCCCCCAGTAGTTCTAGTACACAGGGCATCGGCCTGTCACCGCCCAGTAGTTCTAGTACACAGGGCATCGGCGTGTCACCGCCCAGTAGTTCTAGTACACAGGGCATCGGCCTGTCACTGCCCAGCAGTTTTGGTACACAGGAACAAGTCTGTACCAGGCCAGTAGCTATTATACATTGAGACCATTCTGTCCGTGGTCAGTAATGTGGCTCTAGTCTGTCCATAGCCCAATATTTTTTGTACTGAGTGTCCCACGTTAATAGTTGATGCTCACAGAGTCCTAGACGGTCAGTGTTCCATGGGTTCTGTACTCCGGACCACAGCCTGTCCCTGCCCATTAGTTCCTGGTAAGAGGGCCTCAGTCAGACCCTGCCAGTAGTATCTGTGTACGGAGCACGGGAGGGTCTGTAGCGAATCTTTTATGTGAGTAGAACCCCAGCCTGTCCCTGCCTAGTAGTTTAGATGCACAAAACATCAGTAGATCACCGGGTAATCGTTGCCCTTTGCTCAGTAATCTCTCAGTAATCTCTGTGTAGTCCACCCCAGATCAGTAGTCTATGTACAAGGGCTTTACCTTTCCCACCTCAGCATGTTCCTGCTGAGTAAATTATCTGCCCAGCGCATCGTCCTGTCTCTGCTGGACACTTTATGGCTGCATGGCCGCAGCCTGGCCGTACTTAGTAGCTCTATGCGCGGGGCCCAAGATTGCCCTTTGCCAGTGGTTTCTGTGTATAGGGCCCCAGCCAGGCCTTGCTGAACAGTGTCTGTGCACAAGGCGAGGGCTGCGCTTGTTCCGTAGTATTTGTGCATGGGGTGGCCAGTCGGGCCCTGATAGTTTGGCAGGTGTGTAAGAGTTGAGTGTGTGGATGCAGGTCCTTTACGGGTTCCTGTTCTTCTAGAGCTGTCCATAAAGTCCGAGTCTGTCTGTGCTCGTTTGGTATCAGTTCAACGGGCCCCAGTCTGTCTCTGAACATTGGGTGTCTGGGCAGCAGGTCCAATATATCTCTGACCATTGGGTGTCTGCAGACCCAATCCGTCTCTAGACATTGGGTGTCTGTGCAGCAGGTCCCAATGTGTCTCTGAACATTGGGTGTCTGTGTAACAGTCCCAATATGTCTCTGAACATTGGGTGTCTGTGCAACAGGCCCCAATCTGTCTCTGAACGCTGAGTGTTTGTGCATCTGGCCCCAGTCTGTACCTACCCGTAGGGTGTCTATGAAACAAGCTCCAGCCTGTCTCTGAACGCTGGTTGTCTATCCAGCTGGCCCAGTCTGTGCCTGCTCGTAGGGTGTCTATGAAACAAGCCCCAGCCTGTCTCTGAACGCTGGGTGTCTGTACGGCTTGCCCCAGTCTGTACCTGCTCGTAGGGTGTCTCTGAAACAAGCCCCAGCCTGTCTCTGAACGCTGGGTGTCTGTACGGCTTGCCCCCGTCTGTACCTGCTCGTTGGGTGCCTATGTAACATGCCCCAGTCTGTCTCTGAACGCTGGGTGTCTGTACGGCTTGCCCCAGTCTGTACCTGCTCGTAGGGTGTCTCTGAAACAAGCCCCAGCCTCTCTCTGAACGCTGGGTGTCTGTACGGCTTGCCCCAGTCTGTACCTGCCCGTAGGGTGTCTATGAAACAAGCTCCAGCCTGTCTCTGAACGCTGGTTGTCTATCCAGCTGGCCCAGTCTGTGCCTGCTCGTAGGGTGTCTATGAAACAAGCCCCAGCCTGTCTCTGAACGCTGGGTGTCTGTACGGCTTGCCCCAGTCTGTACCTGCTCGTAGGGTGTCTCTGAAACAAGCCCCAGCCTGTCTCTGAACGCTGGGTGTCTGTACGGCTTGCCCCCGTCTGTACCTGCTCGTTGGGTGCCTATGTAACATGCCCCAGTCTGTCTCTGAACGCTGGGTGTCTGTACGGCTTGCCCCAGTCTGTACCTGCTCGTAGGGTGTCTCTGAAACAAGCCCCAGCCTCTCTCTGAACGCTGGGTGTCTGTACGGCTTGCCCCAGTCTGTACCTGCCCGTAGGGTGCCTATGAAACAAGCCCAGCCTGTCTCTGAACGCTGGGTGTCTGTACGGCTTGCCCCAGTCTGTACCTGCTCGTAGGGTGTCTCTGAAACAAGCCCCAGCCTGTCTCTGAACGCTGGGTGTCTGTACGGCTTGCCCCCGTCTGTACCTGCTCGTTGGGTGCCTATGTAACATGCCCCAGTCTGTCTCTGAACGCTGGGTGTCTGTACGGCTTGCCCCAGTCTGTACCTGCTCGTAGGGTGTCTCTGAAACAAGCCCCAGCCTCTCTCTGAACGCTGGGTGTCTGTACGGCTTGCCCCAGTCTGTACCTGCTCGTTGGGTGCCTATGTAACATGCCCCAGTCTGTCTCTGAACGCTGAGTGTCTGTGCATCTGGCCCCAGAGTGCACCTGTTAGTAGGGTGTCTATGGAACAGGCCCCAACAGAACTCAATCTGTCTCTAAACATTGGGTGTCCATGCGACTGACCCCAGTCTGTACCTGCTCCTAGGATGCTTATGTAACATGCCCCAGTATGTCTCTGAACGTCGGGTGTCTGTCCTGCTGGCTCCAGTCTGTACCTGCTCGTAGGGTGCCTATGCAACAGGCCCCAGTCTGTCTCTGAACGCTGAGTGTCTGTGCATCTGGCCCTAGAGTGTACGTGCTCGCAGGGTGCCTATGGAACAGGCCCCAACAGAACTCAATCTGTCTCTAAACATTGGGTAGCTGTGCGGTTGGCTTCAGGCTGTCCTTGCTCGCAGGGTGCCTCTGCAACAGGCCCAATCTGTCTGTGAAAATTTGGTTCAGTCTTTGTGCTCGTAAGGTATCTCTGCGCCCCGACAGTCTGTGCCTGCTCGGTACTTGTCAGCATGGGGGGCACGAGATGCACGGATTAATAAAAAGATGTTTTTGCAAACAGACCCCTTTCTGTTCTGAAATTAGAGAAGCGCATGAAATCGACCAGTTTGTCCCATTTCTCTTGTGTTTGGGAGTCGTCTTTGAAGAGGGATCTCCTACTGCACGCCCAGGTGAATCTATATCAGACGGAGAACTAGGTATGTGATTGCAAAATGTCTCTACTTGCTGTAAATTCTATTCCCAGAACCACAACAAACTAACTGTAAACGCTCTGTTAAATAAAACGAGGTGTCTTCATCTCATTAGCAAACAGCGCGTACAAATGAAACCTGTGCTCCTGGGACGCTCCACGCCATATCCCCGTCATCCGATTGCCCTCCAATGTCTCTCACCTCTCTTAAGACATAATTGTGGGTGCCCTCCAGCGTACAAATCACCCCTGCGGTTCATGATCTTCCTACATTGGAATCACCGACTAAAATTCTTTAAATCACGCATCAAATCTACTGTTCTCCCTTGTGTGTTTTTTTAATTCATAGACATTTAAATTAAAAAGATAGAATGAACCTGTGCACTTCAGTGTGTTTGTACAACAAAAGTAGTCCTGACATATTCAATCATTGGGAAGGCGAGTTCATGGTTTATTTACAGGCCCCACTCTGTCTCCTCATTGATTTCTGTGCACATTGCCCCTGTTCGTTCCTGTTCATAGGCCCCTGTGCAAATTACCCCAGTCTGTCGCTGCTCGCTGATTTCTGTGCATATTGCCCCTGTTTGTCCTTGTTCATTGGCTCCTGTATATACATATATACCCAGTGTGCCTTTTTTCATTGCTTTCTGTCCACATTGCCCCAGTTTGTCCCTGTTCATTGGTTCCTGTTCGTATGGCCCCAGTGAGCTTCTTCTCTTTGATTTCTGTGCACATTGCCTCTGTTGTTGCTGCTTATTGGCTCTTGTACATATGACCCTAGTGTGCCTCTGGTCATTGATTTCTGTGCACATTGCTCCTGTTCGTCCCTGTTCATTGGTTCCTGTTCATATGGCCCCAGTTTGCCTCTGCTCATTGATTTATGTGCACATTGCTCCTGTTCGCCCTGTTCACTGGCTCCTGTACATATGCCCCTAGTGTGCCTCTGCTCATTGATTTGTGTGCACATTGCTCCTTTTCGCCCTGTTCATTGATTCCTGTACATATGGCCCTCTGCTCATTGATTTATGTGCACATTGCTCCTGTTCGCCCTGTTCACTGGCTCCTGTACATATGCCCCTAGTGTGCCTCTGCTCATTGATTTGTGTGCACATTGCTCCTGTTTGCCCTGTTCATTGGCTCCTGTACACATGGCCCTCTGCTCATTGATTTATGTGCACATTGCTTCTGTTCGCCCTGTTCATTGGCTCCTGTACAAATGGCCCCAGTGTGCCTCTGCTCATTGAGTTATGTGCCCATTGACTCAGCCTGTTCCTGTTAATTGCTTTCTGCACAGCACCTCAGTTTGACTCTACTCATTTTCTGGATAATGGCCCAAATCCTTTACTTTGCTTTCTGTGCACAGGGCGTCAGTCTGTCTCCGCTCACCAGTCATGTGCACACAGCGGCATCGTGTCCCCACTCACTGGTTTATAGACACATTACTTCAGTCAGCCGATGCTCATTATCTGCTGCATCTAATGCCTCGTTTTACCCATCCTCATTGGTTCCTGCTCGCAGGGTCTCAGTCTGTTCCTGCTCATTGGCTTCTGGGGACGGGCGTCAGCCAATCCACTCTAATTTTTAGTCTTTTCACAGCACAGCAGGGCGCTGCTGCCGGATGACTTATATGCACACAGCCCGGGTCTCTTCTCACTTATTAGTTTATGTGCATAGCGCTCCAGCCTGCCACTCTAAACTGGTTTATGTGCACAGGCCTGAGTCTGTAATGCATCGAGGCTGCAGAGTATCACGGGTGTATGTGCACAGAGCCCCAGTCTGACCCCACTCGTTGGTTTATGTGCACAATGCCCCAAGTCTGCCTTTCTAAACTGGTTTATGTGCACAGGCCTGTGTCTCTAATGCACCGATGCTTCAGAGTATCATTGGTGTATTTGCACAGAGCAGCAGTCTGCATCCACTCATTGGTTTATGTGCACAGTTCACTAGTCTGCTCCCACTCAATGGTTTAAGTGCACAGAGCCCCAGTCTGCCCAGACATTGATTTATGTGCCCAGAGCACCGGTTTGCCCTTGTTAGGTGGATTATGAGCACAGAGCACCAGTCTGCTCCCACTCAATGTTTTATTTGCACAATGCACCAGTCTGCCCCCACTTAATGGTTTATGTGCACAGAGCCCCAGTCTGCCCAGACTTGATGGTTTATGTGCACAGAGCACCAACCTGTCCCCACTCGATGGTTGTTGCGCACAGAGCACCAGTGTCCCCACTCTTTGGTTTATCTGCACAGAGCACCAGTCTGTCCCCACTGGATGGTTTATGTGCACAGAGCACCAATCTGTGCCCACTCGTTGGTTTATTTGCACAGTGCACCACTCGATGGCTTATGTCAACAGAGCACCAGGCTGTCCCCACTGGATGGTTTATGTGCACGGAGCACCAGTCTGGGTCCACCCGATGGTTTATATGTAGAGAGCCATAATCTTCTTCCACTAGTAAGTGTAGGTGCACAGAGCCCAGTTAGCACTCGTTAGTTGGTTTATGCGCACAGAGCACGAGTCTGCCCTTCGTGGTTTATGTGCACAGAGCCCTAGTCTGCCCCACTCGTTGGTTTATGTGCAAAAAGAACCAGTCTGCCCGCTCTCGATGGTTTATGTGCACAGTGCCCCAGTCTGACCCCACTCGTTGGTTTGTGTGCACAGAGCCCTGGTCTGCCCCCACTCGTTGGTTTATGCGCACAGAGCCCTGGTCTGCCCCCACTCGATGGTTTATCTGCACAGAGCACCAGTCTGTCCCCACTGGATGGTTTATGTGCACAGAGCACCAATCTGTGCCCACTCGTTGGTTTATTTGCACAGTGCACCACTCGATGGCTTATGTCAACAGAGCACCAGGCTGTCCCCACTGGATGGTTTATGTGCACGGAGCACCAGTCTGGGTCCACCCGATGGTTTATATGTAGAGAGCCATAATCTTCTTCCACTAGTAAGTGTAGGTGCACAGAGCCCAGTTAGCACTCGTTAGTTGGTTTATGCGCACAGAGCACGAGTCTGCCCTTCGTGGTTTATGTGCACAGAGCCCTAGTCTGCCCCACTCGTTGGTTTATGTGCAAAAAGAACCAGTCTGCCCGCTCTCGATGGTTTATGTGCACAGTGCCCCAGTCTGACCCCACTCGTTGGTTTGTGTGCACAGAGCCCTGGTCTGCCCCAACTCGTTGGTTTATGCGCACAGAGCCCTGGTCTGCCCCCACTCGATGGTTTATCTGCACAGAGGACCAGCCTGCCCACTCATAGTTGTATGGGCACAGAGCACCAGTCTGGTCCACTAGTTGGTTTGTGTGCACAGAGCACCAGTCTGCCCCACTCGTTGATTTATGTGCACCGAGCACCAGTTTGCCCTTATTAGCTGGTTTATGTGCATTGAGCACCAGTCTGCCCTACACATTGGTTTATGTGCACAGAGCACCAGCCTGGTCCACTAGTTGGTTTCTGTGCACAGATATGCAGCCTTGCCATTCTCATTCATTTAGGGACACAGTGCCCCTGCATGCCCCTTCTCTTCATGCTTCGGTGCACAGAACCCTTCCATGCCCCCGCTCATTTTGTTTTACTCTGCAGCGGCCTCCAGTTTCTTACTTCTCATTGGTTTATGTGCACAGTCTGCGCCTTCTATTGGCTGATGCATAAGAGGCCCTATCGGGTGACCCCCATTGGTGTAACTGCGTCGGACGTTAGGGTGTCCGGACATTTGTTATGAGTATGATCACAATTTGTTCTTGTTAATTGGTTTCAGGGCGCATTGCGTTAGTCCAGAGATCTTCAAACATGTTTACTCTGAGATACCTGAGGCAAAAGGTTTTAAAGTGGAGCCCCCTTCCAAAACTTTATGAAAGGATTGGGAAGTGAGAGGGACAGTTCTTATGACATCATTTCATGGGTACATTTTCTGTACCTCATATTCTACCGTAAAGGTGAGGCTTAAAATAGGGCAAATTCATCAAACAAGAACAGGCATTGACCAAAACACTGTGTTCTCCACAGTGTGGGTGTTGTGGACCCCGCATACTCCTGTGCCCCAATGCAGCTTCACCTACCGCACCAATGATAGCTGCATCCACGAGTAGCAGTCTATCTCCTCTGACTCTGTCACCCATTTCCCACCATAGCTGATCACCACTCCAATCTGGAAATAGCCTTGCTGCCCCGTTGTTTTGGAGGTTTGTCGAGCAGGGATTCAGTCCAAGGGCACTGGAACACTTTACATGAGCACCAGTTACATTACACAAGGTCAGAGTCATTTTTTTCAGTCACGTGGAGATTAAATGATTTGCCCAGACTGTTGAGCTAACACCAGGACTTGAACCCAGTTTCCCCAGGTACGAAGTCAGCAGCCCTCTCTGTTATGCCACATCTCCTTTCCGTTAGAAAATAATGTTAGCGTCCATGTACTGATCGCCCCCCACCACCTTTGCAGCAAAGGTGCTTCAGCCCTAATGTAACCAAGGAAAATTAACCCCTTGCCCTTTTTCAGAGAAAGAGAGTCATAACTGTTATCTAGTGGGTCTCTCAAACCCCTGGAACCCAGCGCCACTGCACCTGCTTCACTAATATAGCTACTGCCATGCGAAATGGGCTGTTTCCTCTGTCCTGTGTTTAGAACCTGGGCACCCGTCCCGTGCCACCCGTCGCGCTGCCCTCTCTGTGATGCTGAATCTAAGATGTATCCCCTGCTTCAGTTTTCCCCACCCGTGGACCATTGCACCAAGGCCCCAAACCACAGTAGCACAGCAAGTGTGCACTGTCCCCTCATGCAAGCAAGGAAGAATCGCAAAACAGCCCTTAGTAAGGGCCACTGGCCTTATGCCATTTTGTGGCATCATCTGCTGCATAAACCGTAGATTTTAACAAGAAAACATGGTTTCTAGCTTTTATGGATCAAAATGCAGGGACACAGGCCCTGTGCAAAGTTTGACTAGTCACCTTTCTATTGCTTATTGCAATATTTAGGTGTTAAACCAGTACTAGTGGGGTTGAATCTATGCCCAGGCAGTGTTTACTAATGTAAGAATGACAACATAATGTAGTAAGACCGTCACAAAATGCGCATATATAATTTCACATAATTTGCCTTTTCTTACTTTATAATTTAGTCAGCAATGCCAAATGCTTTGGACCTCCCCTGCCACATAATTCCAGTAGCCCTGGGCTTAGTTGGCCCCTCATACTGCTGAAACCTGTGCAATTAGTGAAGTACCAAGCCTAAAGGGTGCTTGGGTGCTAGTATAGGCTTTGACTCATGGAGTCACTTGGAGCTCTATTGTGACAATGATTTATTCATTTTGAGAGGTAATGTAAGGGTGCTGTCTGTTGAGTTCTACGGTTCGTCCTTTTAATGGACACTTATAAAATACTTCTAGAAATAATTCTAGTAATGATTACCTATAACGGATATATATATATATATATATATATATATATATATAAAAACACAAACCGGTCCTATCTCAGTGCGCTCGACAGCTGGTGCTCGCATCAGAGATGGACCATTTCCCTGTAGTATAGTTTTTCACAGTTGACAAGCAGGTCAGGAACGTGGCACTCCCAGGATGTGAATCCTCTTATTCTTTATGGCATGAAATACTGCTAACACCCGACGTGTTTCGACCACCAAGGTCTTGATCACGTGATCAAGACCTTGGTGGTCGAAACGCGTCGGGTGTCGGGTGTTAGCAGTATTTCATGCCATAAAGAATAAGAGGATTCACATCTTGGGAGTGCCACATTCCCGACTTGCTTGTCAAATGTGAATACAAATATTTTGAAAAAAAATAATAATAATAATAAAAAAAATATATATATATATATATAAATATATGAAAAATTATTTACATATGCACATATGCTTTTGCCATAGGCTGGACCATCATAGCACAATAAATAAAGTCACCATAGCCCACTGCGTCAACTAGGATTTAGTTCTGTGACTCTGTGGTCACAGATCGCATTAGCTAACCCAGGTTTCATAATGTAAAAAAAACATATATTTTCCATTGATTAGTTTAACTTGCGTGTATACTTCATTTAAGATCTATGTAAATTACCTGAATATGAAAAAAATGTAATATATCACTGAATATTGTGTTCTTTTTAACCACATCTTTGATTATTCCACCACCCTACTCACTGACAATGCCCCAGTGCACTCAGGATTACAATTCCACATTTTTATGCACTTCAACCTCTGCATGTAAATGAAGACAGCTTGGAAATGCGCCAAATAAGCAACGTCGTGTTTCCATCTTCATTCACAAGTCCTTGCAGACACCTTTTGCGCCCCCATGGGAATGCAGGCAAAGACCCCTAGGGGGCACGCTCCACTGCTTGAGGACCTCCAGCCTTAGTTTCACCCGTTTCTGTACAGGTTAGGTACTCAGGCCTATATTTATACTTTTTTTTCGCCACATTTGCGTCACTTTCTGACGCAAGAGCGGCGCAAACTTACAAAATACAATTTCACCTCCATGTTGTTTTTCTTGAACTGAGCCTTAGTGTGTGTGTGAGTGCGTGTGTGTCTCTCATTGGTTGAGATGCTCAAGGTCCCACCTTGCTCCTTTCCCTTAGTTTCTGTGAACAGCGCCTAGAGACATGAGCTATGAAAGTGGCCCACAACTCAACTCATTTTGTCCCTCATCATTGGTTTGTGCGCTGAGCGTCTCATTCTCATGTTCTCTGTACACATGCCTCATACAGCACCTTCTAATTTGTTTCTGGGCACAGCTCTTGATTCTACCCCTTATTAGTTTCTGAGCACAACCCCTTATGTTGTCCTTTATCACTGGTTTATACACGCAGCGCTTCACAATGTCCTAATTTCTATGCAGTTATTCATACAGTACCTTCTTGTGGGTTTTTGCGCACAGCCCCCCACACTGTCCCTTCTCACTGGTTTATGCGTACAGCTGCTCTCACTGTCCTTTCTCATTGGTATGTGTGCGCAGCATCTTATGCTGTTCTTTCTCGTAGGTCTGTGCACACATTTAGTGCTGTCTCTCATAGATGCACCACATCTCATGCTGTCTCTTCTCATTAGTTTATGCACACAGCACCTCATCAAGCCTCTTTTCATTGGTTTATGTGAACAACACTTTACACAGTCCCTTCTCATTAGTTTGTGTGCACAGCACCTCATAATGTCCTTTCTCATTGGTCGTTGCACACAGTCTATGCTGATCTAAGACAAGCACGTCATACTGCCCCTTCTCATTGGTTTGTGTGCAGGGATCCATAAACGGTCCCTTCTTATTGGTTTATGTGCACAGCACCTCATTCTCACTCCGTCTGCTCACTGTACTTACAAACGCAGGCCCATATTTATACTTTTTTTAGCGCCGCATTTGCGTAATTTTTTGACGCAAAAACGGCACAAACTTACAAAATACTGTAAATTTGCGCTGCTTTTGCATCAAAAAGAGGCGCAAATGCAGCGCTAAAAAAGTATAAATATGGGCCGCAGTCTCTCTATGACGGTCTCTTCATATATAAAGACATTTTGGCCAGTATTTATAATTTTTTAGCGCCGCATTTGCGTCACTTTTTGACGCAAAAGCGGCGCACACTTGCAAAACACAATTGGCCCATATTTATACTTTTTAGCGCCGCATTTGCTTCATTTTTTGACACAAAATCAGCGCAAACTTATTGTATTTTGTAAGTTTGCGCTGATTTTGCGTCAAAAAACGACGCACATGCTGCGCTAAAAAGTATAAATATGGGCCAATTGTGTTTTGCAAGTGTGCGCCGCTTTTTGCGTCAAAAAGTGACGCAAATGCGGCACTAAAAAAGTATAAATATGGGCCTTTATGTCCCATTTGACACAAAGAGGGGGTGGAAATGAATCCACTGTTAACAGTGTTGACTATCAGCCTAGGTCACTTGTTCCTTCAAAGGATACAAACCCCCACTCACAGAAAGTGGAATGTTCCCTGGAACACAAGGTCAAGATGGGTCTTATTCAGGCTTTTCAGGTTGTCTGCCTAGATTATTACTGTCTAGTATTACTGTGCTCCCACTTGGAAAAAGAGCTTTGTAAAACTAAAATTGTGTAGTGGTGGGCAATAATCTTTATTTTTACCCCCACTGTTACAAGATTAGAAGATATATGGAAGAGCTATTATGACAATGCTTATCCTCACACATAGTAGTTGTATCAATGGACAACATGTTTCTGCCTATTTGGCGTGCTTAGCACTGGTCACTAGACTTCATCAGGACTATGGCTCTCTGTGAGTTCTCTTACAGCTCCATAGCTGCTGAAATGAATGGGGTACTTACAGTTCCGGTGCGTGGATACTGTTCTAAGATTCAAATTAAATATAGTTAAAAACAGAAGAGACTGGTCAGGATATCATTTCTGGTAGCAATATCATGTTAATCATGATACTCTTCTTTGGAGTCCAGACCTTATTTTTCCATATGTACAGCAATTGATACACTGCGAGGCGTCGTCATCATTACGTGACACCACACAACGAGCCACATCACTTGTCAACCGACCTCTGGACATGCAAGTGAAAACACCTGGTTAGTTGTAATGAGAGATAAAAAGTCAACTGGCTCAGTTATTGGATGTTATGGTACTCAAATTCTGCATTGTAGTTCAGGAAGAGTCCCACCCTTATAAGATGGCGTAACCATCTGCTTCACCTACCCATCTCCAACGCGCTTCCCAACAGTGCTCTGTGCAGGAAGCCGCGAGGTTTGTCTATGTTCTCTGTGTGCTCATATTCCGCGTCTGACGGATTAGGCGTCGCATCTTCATGTGTACTTAGGCACATATTTATACTTTTTTAGCGCCACATTTGTGTCATTTTTTGACGCAAAAGTGGTGCAAACTCACAAAATGCAATTTTTTTTTGTAAATTTGCGCCACCTTTGCGTCAAAAAATTACGCAAATGCGGCGCTAAAAAAGTATAAATATGGGCCTTAATGTTATGATGATGTAGCAAAGTAGGATATGCCTAATGCCCGTGTTGTGCCATTAAGTTGAGGTGTGGTCTCAATTTAAAATGCAATAACATTAGAAGAGCATCCGTCTTTTATTATTCTCTCTTCCAGATCCTCATTCAGGGCCCCTCCTGAGATGGGTTTCTAGATGAAAATTCTAGCGCTGTTCCTGTCTTACTAGCACTTGGCTAGTAGATGCTTTCGCTTTCTCTGTTATTGGCCAATTGATATCTTCTTTATGTTTCGGTTGTAAATAATGTGTGACTAATACCATAGTTAATCTGCCTATTTTAAGCTGTGTTTGTGTTCCATAATTTGAGTTTTTATTTTCCTGGTTGTCCTGGCCGCATAACGAAGCCTCTTGCCGGAGATGGTTATTTGGTCAATTCTAGGATGTAAAAACAACAGTGAAAGTTCAGTGCCAACAGTGATATATTACCTTTTCCGTTCAAAGCTCCCTGTTATCTTATGTTACTTCACATGAGTATAGCACCAACCATCCTAGTGCATTCTCTCTTTAATTCGCCTTTTGGTGCGGGTCTGGGAATGCCATCAGTCCAAAGGGAGGAGCTATAGTTTGATAATGCCTGGTGTATTGCTGTTTGCGTGTAGTTCAGTGATTAATTTATTCAGGTGGTTGCTGGTGGTGAGCACCTACACTCGTTTATGGGGACGAGGTCAGACTTTGACCCGGAGGAAGAGAGACAAAGGCAGAAAAGGTAAAAAGATTGAGAAGAGAAAGATTGAATAACAGTGACAAAGGGAGGAAGCAGGCATGAAAAATAACCTGAAAGATGGAGGTAAAGAGACAGGAAGTGTAGTGTGCTGAAGAAAAGAGACACAGAGTGGAACCAAGTCTAGGCAGCCTTAGTGTTCGCGAATCCAGGCATTTGGCAACTTGTGGACACCAGGCTCCTAAAAGAAATCGTGGGTTCCTCCGCTTATTATTTCTGTTGTTATTAATGACAAATTAAGCAGTGGCTGTGGTTTGTAGACAGTTAAGATCCCTTCTGTGAGTTAGTTGGAAAGTAAACTACTGAGCCCTTTGTGTGTGTTTTGTGTGTTTGTGGGTGTGCAGAATGACTTTTAGTGTTTCTTTAGTTTGAGGAGTCAATTGCCCTTTGCTTGGTCAGAAAACAGCATTATTAGGAACCCAGCTAGTGATTGAAATATTTCCCTTTCATGCATGAGCCTCTCTCTTTTTGTTTACTATCCATGATGGCCGTCTCTCCTCTGTTTCAAATGTCAGTAATAGTCTGTCTCCAGTCTGGCAGCTCAGAGCCCACTGAGAGACAGTATCTTGGATATTAATGCCTCTCTTCCAGCTCCAGATCCAGTGGTAAGTACCTTTCTATTTTTGTCCAGTATCCAGGGCTCGAGTCAGCCCCTTCCAGCACTGAGTCTGCAAAGGGTTTTATCGACTTTTCTATACCGACCTACAAGAATATCGACTGTAGAATATTGACTAACACCATATTGGTGAGGACAGATTTACTCTTCTTAGCTCCACGTGAAGTAGAGATGTGTAGATGTGCCTGTGGAGTCAAGTACAGTATATCTACACATACCTACATACATTTACCTTAATTACATTGTGGTTTTCGATATTGTGGATTTAATATTTTTTAAGGCCGACTTAAGAGAATCAATAGTTTGATATAAAACCCCTGAAAGAGAGTCTGCATCTTTTAAGCCAGTGTTAAATGGGAGAATCTCTCTCCCACTCCGCTCTCTCAGTGCACACAGTGGCTCTTGCTTCTTTCACCATACGGTGCTGGGGAGAGTGTGGCTCTTCCAGCTCAGAGTCTGTATTGTATCTTCCAGTTCAATGCTGCCAGTGCCTCTTTTAGAGACATAGGCGTTGGTGAGATTGTGCCTCTTCCAGGTAAGAGTCAATGGCGGGTTGCCTACTCCTCAGCCCCACAGCCCATCTGAGACCTGTCTCTTCCAGACATTATGTAACTGGTCAAAACCTGTTTCCTCCAACTAAGAATCCCTTGTGAGAGTCTCTCTTTTCCAACCTTGAGCCCATATTACGTTCCTGTTCCTTCCCATTCACGTACTAGCAGTATATCCTGTCTTTTCAGTGCATGAGCCAATTAGGAGAGCATGTCGCTTCCTGCTTTTTAGAAATGGCGAGAGCCTGTTTCTTTTAGAGAGTGTCCTTGGCAAGAGCCTATTTCTTCTAGTAGTAGCCAGGGGGAGTGGCTACCTTCTCTAGCTTTGAGTCTGCGGTGAGAGTCTGTCTCCTCCAGCAGTGAGTCTATGTTCTTTTTCTTCTAGCAGTGACACCATGCCGAGTCTATCTTTTCTAGCTATGAACTTGTGACAAGAGTTTGTCCTTGTAGACTTGAGCTGTTGGTGAAATAATGCCTCTTCTTTTTGTGAGAGTCACTCTCTTCCAGCCTGTGGTTAGAGTTTTTCTCTTCTAGCAAAAACACTATGTGGAGAGTCTATATTTTCTAGCTATGAGCCTCTGGCGAGAGTCTGTCTAGACTAAACTTGAGATGTTGGTGAAGGGCTGTCTCTTCCCGTGGTGAGGGTCTGGCTCTTCCAGCTGTGAGTTTGTGGTGAGCGCCTGTCTCTGCTAGCCATAAGCTGTTGGTGCAGAGTTGTCTTGAGTCTTTGGTGACCTTCCAGGTCAGAGCCGGTGGTGAGATTATCTCTCTTCCAGGTCAGAGCCGGTGGTGAGAGTCTGTCTCGTCCAGATCAGAGTCCGTGGTGAGTGTCTGTTTCTTTCCTCTCTTTAGCCCTTCGCGAGAGTCTCTCTTCCAGGTGAAAGTTGGTGGTAGGAGCCCTCTTTCTCTCCCCCAGCTCATGCCCCACGGTGACCCCCCCCCCTCCTCCTGCCGGCGCAGGCCCATCTCGCTCGGCCTCTGGTCGGCTCAGGGCACGTGGTCCCAGCCGGGGACTCTCTGTGGTAATAGAGGTTTCTGTTACAAATGACGATGAGGCCGCGCTCCGGCACTGATAAACCCAAGCGGAAGCCTCTTTGAGGGGAAGAGCTTCGGAAATAGAGCGATTGCCGCGGAAGCCCCCGGGGCCTGGGAGCCGTCAGGCCTAAGTTATCGAGCGGTCAGTCCAGCAGTGACGGAGCCGTGAAATGAGGCCCATAGTTCACTCTGGAAGACAGGCAGCAGGCCGAGACCACTAATGGCCGCCGCGCACTTCTCAGGCCTCCGTCTACGTATCCACCTGTCTATCCTCTGTCTGTCTATGTGCTTGTGAGTACGTCCATCTTCCTCTCAGTCCCTGTAGCTACGTACGCCAGTGCTTATGCTCTGTGCCCCTTTCTCGATGCACATCTCTCCACTCATTCCCTTAGGTCTGTTCATCTGTCCGTCTGTCTGTCCATCTCTGCCTCTCCCTATATCTGTGTATTGTGTATGGCCAAGGCTCACCCACTGTGCCCATCAATGCCTCTTTGACTGTCTCTGTATGTAGCCCTTTGTCCGTCCATCCCTTTATGTCTGTTGATCACTGTCTGTCCACCTCTCTGTCTGTCTGTCTCCCATGCCACCCCTCTGCCTGTCTACTTTAGAATGTACCTTCTTCTATGCCCATTTTTCTCTACCAGTCCCTCACTGTCTGTCCTTCCATCTTTGTCATCTCTCAGTATCTGTCCATCCCTCTGTCTACCTTTATCTGACCATCCCTTCATGCCTGCCAATCTGCCTGTCGCTCTGTCTGTGTCAGTCCACGCCTCTCTCTCTGCATGTGTTTCTTTGACCCTCCCTCTCTGCCTATCTCTTTCTGTCTGTCATTGATTCCTTATCCCTGTCTGTCCATCTCTCTGTCTGGTTCAAAGCAGCCCTCTCCATCTCACTCTCTGCCTTCCTATTCTTGTGCATGGCAGCGTATCTGCCTGTCTCAGTGTCTGCTCATCTTTCTGTCTGCCTTTCTCGCTCTGTCCATCCGTTTATCTCTGTCTGTCCCTTTTCTTTGCCTGTCACAGGCTATTCGCTGGCCTGAGGTGCAGGATTTTATGGAGTTCTCATCACCTATTTCGCCCAGAGTACTGTGGTCGGTAGGGGAACTCTATCTCTTTTATTGTGTGATGGTCTTCCTTTTCTGTATGTCACCAGACTCTTCCATTACCCATACTGTATCTGTGTCTCCCATGCAACTCTTGCCTATCCTAGACCTTCTTTTCTATATGTCCACCAGCTCTTCCATTACCCATACTGTCTCTGCATCTCCCGTACAACTCTTGCCTGTCCTTCACCCTCCTTTCTGTGTCCCCATCTCTCCCATTACCCATACTGTTTCTGCATCTCCCATACAACTCTTGCCTATCCTAGACCTTCTTTTCTATATGTCCACCAGCTCTTCCATTACTCATACTGTCTCTGCATCTCCCGTACAACTCTTGCCTGTCCTTCACCCTCCTTTCTGTGTCCCCATCTCTCCCATTACCCATACTGTTTCTGCATCTCCCATACAATTCTTGCTTATCCTAGACCTTCTTTTCTAAATGTCCACTATCTCCTCCATTACACATATTGTCTCTGCATCTCCCATGCAACTCTTGCCTGTTCTTCACGCTCCCTTTCTATGTGTCCCCATCTCTCCCATTAATCATACTGTTTCTGCATCTCCCATACAATTCTTGCCTATCCTAGACCTTCTTTTCTATATGTCCACCAGCTCTTCCATTACCCATACTGTTTCTGCATCTCCCATACCACTCTTGCCTATCCTAGACCTTCTTTTCTATATGTCCACTAGCTCCTCCATTACACATACTGTCTCTGCACCTCCCGTACAACTCTTGCCTGTCCTTTACGCTCCCTTTCTATGGGTCCCCATCTCTCCCATTACCCATACTGTTTCTGCATATCCCATACACCTCTTGCCTATCCTAGACCTTCTTTTCTATTTGTCCACCAGCTCTTCCATTACCCATACTGTTTCTGCATCTCCCATACAACTCTTGCCTATCCTAGACCTTCTTTTCTATATGTCCACCAGCTCTTCCATTACCCATATTTCTCTGCATCTCCCGTACAACTCTTGCCTGTCCTTCACCCTCCTTTCTGTGTCCCCATCTCTCCCATTACCCATACTGTTTCTGCATCTCCCATACAACTCTTGCCTATCCTAGACCTTCTTTTCTATATGTCCACCAGCTCTTCCATTACTCATACTGTCTCTGCATCTCCCGTACAACTCTTGCCTGTCCTTCACCCTCCTTTCTGTGTCCCCATCTCTCCCATTACCCATACTGTTTCTGCATCTCCCATACAATTCTTGCTTATCCTAGACCTTCTTTTCTAAATGTCCACTATCTCCTCCATTACACATATTGTCTCTGCATCTCCCATGCAACTCTTGCCTGTTCTTCACGCTCCCTTTCTATGTGTCCCCATCTCTCCCATTAATCATACTGTTTCTGCATCTCCCATACAATTCTTGCCTATCCTAGACCTTCTTTTCTATATGTCCACCAGCTCTTCCATTACCCATACTGTTTCTGCATCTCCCATACCACTCTTGCCTATCCTAGACCTTCTTTTCTATATGTCCACTAGCTCCTCCATTACACATACTGTCTCTGCACCTCCCGTACAACTCTTGCCTGTCCTTTACGCTCCTTTTCTATGGGTCCCCATCTCTCCCATTACCCATACTGTTTCTGCATATCCCATACACCTCTTGCCTATCCTAGACCTTCTTTTCTATATGTCCACCAGCTCTTCCATTACCCATACTGTTTCTGCATCTCCCATACAACTCTTGCCTATCCTAGACCTTCTTTTCTATATGTCCACCAGCTCTTCCTTTACACATACTGTCTCTACATCTCCCATACAACTGTTGGCAATCCTTGACCTTACTTTTCTGTCTTCATCTCCTCCATTTCCCATACTGTCTCTGCATCTCCCATGCAAGTCTTGCCCATTCTTATCCTTCCTTTCCTACGTCCCCCAGTTTTTCCATTACCCGTACAGTCTTTACATCGCCCATACAACTCTTACCTATCCTTAACTTTGCTTTTCTGCATGTGCCCTATGGCCCTTACCTTCTTCTCTCTATCTCACACCTCTCCTCTGCAGCCCTTACCGTCTACCCACCAACTGACATCTCTCGTCTGCAGCCCTTATGTTTTCTGCAGAGTAGAGGTATGAAGTAGAGAGACGATGTTAAGAGCCTTAGAAGATGGGTGTAAGGCAGATTCCTCGTACCTGTCCTCTACAGCCCTTACCTTCATAGCTCTGCCTGGTACCTGTGCTATGCAGCCCTTACCTTCATAGCTCTGCCTGGTACCTGTGCTATGCAGACCTTACCTTCATAGCTCTGCCTGGTACCTGTGCTCTGCAGCCCTTACCTTCATATCCCTGCCTCATACCTGTCCTCTGCAGCCCTTACCTTCTTAGCTCTGCCTGCTACCTGTGCTCTGCAGCCCTTACATTCATAGCTCTGCCTGGTACCTGTGCTATGCATCTCTTACCTTCATAACCCTGCCCGGTACCTGTGCTATGCAGCCCTTACCTTCATAGCTCTGCCTGGTACCTGCGCTATGCAGCCCTTACCTTCATAGCCCTGCCTGGCACCTGTGCTCTGGAGCCCTTACCTTCATACCCCTGCCATGTACCTGTGCTATGCAGCCCTTACCTTCATACCCCTGGCTGGTACCTGTGCTATGCAGCCCTTACCTTCATAGCTCTGCCTGGTACCTGTGCTATGCAGCCCTTACCTTCATACCCCTGCCTGGTACCTGTGCTATGCAGCCCTTACCTTCATAGCCCTGCCATGTACCTGTGCTATGCAGCCCTTACCTTCATACCCCTGCCTGGTACCTGTGCTATGCAGCCCTTACCTTCATAGCTCTGCCTGATACCTGTGCTATGCAGCCCTTACCCTCATACCTCTGGCTCGCACCTCTCCTATGCTACCCTTACCTTGACCCAAGCTTTGTTGCCCTCAGACATGGGGCAGTGACTGCACACTTCTGCTTCATAGTGCAATGGATTTTGTGTTTTCAATTATAACAAGAGAGGACAGTATGCACATCCGAACATGCCCTCGGCGGAGCCCCCAAACCGACTGGATGATCATAGCAAAACATCTCTCCAAAGGCAATCCCATCAAGGTTGAAATGACAAGGCCACTGAGGCGTTGTTATTTGCTTATATATTTGTTTCTCTAAACCTACAACTGCTCAGACAATGTGAGCTGAAGCCTGGGGCCACAGCTTTCCAGTACTCCTAATGAGGGCCCATGTGTGTCATCTGTCTGGAACTGGCTCTCTTCATCTCACTGCCTCTGCCCCTTGCCCGTACCTCTGCGCACCTCATTCCATGTCTGTGCCTATCTCTGCACCTGACCGTCTCTGTTCATCGCTTCCTCTGTCCATCTCTTGGATTCTGTACTTTCTCGTCCCTTAAAGTGTGCCTGTCACCCTCTGTCTCAGGCGGGCTCCATGTCCTGTGGGTTCTTAGACATGAACATGGACGTCATTTAGGAGTCGGCAGGGTTCGCACCTGCGACCCCTGACTTGTCCTTTGCTACCCCTGGCACTGCATTTGCGACCCCTGGCGAGGAGGCAAATTCAGTGCCAGGAACACAGTGGCAGCTTGTCCTTATGGACATCAGTTGGCGTTGCAACTCCTTGGTTTCTTTCATTTTTGTATCACACCAATAATGAATAATAATACATTAATATTCACTATTAGTGTAATAAAAATGGAGTACAATTAGTTGGAATATGCCCTTCGATGGCAGCTGAGGTAAGTAAAAAAATGCTTTTAAATGCATGGTGTGTGCATGCTTATGGGTGGGTGAGAATGCATATATGTGAGAGAGTGTATGGAAGTCTGAAGTTGTGTGTATGTGTATGTTTGTGTGTGTGAGTGAAAGTGGAGGTCAAAAGGCGTGTGATGTCACTTCCGCTACCCCTGCCATTTCAGTGAAATGACGCCCATGGACATGAACCCAAGCTGTAGTGCAGTTGAGGGGCGCGTGGAAGTGCACCCAAGCACAGGCTCTGCTGGGGAGCAGACGCACCAGCACCCAGGCTTTCTTTTCATCAGACGTCTTCTGTTTCTGCTGCTGCTACTACACATTGTGACCACAGGTGGCGCTATGACATAGTCCGAGTGCCGGGGGGCTTCTTTGTGGTGGGCTTTAAAATTTTTAGGAAGTTCCATTGTTTAGATGAGAGTGAACGTTTGCCCCTTGGCACTGGAATTCTAAAATCTGAGTCTGCACCCTTCCACAACTTAACTGATTTTAAAAAAACATTTTCCGATAAAAACTATCGTAAATCACAAACTGAAACTTGATTTTGTAAACTTCTTACATAATTGTCAAGTGACCATTTGACTTGTGCGTCACCTTCGGCCTGTCCTGAGTTTTCACCCACCACAGTGCTGCATTCTGGAACTTGTAGTCTTGTTAACATTGTAAACAAAAAAGATTGTTGCATTGGAGCACTCAAAGCAATCAATACATACACGCGATCATATGACCATAAGTTTTTTAATCAAATGTTTATTGTGTGTACATGTTAGACAGTTGAGAAACAAACATCTATAGAACCAACACGTTTTGTCCCGCTGACTTCCTCAAGGCTGATGTTGAGGATTAAAGCAGAGAATGTGGTGGATGGAGATGAGGAGTAATAGAGTAGTAAAAAGTCCTCAAAGGAATTTATATGTAGGTCCCCAATAAAGGTGTCAGCGTTGGGTGCCCATAAATGTTAGAAAATGTGGTCCAGTAGACCCATCATAATACATCGATATCTCTAGTCAGAAGCACTGTCGCTTCTGCTCCTAGAGACAAGCGCACTGGTCTGATATAGCTACAGGTACTAAGGGCCTAACATAGCCCTAGTCTTGCCTCCTTCTTACCTTTTACATTGGGAGAGGCACTTATTACTTGGCAGCCACTGTCCATCTCCCAGTCTTTCCATATATTTGTGTCTGTCCACCTTTTCGTGTCTCCCCATGCATATCTCTCTGTCGATCTTTCTGCATTTTCAGTCTATTAATGCTCGTCCTTCTGTCTGTATCTGCTCATCTGTCTCTGTCTACCCATTCCTGCCATCCTGTCTATCTCTGGCTGTCCATTTTTGTTAGTAAACAATGGCATCAATTGTAGACTTGTTCTTTTGCTCAAGCACCACCACTAAGGTCAACCATAGCTCCACAACATCTGGACAACACATGGTGCTAATAGCATGAAGTTGGGTCACAATAGACCACTCCCACTAAATTTAGGAATCACTGCACCCAGTTGGTTATTACACTTAGCCATATTCCCAATATAAGCTATTTTGGAGAAAACCTTACTTAAACACCACAAGTTTGAGAAGTCAAATACGCCTGAAGATACCATTTTGGGGAATCAGTCCCTGGATATACTAGTCATGTTTTCGAAAAGCCTTCACCCAGTAGTCAAAGAGAAAATTTCTGATTCTGCCTCCAGACGACAAATGTGTTCACAACTCTGTTAAGACCATCTATGTAGCACATACTTAAAAACAAAATACAACATTTGATAACTTGGCCAAAAGGATCAAGCACATGTCCCTAGGAAAAGACTGGTCGAGATTTGAGGATCCGACTGACTTGAAGTCAATAGTCGAAAGAGATCCTGAGCTGTCACAAAACTAAGCTCTCCTATGTAAAACCCATGCGTTGTGTGGCTTAATGAGACAGAAATGTAGGCACTGCCCCATGATATTGATTTGGTAATTCGATCAGACTAACTGCTACTCAACTGTTCACCTAAGTTGAAAATAAGAGGTAAGGGTGTGAGAAGCTGCAAAGTGTTTCCCAAACTTCCTGTAATGCCCTCAAATACAATTGTTAGCAAAGTTTTCTGCACGTGTGTTTTCAGATTAAAATCAAGGCTTTTGTGTCATTTTCAAAATGTTTAAAGGAAAAAAACAAGATTGCTAGCATCTTCCCTGCTTCAAGTTTGTGGAAAAATGGTTTTAACGTTTACTCACACGAAAATGGCCCATTGATTATCACCACTTGATAGTAGCCTTGAGACAATATTGTACGTTTGCTTCGAAAAACCACACCAGAGTCAATGTACTGTAAGCTACAAACCCAACGTGTACGCCAATAATCAGAATCCACACAAAACTTCACTTGCATTGTAACAACTTTACAAATCCTTAGTCAGGAGTTAAGCGCCCCTAAGGAATGTGTCCGTTGTGTAAGGACAATTGCATAGGGCACACTCTGAAAGAATTATCAGCAGAGGTAATGTATGTGTTACACACCTGAAGTTCCTATCTCTACCTCTGAAGTTACAGATTAAAGATCCAACTGAAATCTTGACTACTTCAGAAATATTCGCAATCAGCCAACTATGGTGTTCTTCTATTTCACATTCCAAGCCCTTCTTACATGCCCCAGTGACCTTTGACATGCACAAGTCAGTCTCACACCTTTAACCTCTCACATATCCTAAGATTAATAGGAAGTGGAGCTTGCTAGATAGCTATGTCACTAATTGGTTGACTACAGCGATCTGTGAAAACTTAAGGTCAAAGGTGTGAATAATGATCCCATACTAAGCTCTACACAACCAAGGGCTGTCCTACCTCAACCATCAACCAAGTTTTCACGTGCCCGCAAGACAACTGCGCTCCGCCTTGCTCAACCTCGCACCCCCCCCGCATCCATCGCAGCCTCAGCGATGGCCGCTTCTTCTCCTATATCACAGCCAAGTCCTGGAACAACCTGCCCCTCCACCTCTGAACAGGTTCCTCCCTGGTGGATTTCAGAAGGAGACTGAAGACGTGGCTTTTTGATGGAGACACAGCACCCTTAGCGCCCAGATACTCTTAGGGGTGATAGTGTTGCACTATACAAATGTTATGATTGATTGATTGATCGATTGATTGATAGGTCCACTGATCTTCACCACATTCTTGGGTGGATAAAATTAGGTCATTAGGTGATGAGTAATGATCACACTTCTTTTCAGCATCCAGACAAGCTTCAGTTTGTATTGTTTCTATTAATTAGCACTTCTATAGAGCACAATCTGCCTCTGGTGAGGCCTTAGACCTGATTTTGATATTTTGGGTTATGACTTGTGTACTGTATGTTGTAACAATTAGTCTTTCTGCCTGTAACTCGTGTCATCCCCTAGAAGTTTGTACCTGCCTCACATTACCCTTGTCCGTTTTCAAAGATGGCCTAAAAGCTCTGTTTTTGAGTCAAGACACAGAGTTCCCTGATAAAGAAGTGTAGGGCCCACACAATTAGGAAAATCTTTTTCTGAATCCATCCCTATCCTGGTTGGAGAACCAGGCTACAGGCATGGTTGTGCCTCATGCCAAATTAATCCCCTATTCCGAAACATACCCATTCTTGGTGAAAGATGAAGCACAACACAAATCTTACAATTCGTATGTCATCCGTCTACGAACACGTTCAACTAAGTTTCTATGGCTCCAATTAAAAGTGGCTTTTAAATCCCAGTATATTCAGTTACACTTGGTAACTCCTTCCAACGCACAAATCGTAATTCTGAGTTCTGCTGACATTACCGTACTCTACAGTTTAACAGGGAAAATGCCTTGTAGGTATCAGTACATATAGAATTCAATGTAGTAAGCACTGATTTCTTAATGTTATGCCCCATTTTCGAAGAGGAAACTTAGAATAGGAAGTATTTATCGCCCCTTTTACATACCTCAGCCTGTTGTGTTGGCATATCTCAAGTGTGGTATACACCTCACTGCTCTCAGGGGACTCTGGTAATCTGTGCTTACGTTGGTGTAGGATGTGTAGGGACATATCCCTGTAAGCTACTACCTGTTCAAGAAACCAAGAAGGCTACACCTTCACTTCTCACTCACTCCTCACCTTTTACACTATCCTACAAGCCTCCAGTGATCCCTCCCCCTCTGAGTGTAAAGATCCCGGAAGCAGTCAGAAGGCAAGGTGAGTGTTAAATAGAAACATGAGTTAGAATTCAGCATTTCCAGAGAGCACCAAGGTTGTGGTTGCTACTTGGATGTTTTTTTTAATTGGGCTGTATTTTTAAGTCCAGTTCACAAAAAATATTGGGAAAAGCAGTGTCTGCTGAAATATGAACCTAAAAGAGAAAGCACATAAAGAAATTATTTTATAAAAGTTTGAAAGCTGTCTAAATCATTTCAGACTCCATCCAGCTCTTGGCTGTTCTAGAATAGCAAAACATAAACAAATGGCCAGTATATTTCTAAGAAAGATGGCAATGCTAATCACCATAAACTCAGGCAAGTAATAGCAATCCACGTATTCACCCGTGATGAATCAACTTTCCATTTCTAGGTGGGTAAAAACCACCAAAACTGCAAAAAGAAGCAGCCACAGGTCTAAGAAACATGTGCCAAAGATGCAGCAGGAAAGTTGTGAAGGGTGCAGGACAAGAGGAATAGTGTTAGAAGGGTCTCCCCCCATTAGCGATTGAAATAAAGAAAAACACATACCAAAATTGACTTACGTTAAATGAAGCAAAGAAAATCACATTGGTATTCTGAAAAAACAATGTAATTCACCAGTGTTTTATTACAGCACTGCATCAGGCAGCTAGATACTTTTATGTGCCAAATTTCACACGAAGGTACTGGGCAACCAGGAAGAGGCAAGTTCTGAGCATACTTTAGAGCAGTGGTTCCCAATCGTTTGACTTCTGTAGACCCCCCACTTTATCATTACTGGAAACTGAGCATCCCTAATGAATCATTATTGGAATCTGGGGACCCCCACTGAGTCATTACTAGAAACTGGGGACCCTGGCCTAAACGCTATTGATAATTTGATACGCAAAATAATACACAAAAAATACAGAAATAAGCATTCATCAAACATGCACAAATGATAACACATTTTATTTAATTTGTAAACAAATATAAATAAAAAAATAATTGTAATAGGGAGATTGGAGCTTTTCTAAATTTAATTGAAGCCACACATCGTCCATAGTATATTCTGTTTGATGCACCTGCACTGCTCCCACGAACCAGTCTGAAGATACTAATTTAATATTTAGCCTCCAAATTCAAATTCAGTGACATTTACAGTACGTTTTAACATTTTCAATTGTACATTCAGCCACTTTATTTATATACACTTTATTGATCTGTCAATATTATTTGATTTCCTAAGCAGTCACAGACCCCCTAAGGAGGCTTCACAGATCACAAGTGGTGCCCAGACCACAGGTTGGGAACCACTGCCTTAGAGAGGTCTGGTCTAGATTTTGCATGGCCTGTATTATGTCCATGTAAGCATTCATATTTCGTTTTAATCCTACTCTGCCTTGTATCCTGTGAGGGTAACACATAAGACCTGATACCTGCTAATGTCAAGGCCTGGGTGAAATTTTAATTGCCCCAGAGTAATTTGAGTAATTTTGCATTACTTTTTTGATGTGAAATGATAAAAAATTAGATAATATTGCACATTTGCATAATTATGAGTAATTCAGCACACAAATCCTAAAGCAGGAGCACATGAACAATGACTTTATCGAGTGCAAGTGGCTGCTGGCTGCTGCTATTCATGTTTGGTATATGTAGCAATATTTTCTTAGCTCAAAATGCATCTTGTGGTCTATTTTAGATGGGAGGGTGCATTTTTCATGTAAATAATAGCATTAAATGCTGGATTACACTTCTTGCATACTTCTCCATAATCTCACGTAATTTGGTTTTAATTTTGTGTAATTACACTATAGCAAACTACACAATTTATGCCCATCCCAAGTCCAAGGGCCCAAAGTTTCCTTAGATGCCCTTTGTCAGTACTATTTACTACCAGAGTTGCAGAAAGCCAAGGCTGCCTAGTCTTGAATTCTCTTCATGCCTCTTTCGTCCACCACCTACAGTTCCTGTCTATTTGTACTTGCATCAGCGATGAGAAGTCAACAGATTGAGAAGCAATCTATGCCATCTACTGCAGGAGGAAAGATTCACCTGGAGAGCCAGTAGTATTAGGTGGGAGGGTGATACTTCTCTTGGGCCGAGTCAAGATGTTATAGACAAAGGGGGTCATTCGGCCAGGGTCGGCGGGAGCACCGCCGACAGGCCGGCGGTGCTCCCAAGGGCATTCCGACCGCGGCGGTAAAGCCGCGGTCGGACCGGCAACACTGGCGGTCTCCCGCCAGTGTACCGCCGCCCTTTGGAATCCTCCAAGGCGGCGCAGCTAGCTGCGCCGCCGAGGGGATTCCGACCCCCCCTACCGCCATCCAGTTCCCGGCGGTCCGCCCGCCGGGAACCGGATGGCGGTAGGGGGGGTCGCGGGGCCCTTGGGGGCCCCAGCAGTGCCCATGCCAATGGCATGGGCACTGCAGGGGCCCCCGTAAGAGGGCCCCTACAAGTATTTCACTGTCTGCTTGGCAGACAGTGAAATACGCGACGGGTGCAACAGCACCCGTCGCACCTTCCCACTCCGCCGGCTCGATTACGAGCCGGCATCCTCGTGGGAAGGGAGTTTTTCCCTGGGCTGGCGGGCGGTCTTTTGGCGACCGCCCGCCAGCCCAGGGAAAAACTCAGAATACCCTCTGCGGTCTACTGACCGCGGTGCGGTATTTCGGAGGGGGGAACTCTGGCGGGCGGCCTCCGCCGCCCACCAGAGTTAGAATGACCCCCAAAGTCTCAAGTTAATGACCGAAATAGACTGAATTAAAAAAAAAAAACAAATGGGTGAAACGGGATGGCCCAAAGCCTCCTCTCCTGTAGGCATATTGAAAACAATAGATTTACTTAGACTGCTACACTGTTAAACCGAAGCCTAACAATAAAACAAGTACTGACAAAGCTAATCGGTCTGGATTTAATGTACCAACAAATGTAAACACAGCCATTCACACATGCTGTTCATGTGCATTGCATGTACAAATATTGTTTACCATATTAATGCCTATTCTGCTGACTTTGCCAATGCTGGGAAAAAATAGCAAACCATATATTTTTCTGTGTGTAGTATGCATATAGGAGAAAAAGAATTGAATGTGATAAAAAGCATACTTTATTTTTGTGTTTTTATACCAACAAAAACAGTGGCATTTACCAAAGTAAACAGTACAGAGGCTATAAACTCAAGTCACACTAGCAATAATAAATGACATTGGTCCAAGCGTGAATTATACTAAACATAATGTCCCAGCTGTTGCAACACAGTAGAAGGGACAATAACATGTATGCATAGAGAAAGGTACCACATGGGATCATGGTTGGAAGTGGTGCCAACAAGCAGAGCATGAGAAGTAGAGGAAGAGCACAGAGAGTCAGTCATGAAATGGCCTCTATGGGTTTTGTGGGCCGGGTGTACCTGGGGGAGTCTGCGTGAGTGGCGGCACCATCAAAAGATAGTGTCGAAGTGGCTGCCATATATCTTTGGGTCTTCAGGAGAGTGGCTGCAAGGTTGTGTAGATTTCACTGGTAGTATAACAAAAGGATGTGTCGCAGAGCCAGGCTGATACAGTAGGGAGAGTACCACTTCCCCAATAGAGTGCCACCCAGCACTTTGCAAGAAATAGGGCCAGGACAGCAAACCGCCACATGTGTTTCGGCAGTGGTTTTAAATATCCAAGCAGTGCCAGAAGCGGCATCAGAGAGAGCTGACGTCCGATCATCTGCGTGGTAGTATCATGATTGGAATCCCAATAAGTGCGAGACAGGGCACAGATCCAGGACAAATGCGCAAAGTCAGTGTGTTCAGCAGAGCACTTAGGGCAGGTGTGTGCGCGGAAGGGGTCAAGTCTGGCCAGTAGCTGTGGCATAAGATAGGTGCTGTGGAGGAATTTGTAATCCAGCAGTTTGTGTCGATGATTGTTAGAGATGAGCTTAATTTGGGCACAGCAGTATTGCCATTGCTTGTCAGTCACAGCGCTATCTAAATCCCGTTCCCATGCAGCCCGAGATTTCTCCTGTCCAACGAGTCACAGTGTAAGAGAGGCAAAGTGCGTTTCCTCAGGGGCAGTGAGGATCAAAGAGAGAGGTGGAAAGTCAGGCAGTTCCACTGGAGACGCAGGCAGAATTGCGCGCAATGTACTATGCAAGCAGTGAAGGATAAATCAATCTAAGTATGTCGTGGGTCCCCTCTCCAGCAATGTGGACACAGATTTAAGAGTGCCATTGCGTTAAAGGTCACCTAGAGTATGCAAGCAATGAGCGTCTAGCTTACGTTGAGTAGCCCGTTCCAGAGTAAGTGGGACCCATGGGTTGTTTGACAGGGGCAGGTGTGAGGAGTACAGAGTAGTGCATCCCAAATATTTGAGTAGTTTGGACCAACCCCAGCACGTCATAGGAAGTGTATGGATCTCATTTGGGTTTCTAGGGAGGCCCAGCGGAAGCAATGTGGGGAGGGAACAGGGGAGCACTTATGAGTGTTCAGGTTTAAGGAAGGGTCGTCACACGTCCGTATGGTACCAAAAATAAGCAAAATGTGCCTGGGCACTGGGTAATAAAGGCGCAAGTCAGGCACCGCAAATCTATCCCTCTTGTAAGGAAGACTTAAAGTATCCCAACATACATGGGGACACTGCCCAGCCCAGACAAGTTTAAAAAGCAGACCCCGGAGCTTATTGAAAAATCTATTATAGAGGGCAATGGGAGTGTTAAGAAACAAGTATAAGAAGCAAGCAGGACCACCATCTTGATTAGAGCAATCCTGCCGGCCATGGATAAAGGAAGTGCTATCCACCTATCAATCTGCGTTGCAAGTTTGTCCATGGCAGGACCATAGTTCAGCCGCATCACCTCAGTGCTGTCTCTATGGAGAAAAATGTCACGGTATTCTGGTGGGTCCACGCACCACTTAAGTGGGTACTCCAATGAGCAGGGCACCGCGTCATCCCTCAATAGAAATATCTCAGATTTGCTCCAGTTAAGAGATAAACAGGACTCGGCTCGAAATCGCACAACCTCCCGAATGAGAGGAGGGAGGCTTATAGCAGGGTCCCGGACGAATAACAGGACATCGACTGCATAAAGGAAGTCCAGCAGCGGGTCTCAAGGAAACCTCAGTCCCAAATCAAGATGACATTTCTAGAAAGCATGGACCAAAGGATCCATAGCTATTATAAATAGCAGTGGGGACAACGGGCAGCCCTGACGAGTGCCACGAGTTAGGGGGAAGGCCTCGGACAGTGTGTCATTTACCCAGAAACGGGCAAGAAGGGCTGCATAGAGCAAGGTGATCAGGTCTCTGAAACCTTTTGGGAGCCACAGTTTCGCCAGAGTAGCATGAAGAGAGGGCCATTCAGGAAAATCGAATGCCATTTCGGCGTCCAGCAGCACCGCCGACACTGGCAAAGTCGGAGGTATTTGGTTGATAATGGCTAAATTTATGGAGATTTATCGCTATCGAGCGGTACAGTACAAAACCCGATTGCATAGGAGATATAATTTGGTCCATCAAAAGAGCCAGATGAGTAGCTACAACCTTTGCCAGTATCTTGTTGTCATGGTTTAGCAACAACAGCGGTCTATGAGATGCACATGAATGTGGGGGCTTGCCAAGTTTCAAAAGCAATACTATCACTGCTTCCCTCAGAGTAGGGGGAGGGTGCCCATCTGCACGGATTCTGCATAAACCTCAAGGGGATCTCGGGTTAGGATATTTTTGTACGTTTTATAAAAATCCCCTGTAAAACCATCCATTCCCAGGGCCTTCGAGCCAGTCAGAGCATCGATGGCCTGAGAGATCTCATTGCAGGTTATAGGGGCAGCAAGGTGATAAAAAGCATACTTGAATTGATTTTTCAGATGTAAAATAATCCATCTTGCTTTCTAATGTAAGCATTTCCTGAAGGTTTAATTATTTGTCACCAGCTGATATCATAAGGTGAGGGAGTAATACTTCGCTGTGTGGAGCCAAGCCAAAGCCTGCTTTATGCATGTTTTAAAGAAATGCTAAAAAATATGTCATCCAGGCAGTTGTGCGGTCAAGCCAGACCTGAAAAGGGAAATTGACCTTACCTAGATAGGCCATTATTATGAAGAATGTAAATTAAAATGCACTAATATTTGGTGTACATTGTAATTCACAGATATACTACTTTAGGGTTTTAGAATATGTAGGAATCAGTAAAAAACAGGTGCAATGTGTGAAACATGGTTTGCAGTGTATGAAACACTATTTTGTGTTAAAAGATAAGTACTACATTCTGTGCTTATTAGCACCAGAGAAGAAGCAAAAACCTGATGCTTTTACTACACCAATAACTGCAGAGATATAGACAGAAACAATGCTTTCACATTTATCTCTAAATTTGTGGTAGGGGTAAAACAGCAAAACATCCAACATTCTGTAAACAACTTCATTTGTGGTGTTGCGATGCTCATTTCTCATAATGGCAATGTACTACAGCTCCACTGTACGTATAGTTAGGACCTAGTTTCCAAAGGAAAAGTGTTTTGTTGTTTTGCCTATAACTTTGGCACCGTTTGACAAATCTCACAACTTTTCATAACTAGTCTTCCAGTCACTTCAGATGCTGTCTGTAAAGTTTAGGGGTGATCCATCAAGCAGGAGCCGAATAAAGCGGAGTCACAAAATGTGTTTTACCCATGCAATTTCCCATAGGGATTTTAGACACAACTACAGCCCAAACCGTTGAGCAAAATTACACCAAATTTGGCAGAAAGCTAGATCTTGGTCAAGAAAGAGTGCTTTTTTTTGCAGTTTGGTGTAAATTTGTTCAGTTGTTTTCAAGTTATTAAACTAAAAATAGTTATGTATATCTAGAGACACAGATCTGCTGGAGATCCTCTGTGGATGTGAGTGGATTTGCGGATCCACACACCAACAGCAATGCCATGATTGGCTGGCCCTAACCTGAGAGGAAAGTTGCGGCCACCATTTTGTTCATCAGTACTCGGTTCCCAGTGGGAAAACTAACATTTGAAAGTGATACCAGGGGTCGGGGCAATGGTACCCTGACCCCGTAGGACTGATGAAGCGGTCTGTGAGGGACCTCTATGGGCAAGAAATTGTCCGAAACCCTTTTTTTAGCATGTGAGGGTCTGCTGATCCACCCATATCCTCACAGATTCAGGTGGATCTGAGGATTCAGACTCCAATAAAAAAAAAAAAAGAGACACTCACTCACAGACCCACACCTACTCAAACACTCAATCACACGCTCACACACCCACTTACACACCCACAGAACAACTCACACACCCATACAGCCACTCATGCAGCCACTCACAGACCCACAAAACCACTCACACAGCCACTCACACACCCGCTCACACACACACACACTCACAGGCCCACAAACCTGCTCAAACATCCATTCACAGACCAATACAGCCAGTCACACATGCACTCACACACCGACTTACACACCCACACATCCACTCACACACCCTTTCACACAGCCAGGTTACAGCAACATTGTAGTTAGAAAACAGCATTAAAAGATGTAAAAATTCACTGAAAAAACTAAAGATGACAAAGGCGTTATAGTTAGGAAATAAAGTTTAAAAATCTTAGAAATTCACTGAAAAAAACAAAGGTTACAGGGACGTTATAGTTAGGTTTAGATTTTGCATACACAAAATCATAGAAATTCAGCATTATAGTTATCTCACATAAGTATATCTCCTGCCCCAAGTTAACTATAATTCATGCCCTTGCTATGCACTGCTAATTACTTCACATATTAACCACTCATGACATCTCCTATGACATCATTGATAATATCACTGCAACTTTTGCAATGAAATTATTGATGAAAAAATTGTCCATAACAAGATCACTGCACTGATCTGAGCCAGCTTCCAGTTTGTCATCAATAATGATCCCTAAATTTCTTGCTCTCATGCTGAGTAAAGGTGTGTCCCTGAGGTTTGGCAGCCACCAGGTAGAGTCTCAGATTGAGGTTGATTTCCAAAGATGATTACTTCTGCAGTGACTTAGTTGAGTTTCAGACAGTTGACTTTCATCCATCTGGCAACCTCTGTCATGCAAGCTATAAATCTGTCCCTTGTGCATGTTGTTTTGTCCAATAGGGGTACGATGAGTTGAATGTCATCTACATAGTGCAAGACTTCAATATTGTATTACATCTATGCTATAGGTGTCATGTACATGATGAAGAGTACTGGGCTGATGCAGGAGCCTTGGGAAATTCCACAGATGAGTTCCAGAGTCTCTGATGTATAGGGTGGCATGTTGACTGATCGGATCTTTCCGGTGAGGAATGAGGATGCCTGATTCGTGTAGACATTGGATGAGGATGGGATGTCAGACAGTGTAGAAAGGGGCCAAGAGGTCCAGGATAATGAAAGAAAGAGAGCTGCTATCCCTCCTCAGTCCAGGATGTTATTGGTAGCTGTGATCTGTGCCATTTTGTTGCTGTTGTTGGGTCAGATTCCTGATTGTGAGATGTTGAGGATTTGCTGATCGGTAATTTGAACTGGTAGGCATCAGTTGATGGACTTCTCCTTGATTTTGTTGGCTATTGCAAGAGTGATTAGGGTCAGACATTAGTAAGCATGGTGAAATCTGCGGTAGGTTTCTTCAGCAGCACGTTGAGATCTGAATGTTTCCATGTAGTTGGAAAGGTTGCAGTGCTAATGGAGGCAATGGGTATTATGGAAAGGGCTCTGCTGATGGGGGCGAGTCTTTTATTGAAGATGTGGTGGAGCAGGGTCTGATGGGGTCTCTGAGTGGGTGGTCATCACGAGTTCTGCTATTTCTTTGATGGTGATGAAGTTCCAGGTTGTCATGGTGTGCTTGCCTCCTGTGATAGAAAGGGTCTCTGTGAGGTGGCTGGTTTCAGGTTGTTCCTAAAAGCTCCTGTAGATGTCTATGTTTTGTTATGTTATGCTATACTGATTTGTATAGCACACTAATTACCCAAGAGGGTATCCCAGTGCTTGGGCAGGTAGTTTTGTGATTCCCCAAGGTGCTTATACGAAGAACCAAGTCTTCAGCTTCTTGCAGAACTCAAGAAGTGAGGGGGAGGCTCTGATGTGTAGAGGGAGGTTGTTCTATGCCTTGGGTGTGATGTAGGAGAATAAGACAACTCCAGTTTTAAATTTCTGAATGCAGGGAGTGTGTGCGAGTGAGATTGAGGCAGAGCGTAGGTATGTGGTGGGTTGGTGAAAGTATGCGGCTGTTCAGCTACTCTGGCCCTCTGTTGTGTAGGGCTCTGCATGTCTGCTTGAGAAGTTTGAAATAGCTGAGCTTTTGAATGGGGAGCCAGTGAAACTTCCTGAGGTGCGGCGTGATGTGGGTGCAGCATGTGACATCTAGTATGAGTCTTGCAATAGTGTTCTGCATAGTCTGGAGTCTGTGCAGGAGTTGTTTGGAGATTCTAGCATAGAGAATGTTGCAGTAGCCCAGCCTGCTGGCAATGAGTGCTTGTGTGAGTGTCTGTTGTTTTGTGGCAACCATTTGAAGATTTTTCGCAACATGCATAGGATGTGGAAGCAGGCGGTGCACTTTGCTGATCTGTCATGTTGAGCTTGTCATCTAGGATGATCCCTCGATTTCTTGCGAGATGTGTGGGTGTTGGTCCTTGCTCCGACAGCCACCAGGTGGAGTCCCATGGGGAGGTCTTGTTGCCATCTTGTCAGAGTTGAGCTGCAGGCAGTTGGTTCGCATTCAGTCTGTTACAGTGAGGTCTTGGCATTGCGAGTCCCTACAGCCAACCCACACTGGCATGACTTCACACAAGCAGGTTGGGTTATGCCCACATAGGAACTGGGTTCACACCCAAACATCACTCACTGCAATTTTTGCCTAAAGGCAAAGCTGCTTTTGGTTGGAGAAGGGATGGCTGCATGACTCACAATCTGATGTGCATGGCTGAAGCAAGGACCTGAGGTCAACTCTGACTGCATGGGTTACGGCTGTGTAAAATGGAATATTTTCACACAAATGCTGCGTGGAGGACATGTCTAGTAAAATTCCAGGTCATCTAGCCACCCTGTACTGACATCGCCTTTGTGCCTGTAAACACAGCTTGGAGCAGGATCTGCACCCAATTTACCTAACTTCTGGAATTTCATGTTATGTGAATTTCGAAAGTTACACCATTATGCCACGTCGTGCAATAACACTACATTTGTGGCCAAACTGTATCACTGGAACAGCACCACTGACCACCATGCAAGCAGTGGTCCTCTGAAGTACTTGTGTTTTTAGTGCTATTTTTTGGCGTAAAAAGCATCCTCGCATCCAAAATTTATATGGATTCAAGGCCAAATTTCTAACTAAAATATAGCTCAAAATGACGGATTTACTTTTCAAGTAGTTACACATAATTTCCCCAAAATTTTATGTGAATGCACGAAAGCAAATTATGTGAATTAGCACAACCATACTTATGATCCGTAGGCAAGTAAAACAGGTTCCACCTAATTTAGGTAGGAAAATACTCCCCATACTGCAGATAATTCTTCCTCTATGATGCAAGAATTCTGTTTAGCCATATTGAGTGAGATGCACATGATACAGAACGCTTTTTCCTATTACCAACCTGATCCAAGACCGGGCCCACCTCATAGACACTTCCAATCACAATATTGTTTTGATGTCAAATTGTCGCGATTTTCACAGCACAGTGAGAGTCATACTCCAGTACTAATGACAGCGGTACTTCTGGTAAGTGGTTACTCTTTATTGAACATCTCATCCAATACTCTCTGGTCACAACTGACTTTCCTGGGTATCTTCAAACATTTTCACAGCAAGATTGTACAGCATGGATTAAAACACTAATGATAATTATAGGAACAAAGAAAAGGAAGATAACACAAATGCTTTAAAAATGCAAGCATCATAATATCTTGTTTGCACCTTTAAAATCTCAGGATTAAATAATAATGATTACTTTACGTATATCTCAAGTCTACCATTTGTCTGGTCTCTAGGTGCTTATACAACTGCTGTTAAATATTACCACACATATGACCCACCTTTGGGCCTGGAAGCGAGTGGAAAAGAGCAGATAAATAGGCCTACTCTGGGCGTGGGACTTGGGTTGATATCTCACACCTACATCCACCAGCAGTATTCAGCAAGGAGACAAGTCTCTGCTGTGTGTAACACCCTGAAGTAAAGGTCACAGACTAACTGTGTGTCTGTGGATCTGCCACCCCTCTTTTCCCCGGCTCGGGATTGAGCTCCCCAGACAGGATGCACCCCACATCTTCAAGGGCCAAGGGGTGACACACCGATCTCCTCAATGGATGCATTAGCCCATGCCCTATAGTACTGGATTGTGCTATTCTCCACACAAACTCCATAGCTTTTATCAGAAACAACTTAAATCTCTGTTTTGTCAGCAAAGTATTGATCAAAGTTTGCTTAATATTTAATAGACCCAGAAAGCATCATAATTCATCCATGTTACTCAGGACAGGAGCTAATGTTATAGCATGCACAAAGCTGCCTTTCTCTCCGACCCCCTCCTCTCACATTGTGTAGCCTAAGTACACTATTTCTCTCAAAAACTAATTTACACTTTCCTTTATCTTTTCAAATCATGAAAACCTTGTGTAAAACCGATTATGTTCTTTTTCCGCTCCACTGTCGCCAAATGACATCTTGAAAACGAGAACATTAGATTTACTGCAAAAGGGGTTGGTGGTAATCATTTACTGAAGTCCACTAGTGGCCGAAGCCAGACAGAAACATGATCTTGTGAAGTGATCCCATTGAGACAAACAACCATTTCATTGATGTCAGACTGGTAAAAGCTGTCCAACACAATCTTCTGGTTCAGACATCGCAGGTCCACTCAGAATCTTAAAGAGCATCCGCTGGCAAAAGTCCTTCAGCTTCCTCATCTCTTCTAACAACACCTGCACCTCTCCTCTCCCCGAGGCCCTTCTCAATAAATGCTTCTGCAGCACTCCTTTCAAGACTATTTTTTATAGATAGGTTTTAAATAACCCTCCTATGTGCCTCTTCCTAGGTTTTGGCAGATACAAGACATCCGCCAAAAGATGACGAATGCCCATCCTTCCCCATTTAGTGTGCATAGATATCAATCGCTCGAATTAGGGTGTATCGGGCACTTGCCTCTTTTCAGCAGATGTCCTGCATCCACCAAACTCTAAATCCATCCATATGTCAACAAAAACACATTTACATTTGCATGAACTTCTATCTGCCTCTGTCAGTGGCCAAGAGTGCTGAGGTGTGTGTGGATATAAAATGATATGTAAATTGTATTATGCATGCATTGTCATATAGGTTGTCTCTCATTTACCTCATAAATCTTACATCCCTTGACCCGAATACTAACCGACACCTAGCCAAAAAAAATAATTTCAGTCCCCCTAAAAATGCCAGCATGGCTTTATTTGTGGGCTTTTGGTCGGCTCCGACACACAGTTTTGAGATCGGGACGTTTTTGCCTTCATCACAATTCGACCAAGAGAGAGAGAAAAAGACAGCAAGGATAAAAGATGGAGGAATAGAAAGATAGGAAAACAATGATGAAGGGGGAAGGAAGACAGGAACAAAAGGTCATGAAGAGACAGAAAGTGTAGGGTGATGGGCAAAAGAGGCATGAGGTTCAATCAAGCCCAGGCAGTCTTTGTAGTCAGCAATTCTGTCATATTGTCATTTGGCAACTCCTGCAGTGTACTTCTAGGGAAAACCTAGGGCCACTGCATTGGTTCCAGGTCATCTTTCCTCAAAGAGTTTGGTATGAGGGTGTACATTAACCTTGAGCCCACCATCAAATCTGCATCCCTACCTTTGTCCTGGAAATATGCTCCGGGTGTCTGCTTTTATCACAGATCCTCTTTTCCACCATCACACAATACTATCACCACCTTTACTGACTTCTTCCTGTCCTACATAAGCCACTTTCGTTTTAAATACATTCTTACACATTTTAAATCAAGTGTCCACGCTTTTCACACCAGCAAGAAATTTTGGTAACCTCAAAGCAATTATTAAAAGATTTCAGTATAGACACTACTCTGTTTACCTGTATTGAGCCCTTTTTCCTCAACATCTTTAGTAGTCTTATTTAGAAAGACTTTTTTATCAGCATTAGTTTATTTTGTCTCCTCTCTCATACACTGTCTGATTCTACTATCGCTTTTGATATGAAAATACCATCTTACAAAGTAGAATACCTTGTTGCGCCTGGAATGTTTTTTTCATAACCACAAATACATCCACTAAGGAAAGTTGATATAGAGGAACACATGATTACATTGCAGTTTAGGATGTTTCCTCAATCTTTCTGTGAGATTGAGTTATGTGGGACCAGAACTACCAGTGATGCCACAAAGCTATAGTCTGGGTGTAGATCAGATGATGGTCATTCACTCCTTTCTCTGTGTCTGTTGATTCTGGAGGTTCCTCTAATGAAAACAGCAGCGTGTTGCTTTTCCTTAGAGAATATGAAGCCAGAGTAAGAAAATATTTACTACCCGACCCAAACTTGCCAGTATTCTACATCAGTTTCCATACTGTAAAGTCCAATGAGAATGCGCTGTGGTTCTCCATCCTCTGCAAAACCACACAAATATAGTCTGAATAACCTCCTGTCCCTGGGATTTATTATACATGTCCCAATGAATTGACATAAAACTATTTCATATCCTGAGTCTCTTCCACATGGTGCCCCGGCTCAAACATGACTAACATGTCTCATGTCATTGTTGCACCACGTTCCATAGAACCATAGTGATCCTCTTTGAATATTCATGTGATGCACGTGTGTCTCCTTCTGTTGGCATCTCATAATTGTAAAGTGGTTTCTAACATTTAAGAGCCAATTACATGCACTATTAGCATTATTCTGACATAGGATGCATGATTCACCATGGTAGAAATGTCCTTTTCCATTTAATACATAGGACATTTTGTTCTGAAGCCCACTTCCATGCCTGTTCAATGACTCAAGCTCCAGTAGATCCCTAAAAGCAAGACTCTCTTTAGTAATATATAACCGTCTATTTACATTACAAATTATTCCTTGGTGTAGGTGCTACACAAAGGAATTGGTACTTATTTTACCCGCTTTGGAAGGATGAAAGGCAAAGTGAACCTTGGTCTGGGGTCAAACTCTCCATTCAATTGAAAGGACTAAGGGCCAGATGGAAGGAGTTTCTGAATTGCGACTCGCAAATTGCGAGTCAGTGATTCTGACACCATCTGCGCACACCATCTGCAACTCGCAAGGAGGTCGCAAAGGCCCACCTCATTAATATTAATGAGGTGGGTCGCAATTTGTGACCCCCTTGAGACTTGCAGTAGGGATGTTGGCCTACTGGAGACAGCAGACCACCATGTCTGTGACTGTTTTTCAATAAAGCCATTTTTTTTTTGTAATGCAGCCCACTTTCCTTAAAGCAAAACGAGATGCATTACAAAACTAAAAAATGAAACGTTTCCGTTTCGGACCACTGCCTGCTCAGAAAAAATGTTTTCAATGCCATTCACAAAGGAGAAGGAGTCCCTTTTGCGAATGGCTAGCACCCATTTAAAATGGGTGCTAACTGCGATTGTTTTGCGACCACGTTCGCGGTCACAGAACAATACAGCATCACGCTGCGACTCGCAATTAGGAAGGAGAACACCCCTTCCTAATTGTGACTCACAGTCCCGTTTTGCGAATCGGTAACCAGGTTACCGACTCGCAAAACGGGGATTGGGCATCGCAATGTGCTTTTTGTACGTCGCAAACAGCAAAATTAGATGTTTGTGACATGCAAAAAGTTTTGAACATCCGGCCCTAAGAGCCTAAATAGAAGTTAGGAAACAGGGTACTCTGCTCCAGTGTGGCAGAGTACCCTGTCTTCCCGCTCATTTAGAGCCATGCAAACTGCAATTTTTCAGGCAGTAGTGAAACCCCTGACTTCACCAGTGGGAACTTTAAACAAACTGCCTGACTGACTTGTGTCTATCAGTGTTAGTACATAATACTATCCACCCTATTTGGAGCAGACGGTCTAACACACTTTTTTTCTGGACTGCCAGGCTTTTCCTGGAGCGAAAAGAGAAACACTACCCCTAAACCCTATGAATAAAACTCCCAGGGTGTGAAAGTAATAGTATTGTGTTTTACAAGTGATAGGAGCAAGGAGTCCTTGTACAAAAACGTTTTCTGAGTGGCAACATGAAACACGACAGCCACTCAGCAGATTTTTAATGGCTTCAGAGGATCTACCATGGCGAGGGCACCTCTGAAGCCACATAGATGCCTGCCAGGCAGGTGGCAATCTCTAAATATGGGAGGCAGTAGTCTTCCTGGACATCAGAGCAAATTACCTCTGCTCTACTGGCAGATGGCAGTCTGCTTTCCAAAGCCTAAATGATTACCTATATGTCACTGATCCCTCACTCATATAGATGGACCATCCTCAGTATGTTTTTCTGCTCTCCTGTATCACTTTTAAGACGTATGCTGTGATTAAATAGGAACGTGTTCAAATATCGTATTAATTAGGTTTAAAATGGATATAGATGTCTTCCTGTAGGTCCCCGGCATAATAATTGCCTGTGATGAGATTGTGTTCATGTCTTATAACCAATAAGACCGTACCCCTGTACAATAGGATAGCAATGTCAGAACTCTCTTTCACACATATAAAGACAAACCCTTAGTACAAATTCAAATGTTTAAATCTGAAACCCCGTATCTAGTCTTAATGTTCAGGTCCAGGCACACCTTAAAGGCTTGTGAGTGTTTTTCACATTGTATAACTCCTCTACTATGAGGCCCATTCCATAACACAGTCATTATATCAATCCTGGCATACTCTGACATGCTGAAACATTTAGGTAGCTCCCTGAAAACCCATACAAAGATGTACAAACCATTATCTGGAATGACCAAGCATACGCACACAGGCATGAACTTAATAATGGCATTCAAGGGTCACATCGTTTAGATGCCTTCACAGTTTGAACTCACAACACACACTCACAAAGTGCCAGTATTATCTGAAGTCTGAACTAAAGCTTAAGATGTAGTCCTCAGCATGATCAGGTAAGCAGTCTACAGCACACAATAACACATTAACAGTACTTTCTTTTTGAAACCCTACAAGCCTCAGTGTAAGATTTCTACCCTGGCTCTCATGACGGAATGAGACCAGCTATGACTTACATATAGCCCGAATGAGTCCATGCATTTCCTCACATGCCCCAGTCCTGACCCGACACATGTCTTGAGCAGGGCTGTAAAAACAGTGATCACACCTAGGGCTTGATTTAGATATTGGTGGAGCCACCTATATATGGAGTAAAGTCCACCAGATTAATTTCTTCCATCGTACTTATAGTAGAGTAGAGAAGGATGTTTGGACAGAATATTGCAAACAAAAACATTGTGGGACAAAATGGTGTGCCAAGAATATCGAGGACAAAAATATCTTGAAAGTAACTTTCTATAGGTAAGCAAAGTTTTACAAAATATAACTCCACATATATGTTCCTTAATGCTATATATATCTTCAAGGTACACATATGTGGAGTTAATAATAGCAAATCTATACTTACCTATTTGCACTTACCTTCTCAATATTTTGGTCCTTGATATCACACAATATTTTTGTTGCCAATATTCTGTAAGTGATCTGTAGAGACGATTACCCCAGTGAATTCTACTCTGGAAGATTTTCTGTTACCACAAAACTGTAGATGAGGCCCCTGGTTGTGATTCAGCCCTGGTTAAGATCAGCCCTGGTGTCCCGGTTCCCTGGTTCCCTAGTTGGGATCCAGCCCTGGTTGAGATCACATGCCTAGGTATTTTCTCTGGTAATGAGATTCACTGAGGCGGTCGATAGGCATAGTGCAAGTCAAATTAGTTAGTTATTTTCAAACCCGAATAGTGCAGTAAAGAGAATGACTGAAATGTTGAAATTGCAATGGTACCTTTCCTAAAAAGTAGTTTTAAAAATGTGTGAAATTAGGTTGACTCTTTTTTTAGCACAACTCTTGTAAACAACCATGAACGAGAGACCACTGCATTTTACTTCTAAAATTGTTTACATCAGAACGACTTTGTACATTCATTGTTGCATACGTTTTGCAGGATGGTCTTACAGTAGTGCTTATTGAAGCAAGTTATTACAAGTGTTATAGCTACTAGAAGCGAGGCTGCGGTTTTTAATCAAGCTCATGCTTAGACAGGCATATGGCAGTGATGGTGATGCACATTTTGTACTCAAAGTTGACATGAAGTATAGAGGGTGTTTCTTGTAAGACTGTCACAGCAGCTATGCCAGTAGTTTGGTATTTCTTAGGAATACATTGGCCACTGGCTGGATGTGGTTATGTATGCGCTCATATTAGTTGAGTTGGTCAGCTGTACTGGTCAGATGGTTGGTGCAGCAGGCTAGTGATTGCAGTTTTAAGGGTAGTTACACGAGAGGACCTCTTGTAAAACAACAACATGAATCTCATACATTTTTTAATATGCTGATCTGTATAGTGTTTGATATATACGTTATTTTCTTAAGTATATGTGTTTAGTAAAGAAACCGCCACACGCCTGCACATATCTCACAAACAGCAAAAGATTATCTTGGATTGGGGTGCTCGAGTTTTACGAGAGGTGCGATACAAGCACCAGGCCCAGACAAAACTCAACAAACATTGCTATTCACTAAGTGTGGGAAACTACTGAAAACTGATGCTCTTGTACCAGCCACGAGCGGCTCATCACCTCACAGATGTTTTCTAGAATGTGTCGCCGTTTAAGACCTTTCAGAGTTTGAACATCTGCCAAATTTTACCCAGAAGTTATCAATCTGTAAAGTTTCTGAGAGTTTTATCAATGCATCTACTTTCGCCTTTCAATGATAGCCTCGTAGCCATCTGTGGAGGTCCCTGCTAGCATGAATTTCTCCGTGTTGCTATTGTTAAAACTGCAAGCATTGCTGAAAAAGTTGAATGTGGGGGCCCTTTTGAGATATTTTTAATTCTGTTTTTGATTATTTTGCTTCAGGCCTCTCACTTGCACTTTTCCTTCTTCGTGGTTCTTCAGGAAGTATTTCTGGAGCCGCCATTTCTGGTGTTGGGTGCTCTAGTCTTTTTGCCGGGGATCATATTTTTACCGGTCAATGACGTGGACGTGCAGCGGGTAGCCTCATAGCCATCTGTGGAGGTCCCTGCCCGTATGCATTTCTCTGTGCCGCTATTGTTAAAACTGCAAGAATTGGTGAAAAACTTGAATGTGGGGGGCACTTTAAAGATATTTTTAGTTCTGTTTTTAGTGATTTTGCTTCAGCCCTTTTACATGCACTTTGCACTTTTGCTACTTCCTGGTTCTTCAAGAAGCATTTCTGGAATCACCATTTTTGGTGTTGGGTTCTCTAGTCTTCTTGGTGGGGACTCCTATTTGTACTAGCCAATGATGCGGACGCACAGAGGGTGCACCGATGGAGCGCCAAAGGCAAGCCCGTCTTCCCACGTCCGTGGCAAGATCACAACCAGCTGCAGCCACGCTGCTTATTTCATACCAAGTACTTCTATGTGAGCTGGTTAAAAAAAAAATGTATTAAGTCAACTTTGTATTTTCACACTATCATTTCACTTTCGAATAGCAAGAGTCCTTTTTCTTGCTATTCAAAGGAAAGCCTGCTTTGGAGCACTAGGCCTGCCACCACCAGCTGTGATGCCAATTCATAAAGCAAGGATGATACAAGGGGGCCTCATTAATGCTCATTGCCTTAGTAAACACTTTCAGGAAGTGCAGAACTTTATCTTAGATATTCAGGTTGACTTTTTGTTTATCACTAAATCCTGGTTGAAAGATTGGTGCAATCCTGATATAGCCCTTGCCCTCCCCACTGGATATACCATCTCCAGGCAAGATAGACCTGGACTTCTAGGAAGCGGTCTTGCCATTATTTTCAGAGAGTCTTTTGAGGGTGAAACTTTTGACTTCAGCTGCTTAGAGAGGGCTGAAAGTTTAGGGTTCTGCTTTAAGCTCAAACCCTCTTAGTCCTTCACTGGTGGCTTAATCTACTGCCCACCTGGTTCTAGATCTACTTTTCTGACCTCTAGCTCCTTTCCAGTATACTAACTTCACCATCATGGGAGACTTAAACTTTCATTTTGAATGTTCCAATGGCCCTGAAGTCGTCAGTTTTCCGATACATTAAGCACTTTAGGTCTGCACATATTGGTTACAGAACCTAAATAAGATGCAGGTCGTACTCTTGATTGCATCTGTTCTGACAATCCTAATCTATCAGTGGATGTTCCTGTCAGGCAGATTTGGTCAGACAACATGTTATATTCCTTTTAAAGTCAAACTGGAGCAAGGTTGTCACCCTCTCTCTGCTCCTACCTTGGGCCCCCCCACCACTAGAATATGGGGTAAGCTGCTAACTGATCCTAGACTTCCGAAAACTTTATCTAATTGTACCCCCTCCTTACAAGGACAAATTGATGATAATGTGAAATCCTTTAATAAGTTGATTTCCCAGACAGCTAATATATTGGCGCCTGTAATTCCTCAAAAAAGAAGAAAGCTGAAATCTTTACCCCAAGCCCCATGGTTTAATCAGGCTCTAGATGACCAACATTTGCTTTCTAAGCAATTAGAAAGAAAATGGCATAACGCCTACAACCCAGAATATTTGTTGGAATTTAAATAAGCACTGGAAGTGTATCACAAGCAGATTAAGGCTGACAAAAGAATATTTCTCTACTCAAATTGAGGAAGCACAATCTGATCAAAGGACTATCTTTAAGATTGTTAATTCCTTGCTTAATCCCAGGGCATTGGAAAGAGAGATTCAGCCTTCCCGAGCATTATACAATCAGTTTTATTCTTATTTTAAGGAAAAAAGGCGATCCATCCAATATGATTTTACCACCCTCGTATTTTTAATGGCTAACACCACATTTGAGGAGCCCCTAAAAGCAGGGACTGTAACTTTGCTGGCCTTTCAAACTGTTTTGTTAGCCCAGCCTTGCCTGGCCATTTAATCCTGTAAATGAGGATCACTAAATGATCCTTGCCCTCCTCAGGTTCTCCATAAGGTTGTGGACTTAGTCAATCCTGTGATTAATGAGATTTTGAATAATTCTCTAGTCACAGCTGAAGTACCAGCAGATTGGAAGCTGGCAATGGTTAAACCCCTAAAAAAGCCCCTCGCAGATCCTACAACAATGACCAACCTACGTCCAATTTCACTACTGCCTCTAATGAGTAAAATTATTGAAAAATGTGTTAATTCTCAATTGATGACTTTTCTAGAAAAAGCTAACGTTTTTCACTCACGTCAGTCAGGATTGTGCCCTAAACATTGCACCAAATCTGCTTTGTTGAAAGTTGCAGACACCTTAAAATTTACATTGGGTGTGGGAAAGAATGCGGTATTACTCTTATTAGACTTACCCACAGCATTCACTACCAGCTCTCATGATATTCTGCTCCATCGCATTAGAGAATGTAGGATTGCTGGTTTGGCTCTCTCCTGGATCAATCATTTCTCACAGAGCACAGACAAATGGTTATGTTGGGCCCCTATTCCTCTGAAGAATCTACAGTAACCTCAGGTGTCCCTCAGGGCTCATCTTTGAGCCTGGCTTTATTCAACATCCATACGGCTCCTTTAATTTCCCTGATCATATCTTTTGGCAGATGACACCCTGATGATGCTATCGCTTGACGAACCATCCCTTGGATCAGAGTTGGACTTTAAAAATTGTTATTCAGTGGATGTAAGACAACCATTTGAAATGTGATACTGAAAAAACAGAGCTCAGGCTGTTGGGCAAGTCCAACTTTTTTACTCCATCTGAATGGTGGCCAGACTCATCCCCTCCTCCGCCAGCCACATTGAAGGTCATCAGAAACCTTAGAGTAAAATTTCACTCCCGATTGTCTTTTCGTCCTCAAGCCCTCGCTATTGCGGGCTCATGTTTTAGTGTAATAAAATCTTTGAGGATTTTTTTTTTATTTCTTTCCCATGACAGCTAGAAAAATAGTAGCCTGTGCGCTTATAACTTTCAGGCTGGATTACTGCAATAGTCTGTATGCTGGCTCCTCTAACCAGACTATCCAAAAACTTCATGTTGTCTAGCATGCAGCTACTAGATTAGTCCTTAAATTGCCAAGAAGAACATCTGCGTCCGCAACACTACAATCCCTGCATTGGTTGCCTGTCCACAAGAGGGTACTTTTTAAAATTCTCATGATGACTATCAGAGCCTGTAAATCAACTGAGCCGAAATTCCTAGGTTCACTCACTGTGTTATGAGAAGAACCCTGAGGTCCTCTCAAGCTAATCTGCTCAAACCTGCCCCATTTAGATTGAGAACTAGAGGGGGCACACCTTTCACTGTTTTGGGTACCATAGCCTGGAATGCTCTTCCTAGCCATCTTTTTTGATTTGGAAACTGTTTTTTAGAAAGCAGCTAAAGACATGGATTTGTGGAATTCCTGATACCCTTTGCTATTCCCTCATCCTCAACCAAATGGTTCTTGTTACTGGTTTGACTTTCACGCACCTAGCAGTTTGGATTTTACTCTTGACCCGCAAGAGTGCCAGGATGCTCCCTTCAGAGTGACAGCTGCGCTGTGCAAATGTTCAATTTAATTCAAGTTGTGCTCTGTTTCTTTGAATCTTTTACTTCTTTTCTGTCAATCACTATCAAATATATCTACAAGAATGTTGTACTATCAGAATAGAATTTTTTTGAGAAAGTGAGGAATCTGATTTCTTGGTATCACCTTTGGTTGTGTAAGGCACAACTACTTCAATCACATATAGGGAGGGGATTTATTCATATTCAATGACATGCACATATTTTGTGCACAAACCTAGGTTGAAGGGTACTAGAAGCTCACTGTCCATTTGTTTGTGGTTGTCCATCACTCTACATTAATAAATATTCCTTGGAGGTCCATCTGACAGTCTCTCTGTTCATCACAGTCTGTCTCTCTGTTTGTGTCCGTCTGTTCTGGGTTAGTCATTCTTTCTTTGATCATCTACTTCTGTCTATCTTCCAGGCGGCATTAGGCTGTCTGTATGTCTGTTTGTTGAAGTTCTTTCTGCATCTGCCTACATCCATTCCTTCCCATCCACATTTCTATGTGTTCATTGCCTTCTCATTTTGTCTGTCCATCTCTTCTGTGTTTATCTGTTTGTGTCTGCCCGTCTCACACTGTTTGTCAAAGTCTGCCTGTCTCCTTGATCCTATCCACCTGCTCGTGTATGGCCATTTCTTTATATCTGTCCCTGTCCTTCTCCATGTGTTTTTACAAATACTTGCTTGTTTTTGTTTCTGTTGAAATCTGTGACCCTCCATCCATCTTTTATTCCATCTGGCTAAACATTCATCTGTCTGGTTCTCTCAATCTATTCAGCTCATTTTGTCTATTAATTTCTCTTTCCAACACTTTGGGGGTCATTATGAGTTTGGCAGATGGAAAAGGCCGTCCGCCAAACTCTGCGGTCAGTTTGCCACCAGTGCAGCTGCCTTCCAGCAGGCCCCATTAGGAGTTTCTCGCTGGCCGAGCAGGAAACAGCCTACAACATTGAAACCGGCTCATAACTGAGTCAGCGGAAATGCTGCAGTGCCTAGGGTGTGCCAGCACCCGTCGCTGAGCAGCACAATGGGGCTGGTCATTGGGACCCCTGCACTGCCCATTCCAAGTGCATAGGTAGTGCAGGAGCCCCCCTGAGGCCCCCTGCGCCCCATCTCTGCCAGCCTTTACATGGTGGTGCTACCGCCATGTAAAAGCTGGTGGAGAGGGGGGTCATAATCCTGAGCAGTGCCGCCCTGGCCGATTAGTGCCACCAGTCCCTCCTGTGGAGGTAAACAGGCTGGGCTGGTGGGCCAATCGTTGCGCAACTGCAAAGGTCGTAATGTTGCGGTCAGTCCACCACCAAAGCAGTTGGACCACCGCTTTGGTGCCGGTCAGCTCGCCAATGCGACCCTGGCGGACAGAAGACCACCAGGGTCGTAATGACTCCGTTTGTCTCTGACCACGACCTCCGGGGCACAGCTACTAGTGGTGCAGCAGGTGGAGTGGCACCCAGGCCCAGAGACCCTAGGGGACCACTGAACCCTGTTTATTGTGTTTTGATTGTCATTTGCCTTACTTGCGCCTTGGTCCATTGCATCCTTGCTACGCCACTGCACGTTCTCTGTCAGCTTCTCTGGTTCTTTTCAGCGCTCTTTGTTTACCATGAGACATAAGACAGCCTCGAGAGAGAGGGAACAAGAGAACAGGAAGTAGCCCACTCAGGGGGGGAGGACCATAGTTATCAGGAAAGAGCCAAATAAGAGCAGCAGTACTGAGGAGAGGAAACGACTTGTAGGGGTGGGAAACCATACAGGGGTGTGGTTATACTCTGCAGGCCCAGACTGGCATTGACGGGCATGGGGCATTTCCTTGGTGGGCTGGCAGAGTGGGGGCCGGTTTCACTGCTGGAGGGGGTTGGCTTTATTCCCAGGGGCCAGCCGGCCACGTTCCTGCCTGCAGCACTTATAAATGAACGATGCAAAACAAATGGTTTAAAGGCGTGCTTTAAAACCATTTGTTTTTGCCAGTGCCTACTTTGTGCTTGTTGCTGAGCACTGGCACTTATTTTTGCAGGCTGGGGCTTATTCTTCTGCCTCAAGCATTTGCTGCGAGCAAAAGACACATATGGGAAAGACGGAGGAAGGGGAAAACAAAAAAGCGTCACAATGGGAGAAAGCAGGAAGCTGCTAGAGTGAGCTGAGGGGGCAGGGAGTGGGTTTACAGTGATTGAAGAGACCTGAGATTTCTTAAGGATTACGCTGCCTCAGTATTCTGTGTTCTCACATTTAATTGCAGCAGTCGTGTGTTTAAGAGGAGGGCTTTGGGCACCGGCACGTTATTTTCAAATTAGGCACTGGCTTTTGCATTTTGGTGGTCTCTTTCTGCTGTAGTCAAGGACGTGGCCAGCCAGCACACAGCAACAAAACCAGCACCCACCTGGAGTGAAACTGGCTCCTTCTCTGCCAATCCCCCAGCAAAACACTGCGCTCGCTCACTACATGCAGTAGGGGCGCTCAGCTTGCAAAATGTATACGGGACATAGACTCCTACACCCTTTGTTGTAGTGTAAAAGGCCATTTATTAGGGCAGGCTTGCTTATCGTAATATACAAAAGTATAACCATAACTTGAATGCTAACTTCATCTTAAAACTTGTAACTCCCCTTCTTACATCCTCAATTCAATCCACCATGTATTCTTCGCTCAGCCCATTTCCCCTTTCATTCCCACACATCCCCTTTTCTTCGTATCCCCTGCCTGACTCGGGCGTCCTCCCAGTCTGTCATCCTTCACCTGCTTCTTTTCCCCCCTGGAAAGGTAGACAAGCAAGCATATGACTCTCCACCCTCCCCTACTCTACTGCCACCCAGCACAAACCCAACTGGCATTTTGCTGCCCCACCAGCGAACCCACTGCAACTTATCATGCCTTTCCATCATTTTCACAACGGCAACATCTTTCTCCCCACAAGTTAGCCAGCATGAAGCGCAATTCCATCATGTAATGTGTATTCCCCATGTCCGAGAGATGCACACCGTCGTCCCTGACAAGCACCTGCTCCTCTTATTTTATCCCCTCTTGTGTCAGTACCTTAGTATCCTGCGCCCAGCAGAATACCCTCATAGCCCTATTGACCTTCCTCCAGGCCCTCTCAATAGCCCTATGTTTCTGTTCTCCACGCCATTTCCTTCGTGGCACAAATTCTGTCCATACTAAGCAAGTCCCATGCATGTTGCGCTTCATCAGTACCAAATCACGTTGTATGTGTTGCAGTAGGGTGAGCCCAGAGAGACGCACCAGATCATTCTCTCCAAGGTGTAAAACCACTACGTCAGGACATCCCCACGTCAGCAAAATCGATGTGATAAAAGGAAGAAAATTGCCCCACCTCATGCCGCTCTTTCCCCACCACAGCACTTCATGCCTGCTACTCGGATGTCCCAAAGATCGTCCATAGACCTGTCTCTCCGTGAATTTCACCGCCCAGTGAATGAAAGAGTTTCCGACCAACCATGTGATTGCCTTGTGTTTCTCCGGGCCACTTAGCATCCTGGAAAGAGAAACAAATGTCATAAAGAAAAACACAACCCCCTTATCGTACAACGTCACCCTTGATTATCGCTCTCCATCCCCCCAAATGTCTTGTACCCGTCCCCTCAACCACTCAAGACCTTACATATCTCTCACAGCATTTTGAACGCCAACGCCTAATCCTATCCCAATCCCACCCCAACCTGGCAGCTTCCGTCGCTGCGCCAGTCCTAAAGGAATGAGTACCAAAATTACCCGTCTGTCGACCCAGTCGTCTCAAACCTATTCTCAGAACAGACAACAGCTGGAAAGATGTAACCTTTGTGCCATTCTCATGACTAGATACACTGTCTCTTGGACTCAACCTGTTCTCCCTGAACTTGTCCCATTCTTGTACAGGGCATGCTTCTGGCACTCCCCCTTGCTCCAAACATATCCACTTACCCTTACCCAATTGATCCGTCTTTGAGCGCCACAATGATATCCCTAACCTCTCACTTTGACGAACCTCACTCATTTTCAAACCAACCGCCTTCCCCACCCCCAACAATTCGGACACACGAAATGCACCAAAAAACATCCATATCATACATAAACGGAACAGTGCCGCTTCATTGGCCTTAAAACAGCAAACTGGCAAAACATGTAGGATCTCTAAAAGGAACTCAAATGTAATAGCCTCACAAACAAAAACTGCTCCTGTGCGGATTCCGCCCCAGCCCTTCAACAATTTGCCTAGGATATCATTCCTCGCTGGGTCCCATCCAAAAAACAACTTTCCATAAAAAGACACTCCTGCCAACTTGCCCCAGAGACAGGGAATCTGCAATGGAATTGTTTACCCCAGGAATGTACGCAGCCTTAAATATGATATTTAAAGTTGAGCAACGCAACAAAAACCTTCTGAGCAACCACAGCACCCTCAGATCCCTAGCTCTCTGTCTGTTCACCAATTCACTACCGTCAAGTTATCCACGTGAAACACCACTGACCTGTTCACCAGCTCATCCCCCCATACCGACAATGCCACCAGCAGAGGAAAGAATTCGAAAAATGTGATGCTCCCCCCTTGCCCCAACCATTGTGAAGGCCATGCCTCCGCGCACAAACTACCATCCCAAAACAGTCCAAAACCAGCTGCTCCTGCCGCGTCTGAAAAAATCTGCACCTGCCAAGCAGTGTCCTCTTCCCGAAAAAACATGGAGACGCCGTTGAACTGTGTCAAAAACAGGTCCCGTACATTAATGTGTTCTTGCAGACCGATGGTCAAACTAATCCTGTGATGAGGTAGGGATACACCTGACATTACCAATCCCATACGCCTTCAAAAAGTCCTGCCTCCCCTGACCACTCTGCATGCAAAATTCAGAAGACCAAGCAGTTGTTGCGCCATGCGCAATTTGATTTTATGCCTCATCCTCAAAAATAGCAGAATCTGTTCTACCTTTGCCGCTGGCAGGTACGCTATGAGCTCTCTTGTGCCCAGTTCAATGCCCAAAAAGGTCAAAACGCAACTCGGGCCCTCCGTCTTTTCAGGGGCTAAAGGTACCCCAAAATCTTGTGCCAACCGCTCAAAATGCTGCAGGGCCCTACCACACAAATTGGACTGTGCTGTTCCAACAAAAAGGAAATCATGTAAATAGTGTGACACCGTCCGGTGCCCACTGACCTGAACAAAAACCCACTGCAAAAAGGTGCTAAAAGCCTCAAACAACGCACAGGAAATCCACACCCCATGGGAAGTACCCTGTCCACATAAATAGCCCCCCCCCAACTGCATCCCTAGCAAAGAAAAATCGTCTGGGTGAATAGGGAGCAGCCAAAAAGCTGCCTTAATGTCACACTTAGCCAGTTCTGCACCTTTCCCACAACCTTGGATGAGCCGGATAACATCATCCACTGTGGCATATACCACTTTTGTATCTTCCGGCGCGATGAAGTCATTCACCGACATCCTTCAGGCCATGACAAATGATGTATCAGCCTATAATCTCCCTTGTTGGTACTACCCACAAAGGTGAGATCATCAAGTTCTTCATAGGCCATTCATGAAATGGGCCCAAGATTCTGCCCTCTGCCACTTCCTTGCTCAATTTTGACGCCACCACCTCTGGCATGGCTTTAGCTGACTGTAAATTTTCCACCCATCTCCTTTGTCTTGATCCTTGATATCCTACCCGGAAACCAATCTCTGAAACCCCATTCCAACATTCAGCGCAGTGTCCGTATCCGGGTACATGTGCCACCAAGAAAGTAACCTCTCCAGCCTAATTGGAGTAGGCACCCTTTGGCCCAGTAGGTTCTTGTCCCCCCTGCCCCTAGTAGACCTCCACTGCTCTGCCGGACTGGTGAGTGAAAAACATTGCACGACCGGGTGTTTACCCCCACATTTGGAACACTCATGTTAGAACTTGCAGGGGTGCCTGGAGCAAAATCCCTTGTTGAAATTCCAACAAGGTCTTGAGGTGGATACCTGTGCCCTCAGAGGCATACCCGCCCCTCCCTGAGCGGGACACTGCTGAAACAGCTTATAAACTACCGGGAGACCACTAGCTGTGTGTGTGGAGGCTGCAGAATGCGAGGATGCCATCCATTGCATCCACTACTCCGAATCCACATCCCCCCAGGGCTTCTCAGGGTTTATGCTAACTCGGGCCCTGAACTCCTCATCGTAATTTAACCTTTCAAACCCCCCGAAGTGTAGCTGTGCTTTCTGAATAATGTCCATGTATTTAAACATGGCAGTGGCCTTGTCTAGATATTTCTCGCAGTATATACTGGCGTAAATCAAAAAGGCAGAGGTCCAGTTGTCCATAGTTATTGGAACGCAAGACCTCCTTGCCAATTCCCACTCCTCTTCCTTGGACTCTTCTTTTGCCTGGATGTCCCTGTGTAATAGTTTTAAAATGTCAACATATTCATGTTTCCATATCCTCGCCTTAGTCTTGTCTGCTATATGTGAACCCAAAGGCATGGCGAGTCCCATGTATGGGAGCCTCTTCTTATGACCCACCCCTCCCTTATTCTCCCCTGACTTCTCCCCACTAACCCCTGCATCTCCGTCCCTGATTTGCGCCGGTGTCCCCTCATCTCCCCCTTTATCTTTTCCGCCTGCCTCTACTGCACCTGTAGCAGGCTGCATGTGTACTAAATCTTCCCCCACACCAATAGATTTGTATTGTGCCGCCCCGGCACACCAGTCTCCCTTACCTTGAACGCCATGACCAGTCATTGTGGCGTCCAGCCTTGGTCTACGCCAGCCTCCATCCTTGCGGGAGACCTCTTGTCCCTGAACGGTAGACGTTGAAGCCTGCAACACATGAACAGAAGAGGGTGTTGTGCCACTCCTGCACCCCTGCCCCTTCCCTGGTCCCGCGCTCACCTCTTTTTCTCAAAATTCCCCCTCTTCCCAGTCGTCAAGATTCTCCTCATAATCCAGATCAATCATGTTGTCCTAATCCACATCCATTCCGTGATCAGCACCAGCTGTATCCACCATACCGTATTCATCATCCAACCTGAAAACCCCCTGGCGCAAGCCAGATGTGCACTTCGCTCGATCCCATCCCACAGTGTAGAGAAGGCCGCCGAAGACCCCTCTATCGCTTCCGACCAATGTCCAGAGGCCGTGTTTCGCCCTGTTGGCTTCGCCACCTTCCTACCAGCCTCTGACGCTGGCACTGACTCTCCGCGCCGCACCTTGCCATGTGCGCCAGTTGCCGCCGTCACTCTGCCTAGCCCACCAGCCACACTAGCTTCTTGCCCTGACTTCTGCTCATGTGGAATCCACACCCAGCTACCCTTCTCTGCACCATGCCCTTCGTCCGGGCCCCCACTAACTGCTAATGATTTTCTCTTTGCCTTCCTGGACTTCCTTTCAGCCTCCCCCCTCTCCCTGCACAGCTTTGCCCACCTGAGTTCTGTCTCCGCCACCAATTTGCGCTGCTCCTGTATCCTGGCCTCTATATCAACGGAGGCCCAATCTATGGTAGGGGGTTGCCTTGCCTCCAACACCTCCCTAGCCCCGCTGCCCTCCTCCAACTGAACCCCCTCCCCTGTTCCAGCTGTCTCAACTCTGACTTGCCCTGCCACCCCAGGGGCCCCCACCCCAGCACTGACCCTCTTTCCCTTTCCATTTGGGCCCCCCAGCCCCTGTTCTTTTCCCCCTTTGTGGACCCTGGCTGGGACCCCAGCCAGTGTAAGATATAGGGGCTGCTCTGGCCCCCAGGGGGTCTCCTTCCCCCTGCTTATCCTGTGTGAGCTGTTCCCTCCTCTCAGAGTCCTGAGCCAGGGGGCCTGCCTCACCCCCAGATGGTGCCCCTCTCCCCAAGGCTTCAACCCCACCTCATCAGGCCCTCGATGCTCCCATTGTGGCCCCCCATCTACAAAAACGGGATGGGGGGGTCGACACGCTGCGTCCCTGCCCCTTTTTATGCTTTTTCTTTCCTTCCTTGCCTGAGGAAAGGCAAGCGGCGGTTGCCGCTGCCACCCCCTGTGACGCCATGCGAGGCGAGTGCGTCATGCCTACCCAGGCCTGGTCCAGGACGCCAGGCCTGAGTAGGTCTCCTCTGCCGGCTTCGTCAAGGAGGCGAAATGCGGCACGTACTGCCTCTAAATCATGGCCCGCAGGCATCTTTTTTTCCCTGTGATATCTTTAATCCCTCCTACCCCTTCCCACTATCGGCCAACCTTCGCGCAGCGTGACAGCAAGCGCCGAAGCGGCCGATCGTCCCACCCCCTTAAATACTAACCCCCTAAGACCCTCCCATGCCCTGACCCCAGCCTATCCTAACCAAGGCCGTCCTCTTCCGGCCCGAGAGCTCCCACGGAAAGACTGGACTGTGTCCAGCTCTCTACGCGGCCCTATTGTTGTCCAGTGCGGCCCTGGTAGTTTGGTTAGCAAGAAGTACGAAAAGGAATACACAAATTAAGACACGTGTAGTTGAGATGAAACAGAACAAGGCAATCCTGCCTCTCTAGCTGTCAGACATGTTGGTGCACTACAAAGGATAACAACCATCTAGGAAATAGCTATCTTTACAACAAAAATTACAGAAGTGCTGATGAACGGCAATACAGGAAACCAAAGAGAAAAGAGTATGGCATTTCAGAGGAAAGATTAAGAGGGAAACAGATAAAGGATATTAAATGGGGGACATTACAGGGGACAGAGAATAGCCTATATCCTTCTGGAGTTTTGTGGCTTGCTTTGCTAGCCGGAAAGAACTAATGAACTGTCTGAGCCCACTTCACATCTGTGACAGAGACCCTGAACGGCAGCAACGTCTGTCATAACTGGATACCCAGTGAAGGGGAGACTACTGTTCTGCAAGCATGGGATAGCCCCCTTTCCTTCCCATGGCTGAACCTGGTCTGTGTACTTGTGCCTGAAAGAACTGTATTCCTGTTGTTCTTGCTTATTGGCAGGCTCCTTCACTTCTTCCCCCTGCTCTTCCACAACCTTTGAGAAGGGGAGTAAGTTGAGAGCAAAAGCTTCTATTGTCAAACTACCTACAAAGTCCAGCTTGAGCCAAATAGACAGAAACTGCCCTCCAATTTTTCTGGTCCAGGAACTGCCTTTCCAGCACAAAGGTTTGCAAAGAAGTGGAAGATGGGTCGCAAAGTGTTGTGAAGAGTCTGACTGTCATCATATGAACATTAAATAACCATGTATTAAGCGCAGCAACAGGAGCGTAGTCATCCAAAGCCAGCCAGCATCTAACTGCCTAACTCAGATCTCTCCACTCCAAACAATCATAGAACATCATCAATATTCCAATCTCTAAAGCGAAGCCTCCAAGGTACACCACACAACAGATCCTCTTCCCATAGCAATACAGAGAATTCAAAGGAATTAACAAATGGAGAACCATGAGAATGAACAAAAACTGAACAATGAATACTTTTGAAATTATTCACATAATGCAAGTCTAATTAACACAATCACACATAAATATTGGTAGTCTTCGATTCCTGACACTGATTTCCCTCACACCATTTAAATTTGCCCTTAACATGAATCTGGAATCTCTTCCATCACAGGAAACTCCCTCAACAGCCCTATTTGATGAGGAACACAATTCATTATCAGACATTAACATAAAACTACTACACTCCTTCTTTTTCTCTTGCTGACACTCACCACCCATTTGCTGCAGTGTCACTCTACTATTGTTCCAGCTCTCCCCATTCTCAAAACAGCCATCTCTTTATGCACATCTTCAAACTTGAAATGCCCTTTGAAATTAGTGAGTCCACGCCCAACCCGGCCAGACTTAACCTTAACCCAGTCACCCTTCCTGATGTGCCCAGGATCTCTCCACTTCAACATGTCCTTTCTCCACCATGCAATACCCACTCCTTCGTCCATGCCAGAATCAACTTGGTGCCTGGAACCCCACCATGCATCATCTAAAATGGAGATTTATGAGTGATATCATGCTTAGCAGTCCAGCTGTCGATGTAGTGGAAATTTCACCAACAAACTTCAATACCAGCCACTTGGTGTCGACATCTGTGACTACCAAAGCAAACTTCAAATTATTTCTGAGTGCATTCATGGGTCCAATAAAGTCTAAAGACACAGTGTGCCAAGGCTTAACTGGATCAATGATGTGCACCATTTCTGACCTCACCCCTGCTTTCAATCTCTTCTCACCCTCTGTACACCACCTACAATTCTCAACTCACCTCGTGACTTAATCATCCATACCAGGCCACCACAACTCCGACTTGAGACGTTTCTTGGTGCAATTCTGTCCCAAATGCCCCTCATGCACTAATGTGATTAATGTGGAACATAAACCCATGGGTGGAACAGACCTTTCACCTCTCATCACCGACATTTCTCCACTCACTGTCAACTCATCCAAAACCTTAACAAGAGGCCTCACAGAGGATGAGACTGTGCTCTCACATCTACAGTCCCAATAGAATGAGACACTCCACTCCAAATATGTATAGAACATAGCCAACATTCCCATCTTAAAAGATAAACCCCCCAAGATACACTATACAATGCAAAGCTTTGACATTCGTGACATATGTATCTATATGAAGAGGCATCAATTGCTGACAGTGTTAAATACTGTAGCTTTATTCGGTAATAGTGTTGCCAGGCAAGTTTAGAGACAAAGATGATTGTTTTTGTTTTGTTAAATAATTGTGTTACTGGGGGGGTTCTATACCATGGAATCAACACTTTGAGTAAGTAAGGCTACTAAAATGATGGTGATGTCGTAAACCTTTCCAGTTCTAACCCTAGCCACCATTTATCTGGGGACAGGCTGTAAGATATGGCAGGTGTACTGTGACAGGGAACATATACCACAGCCTCCATGTTTATTACTCCATCTAGATGGGCCCAGTAGTGCTCCTTGATCAATACTTAAGGTAGATTTGTAATCTATGAGCTGAGGGACTACCTGCTGAAACAGATGTTTAGTAAGTTCAGAATATTTCCTGACTGATGTTTTTGGTGTCTTTTCTAACCAAGCCTCACAAGGCTAGAGGAGCATATTTTTTCCAAGAACAGAAACAGCACATGAGGCAATTCATATTAGCATGATCCGCTTAAGGTGGCTATTTTTCATGTGAAAGTTTATAGGGTTACATGATGATTATCCCAGGGATCATCTTGAGGTGCACGTAATGAATCACATGACTGAGGTAAAGTTGTGGCAGCCATATAATCAGTGTTAGACAGTCTCTTCGGATGTAGCTGGGTAGAGTAATTCACACTTAGGCATGTAAGAGGTATGGACCCAGTTAGCGAGGTGCATAAAATCACAGTACAATTAAGAATGCTGAACGTTTAAACAAAATAGCAAGTCAATGAGATACTTAATTTTTAAAAGAGCATGAAAATTCGAGGCACACTTTGGTAGCTTGGTGGAAAATATGCACAAACAATAATTTGTTGCAGGAGAAAAAAGATTGAATCAATGCTATATGTGTTATATGAAAAGATAGTGTGAAAAAAGCTTGGTAACCATGGTATTATAATAGGTTTTGTAAGGGAAACACTGAGGAGAAATAGTGCAAAGGACCGTAAGTGCTGAGCCATTTTAAAGGAAGTGAAAACCAAGATGTTGGTGAACTCATGAAAATTATAATTTCAATAGAATATTTCATTTGGAAAAAAGATATTTCATTTTGTTCTATATTACATCCATCCAGGACTGTATAAAGGAGTGCCACAGATATGTCAGCATACTTTCCATAATTATCATTTTGAGGAACAGTTGCATGGTAGGAAGGGTATGTGGCCAGGAAGAGCGTGCTCATTTTTGGTTGGGCACACCAAATGTGTATAATAATGCTGACATTGGCTCAGGTTTGTTGGGTGGAACACCTTATCCAAGGAACTCATTAGCAGTCTTGAAAGGCAGCAAGAGTTTTGTAATAAAAATATATGAAGGAATGGTGATATTCTACAGTACACAAAACTAGGAGTATTTCTGCGCGGGACCAGACACAAATGCCCTTGTAGCAGGTGTAGGTAGGACATACTATTGAAGTCACCTAAAAATAAACACTACCTGTTTTAGTAAGTGTCTTACTTCTGCAATCTGCAAATTTGCTGTGTCTGGATGTGGTGGACACCCAGCTATTAAGGCCCAGTTAGCCCATCATTACTTAAAGGGCCCATTTTAATAGTTTGAAGTACATGAGGTAACTCACCACCAAACCCTTTTTAATGTTCTGGATTGCCAAACAGCACTAACTTAACTTTTAAATTATAGTAAGGTTCAAAATTAACTGGGATTGCAGCAGCTCTATCTCTATGAAACTTCCCAGTATTGGACTCTACAGTGTCAAAATACACCCACGAGTAGCATATTTCAAAAGGGTATGCAACATGTGCATTTACTCTAACCCCTGTGTTATGGACACCCCTTGTGTGACAGGTGGCCCATATCAGTATAGGTTGTGCCATTTTCAAACAAAAAGCTTCAAAACGTGATTTAAAACTGAAATTAAATTGGGGAATAACCTTCTATACGTCAAGTGCCTGAAAAACCCACAGCAGAGAGGAAGCACCTATCTGAGCTGAAGGAACATTCAATATTACACGGGCGTCTCAGCTGAAAGTAATAATTAGTTTCCTGAGAGTGTTATTCAAAATTATTGAAAGGTAGTAGAACATGCCATGTGGCAGGGCACCAAAATTATATTTTTTACGAATGTTCTAGAACAATGGCCAAACCCCCTGCCACTAAGGACTTTTTCAATGTGCCAACATAAGACAGAAAGCCAGTTGGAATGCAATCACTCTACAACCCATTGGGAAATATTTTAGTGAGATGTGTATCATGTAACAATCAATTCTATAAGACATCACAGGGATGATTAGTGGATCCCAAACCCTCGTTCATGATAGAAAGGTACACTCAAAACATGAGGAAACAATAAATACATTTTCCAGATGTATTTTAAAAACAAAATCCCATCTGAGAGCATAAAACGTGAATAGTAACTATGATTAAAAAAAACAGAATATTAGCTGCAATGTTTTTACAAGAAGCATGAACAACATAAAAATATTGCAAAGTATTGGCTTTGTAATTTTATACCAACCCGGCTCTCATATCTTTGGCTTACTAAGTCCACTTAGCACCAAATAAAAAGCCTAATTCGAGTTTCAAAAATGGTTGACACTTGTATATCTGCTTTAAACAATAAGGCTATTGTTCACTGAAACACTAGTGTCTGCTATTCTAGTCTGCATTGGCAGGCTCATCATCCCAGCAAGCAAAGGCCAAATACACCTGCTGTTAGCCTTCAGCAAAGGTAGGTGAGACGATGCTGCAATATCTGCTCCGGTTATCTGGCACGAAGTTCCTCCGTAGCTCACCACACTCAATTCTTAACTTACATACCATTATCTTGTCGTTGTTGAATCGCTCAGAATAAACAATTAGCAGAAAAGGGCCGTGGTACCCTTTCACTTATTTTCAGTCTGTGAAACTGTGCCTGTTATTATATAATAATAAATAAGAAATAAAACGATCAACTTGTTAATAGCTCAAAAACAATTATTTAGAACAGAGATTTAAATTCAAATGGAATACTTTTAATATATTTGGGCAGAGGTGACTACCAGGTTGCAGCGAATAATGAGATTAATAGACGTGCTTTCTATGTTTGTCACTTATATCATCAATATAGATGACTTCAAAGGGGGAAAGCCTAAAAAAAATCATATCATGATAATTATAACACAACATTCCCTTTCCATATCTTTCCTCAAACTGCTTAACTTCTTTTTCAAGCTCCTTCATTTTACAATATGAAAACTTGAACATTTTGAAAGACAAATACTGCTTTTTCAGTTTTCCAATGTAATGCATAGAAGTAGATTTCTGAGAGAGAAAGCAAGCTACTTAAAGACCAATACCAAGTATAGAATAAATAGGTTTGTAGCTGGCTGATGTTATCAGAGACTCCAAACAGTTGATTTTCAGATGTTTGATTATTTGTGGAGCTTCCATTTGGAATATCTTTACTTCCTCTATGGAATGGAAGTGCAGTGATCCCAGATAATCTTCTAATGAAATATAAGGGCATTATTAATACATTCATAAAAATGTGTCTGCATATGTACCTTATTAACCACTACTTTTAAAGTTAATTAAGTACATCGTATATTTCAATAATTTAAATTATTAATTCGGTTATATAATAATTCTGCAAAATACTTTCCTTCATGGTTGAAACAGACTGCTCATGCTTTGCTCTGCTACTTCTGTAAAATACTTTACATGTTCCAGTGCTCTTTTTAACAACTGTGACTTGCCGCTAATGTTCGGGTACTGTTTTTAATCTTTCCTTATGTGCTACTGAGTAGGTATACAGCAGCATACATATGAACAATCAATGTATGCTTTCTCTGGTTCTGAAATCCTACAGATGTTTCAGGTTTGTAGACATTTTAATGCATGGCTATCAGTTACCGATGTAACTCCTAGGTGTGAACACACATGTACAGCTATAGATATAATTCCCGAGCAAGAACATTGTCATGTCCGAAGAAGGACGTGCCGTATGTGTAAGGATACAATGAACGTGGAGGTATATTCCTGTGTAGTTGTACATACGATGTCTAACGAAGGACATGCCTGTGTGATATCCATTTGTAGGTATAGGTATAATTCTAGAAAGAAACATCACTGTGTACCCACAGAAATAATGTCTGATGAAGAGCTTCTCAATACGATTATAGACATGTCTAGAGAAATACATTGCGTGTTGTTTCCAATGAAAGAACCGGTACACATGTCCAGGGAAAGATTAAACATGCTTTTTCTGTTTAAGAAGGCTCTCTTGAGCCAATGAGCTGACGAGCTCTGGTTGAAGCACGTGTGTGCCAGTGAGTGGTACAGAAACCTGAGAGGACTTTTGGAAGCATTTCCAGCAACCCCAAAGACAAAGCTGCTCTCTGCTGATGAAGGGCTTACCCAGAAATACGTGTCCAGAGATTTACAGCACTTGCTGCACCTACTAAGGTGAAAAACATTAGTTTTTATTTTATGGATAAAAAACGAACTTGTACTGCATTTAACATGATGCACTGGGGCTGACTATGCTGGAGTGTGAGCAGGGTGCCCCCTTTCTGGTTTTTCTGTTAAAGATTAAACATGGGTGCGTACTATCAGCTTTCGCATGTGTGTAGGTAAATAAAGTACATTCCTGACTGTCTGTTTATGCTATCTTTGGAGGCGTCACAATCCACACCTAAAACAGGACACACTTGTGTGGCGATGCCCACAGTGGGTCTAGTCTGCAAAAGATGTTGGTCTAACTCACTCTTTTAGTGTTCCTGTCTTACTGCTGAATTCCAGGAATAGTCCTGGAATAAGCCAGGAGTAGTCCAGGAATTAGCCGGATGTAGTTCAGGAATAAGCCAGGCTGACTTCTGAAATGCATAATTTAGCCAGTAGTGCAACAAAATGAAGTCACACATACTCCTACACCAATCTTCGTGAAATGGGCTCAGTTACTTTACAGAGTACTTATATGTGCCTCTGCTTGCAAATGGAAGATCCCACAAAACAGACTTTTTAAAGAATTTCTCTCAGTGGTGTTCCTTTCTCTTTTTCTGTCTTGCAGATCTCCGGCAACATGTCTTCCTCCAAGCTCAAAGACACAGATGATGTTTTCGGTAAGTCACACACCACATGATCTCCATGTACTTTGATTGCAGCCAAAACATAATTAAATCCCTCAGTTTATAGCATCTCGTTAAATAACTTATCTAGCCTTGAACCGCACTATTACCCCTGAACAGCCATATATTATGTTCTCTTTCTGATCTATCTCTTCGTTTAATTAAATGTGTCCTCGTTTGTCTAATCCTGCAGTTTTATTAATACTATCTTTTTCAATTATATGTACTTTTCTTTTATCCTTTTATCTAACTAATTTAACTCGGATTTTCCACAACCTCTGTAGAATACGGGCATGCTAGAGAAAGCCTAAATATGGGTACCAAATAGTGCATGGTTTAATTAATTTGGATAACAACAGCACAAAATTTAAACCGCTTAAATTGGCCTATGTCTGGTTTGTCTGGTCAGCCACTCCTAGTTTTTTATGTTTTGCTTAAATTTGTAATCCGGCACAGCACACATAGTTTTATTTTTTCATTATTAAGGCACCACTACACATATTATAATGCACAGAAAACAAAAACAGGGCTTAAAGGCTAGCTACAGCTGACATGGATTTCTGTGTCAGATGGAGACAATGTCGTGCTACGAGTGATATCTGTGTCGGCAAAAAGAGAACTATACTAGACACATCAGGACCCATTAACTGATTAGAGAAAATGCACATGATATCTGTACCGTTTAAGTGATTAAGGAAAGCACAAGACATCTGTACCCCTTAAGTGATTACAGAAAGCACAAGACATATGTACCCTTTAAGTGATTGAAGAATGCACAAGTGGCAATATGGTCTCTCATAGGAGATAGTTTAGAACCAGGAGAGGTTCTCAGCTAGGAGATATCTGCATCGGTTTCTGGTCAAACAGCATGTTCAACTTAAGGTGGCCTGTTCCATGTACAAAGTGTACATTGGTCTGGGTGAATCCTGTTGCACTGGAAGAAAGACTCTTCAATCATGCCTCTTTGCTGATTTTGCCCGGTTGCTGCAGGTTCTGCAGATCAGGCCTACCCGGGCAAGGGGGGCTACTCGATCCGAAATCCTGGCACAGCTTGTCCATTCTTTCAACTGCATAAAATTCAGACTCATGCATCTTTTTGAGAAGCCCTCAAACCCTTCCTCTTTCGCCAATTATCATCTTTACAGTATGTCCTTTTTGTTCAGATGGGTCAGAAGTTTGCAACACAGACGAGAGACTGAATTTGGTCTGTGGACGGGTGCAGTGTATTAAGTCTCATTCAGTCAATAGAAATGTGCGGTCAGAGGAGTCTGATTTGGTTTGTAGAGCTGCATGGGCTGCATTCGGTTTGTGGAGTGCAGTCACAGTTTGTGGAGTTGTGCAGTCCCTGGCATATGATTTGGCCTGAGGTGGTGTGTAGTTATTGTAACCTGATTCTATCTGCACAGGACTGTTGACATGGGGGTCTGTTTTGGCCTGTAGATGTGTGTGGTCAGTGGGGTTTGATATGATCTGTGGAGGTTTACAGTCAGACGAGTCTGATATGGTCTCTGGGGTTGTATGGTCAGCAAAGCCTGCTTCGACCTGTGAAGTGGTCGCTGGAGTCTAAATCTGTCTTTGGATATGTGTGGCCGGCAGAGGCTGATATGGTCTGTGAATATGTTCAGTTAGCGGCATATTATTCTGTCTGTGGAAGTGTGTGGTCAGTAGAGTCTGATTCAGTCTGTAGATATGTACGGTCAGTGGAGTCTGATTCAGTCTATGGAAGTGTGCGATCGGTGGGTCTGATTCACTCTGTGGATTTATGCGGTCAGAGGCATCTGACTTGATTTATTGAGCTGTACGGTCAGCGAAGCATGGTGGGGTCTGTGGAAATGTGCGGTTACTGGAGTCTGATTTAGTTTGTGAAAATGTGTGGAGAGTGGGGAGAGGTTCGAACTTTGGAGGTGTGGAACCAGTGACATCTGACTTGGTTTATAGAGTTTGTGTGGTCAGTGGAGGCCGAATTGGTCTGTTGATGTTGGCAGTCAAAGACACCTGATCTGATATATAGAGTTGTGTGGTCAGCGGACTGTAATTGGGTCTGTGCATGTGTGCTGTCAGTAGACTCTGATTTGGTCTGTGAAGGTGTACAATCAGTGCAGTAATGAGGTCAAGTGGAGTTTCATGCGGTCTATGTGGAGTTGTGCAATCAGTGGCTTCTGATTTGGTTTCTGAAGTTGTACCATCAATGTCTGAATCAGTCAGCATAGTCTTATTTGGTCTTTGGAGGTGTATGGTCAGTGGATTGTGATTTAGTCTGTGGATATGTGCGTTTAATGGCGTCTGAGTCAATTTTGGAGTTATAAGTTCAGTGGCATCTGAGTTGCTCTGTGGAGGTGTGCGGTTATTGGAATCTAATTCTGTCTGTTGTCAGGGGAGTCTGATTCGATCTTTAGATGTGTGTGGTCAGTGGAGTCTCATTTGATTTGTGGAGCTGTTCAATGGCGCATGATTTGGTCTCAGGATATGTGCAGGCAGTGAGTCTGATTCAGTCTGTAGAGGTGTGCAGTCAGTGAGTCTGATTCAGGTCTGTGGAGATGGGCAGTCAGTTGAGTTGAGTAAATAATGTTTTCAGAAGGAGCAGTAATGAGTGGGTGGGCCACCACTGCAGAAGAAATGGCTGGATAAAAGGAGTAATTGCATTCAGAAAGTTCTGGGCCAAAAACTTGAGAGCAATAACCCTTACTGATCAAAGGCAGAGCTCACGACTATGTAGAGTATGTGACCAAAGAGCAAACAGGTGATAGGCAGACCAAATTATACTGGAGGCCCGTGTCACAACAGGAAGATGAGCCTCAACTGAGACTAGTTCTTAGTTCTGCACATGAGCTGCTATTTGGGGCTCTAGTAATTTGGAAGGCTGGCTAGTGTATCCAGTGTAAGGCACAGTGAGAAACTTGTGCAATTGCTTTACCTCGATCCTCATTCATGGTAGTTTCTGGCCCCTTACAGTTATCTGAGTTCTGTGGTCTCGTGCTGGTAGATTATCCAGACCAGTGGAAGTCCCTCTTGTCATCTCCTTTAGGTGGGTCGGCGGGATTTCAGATTCATCCTGAAGCACAGCATTTCTTCTGGACACTATGAAAGCATATAGTACCTGCATATTTATATGAAGGGGCATTAGTGGTCAACACAGACCCTTCATTGTGCTCGCAAATTGGATGGTTAAGGAGAATAATACATTGTGAAGTAAAGTGATGGGCCGTGGATCACACAGTTCGGTCAAGTAGGGATGCTGAGATTTGAGCACTGGATCCCTGGTTGCACATTGTGCAGTTCAGAGACAAGGTTACATTCTTCTCTCTTCCATGTAACACCAAATATCAGTGCTTTAAGTACACTTATTTAATTATTGTTAACTAGTGTTAGTATATGGAGTTCTATAAATTCATACTCTCACCTTTAGTCAAACCGACACTATACACACATACATACATGTTTGTGATGTTTCCAAAGGCAATGAAGATCATAGTCAGTGACAGAACATACCTGTCTGAAATATGTTACCCTTGGTAAGTGCCTCCTTGAAAGATGTAACTGAAAGAGCAAACTCTGTGGAGACCCCTTCATATTTAACTTGACACTCTCTTAAGATTGGGCTGTTTCTCAAGTCGGCAGAACCAGCAGTAACATTAACATTGTTGTGCTCACCCGGCTTGACAAACAGAAAGATTTTAGGAGATACCCAACTCTTCAGTGACAGCAATTAAATAATTAACAAAACAAAGAGGTCATAGTTTCTCCATTGAGACACAGGTGATGTGCAGCATGGCTTCAGAGAGACATGTTCTGTCTAACATAGTTTAATCTTCAGTTTCCACTTCAAACCCTTGGGTGGAGAGGCATTGTCCCCTGCATCCTCACACTGCCAAATCTTAGGGCGATAAATTCCAACTCTGCTCCCCCAGCCCTCCGACACTTCCTCCATCTATGTGGGCCTGAATGTTCACTGCTCAGTGACTGATGGAATCAGCAAAGGACTGGTGCTTGGCAGGTGTGCCATACCCAGGCCTATCAATGGAGATGAACCTTATGGGGAGGAGGGGATGGGAGTAAGGTGCCTAGTGGCTGAGCAGATGTGTGAAATTATGTCTGACACATAGTACATATTGTAGGAAAAGGACAGGTTCCAACATAGGATTTTAATATTGTATATTAATTCCAGGTAGGCACATTGTGGGATAGAGATGTAGAATGTATGGAATGTAGAACACAGAACATAGAACATAGAACCATGTTGGGTTCTTGGCGGGACTTTTGGTTGAGTGGTGGCAAGTTAGGATGACTCACGCTGGCGCCACTCCTTATGTAGATCTTACATATAAATAAACATATTACTGGCTAAGCTACCTTGTGGAAGACTTTGTGCTTTCCAGGAAAGGCGATGAGGATGGGATGGAGCGGTGCCGGCAGATGAAGTATTGTTTAATGTCAGTGCCCTTCTATGGAGCGTGTATGACCGTGGTGTTCTTGTGATCCTGGAGCCAGTGCCAGGGATGATGCATGGACGTTGAGCTTGTTTGAGGCTGCTACTGGACCTTTTGTGTCCTGTTGGTGTTGTTGCCGGACATTGTGATCTAGTGGAGATGTAAGGATCGGACTGGACAGCTAATGCATAGTGTATTTGTGCAATGCAGTTACTGGTCTAGTTCTTCGTAGGCGGCCACATTGGAAGCATTGCTAGTGTGCTGATGTTACTTTTATGCTGGTGGCCATCTTGCTTACATCTCTTGGATTGGAGGTGTCGGTGGCCGTTCTGTGAGGTAGCCATTCTTATAGTGGCTGCGCAGTGATGCCGGTGCCCATTTTTTTCATTATTAAATATTGAAGTATTGAAGGTTGCCATTCTAGTTGGGATGTGACATGCGTCATTTGCCCTTTTCAGATGATCCTGTGAATAACTTTTATTTGGCAGCTATTATTCATATATCTCTTCTTTTCTGCAGGTGATTTTACTTCAGCGTAAGGTATTGAATGGACATATCTCCAGTGATTGGCACACCCTATGCCAATTAGGTGTACTGGTGGAACAATTCTCCATTGATTTGCACACCTTATTAATTATAATAACTGTGAGATCATTTTGGGTGATTGGCACTCCATATGCCAATTCATAATATTGTCTGGATTACGTATAGTATGTGGAACAATTCTTCAGTGATTGGCACACCTTATTAATTATAATAACTGGGGAAAAGACTGCTGTGATTGACACACCATATGACAATTACTCCAGTGGTTGGTACGCCATATGCCAATTATGTATACGATGTGGAATAATTATCCAGTGATTGATTAATTGGATTAACTGGCACTTGGCTGATATTAACGAGTAGTGAGAGAATTCCTCAGTGTTTACCCTTTGCCAGTTAATATAACCTTTACATTTTCCTGGTTATGATCCATTTTTATATATATAAAACAAATTGTATATTTTTGTATTTAGGTGGATTTTTATGTGGAACAGTACTATACTCCATTTGGATTAATATACTGTATATACTTCTGGCACTTACACTATGATGAGTATCCAGCCTCCTCCATTGTTTTTGGCGTAGCCTGGAGAACCACCTACACCTTGGGATTTATGGCTAGATATGTTTGAAGCACATGTGGAGTCGCTAGAGGAGGATTAATTTTCAGATGAAAGACATTTGTCATTATTAAACCACAGGTTAGGTGCTATAGGGCTCAGAGAATTAAAACAAATTACCTCCAGTAGAGAATGCTGGTGATATAGGTGTTTACCAATATGCAAATAAACAAATGAAGGAAATATTCGGTATGAAAATGAATGTGGTTATGGAACAGATTAAATTTTATTTGAGAACACAGAAAGAAGATGAAACCATTGATCAATTTTTGGCTGCTCTAAGACCAAATCCTAATGAATACCAAATCTAAAAAAATTCAAGAAAAGTTATTGTTGTGGGAAGTTAACACTGAAGGCAGCTGTCGATGTGGCTATAAGTATCAAGGTTTCTGAGAGATTCCTTAAAACGGTGAGAAGTGAAAGTCGTAGTAATGCACAAGTAAGTGCCATTGGGGCAGGGAAGGATACTAGATATAAGAATACAGCTGGAACAAATGAAGTTGGGTGCCCACCTGCAAAGGGGCTTCTGTGTTTTAGGTGTGGTTCGAGTAGCTATTTGGCTAATTATAAACTGTTTCCTGCATTAAACAAAGTGTGTAGTACATGCAAGAAAAAAGGTAATTTTACTAGGGTATGTAAGAATGGAGGTAAAGAGGTAAATCAAATAGCGGAGGATGTTACGGATGTTACGGATGAGGGAGGAAGTTTACTGGAAGTGATTTTGAGCGTACATGAGGAACAGGAATGTGGAACTAAGAAGGTCATGAAACTACCAAGTTGTGTAGTATGTATTGATGGCAAACATGTTGAAACTATGGAAAAAAAACATGTTTGATAGATTGTGGCCTGGAAGAGAATTGTATGACCCAGATGTAAGTCCAGGTAGCTATCCTAGTCATAAGATTCCTCTGCAGGGATTTATGTGGGCTGATATTGAATTTGGTTCCACAAAGTTTGTGGAAAAGTATATGTAGCTAACAAGGGAGCCATGATTCTAGGTTGGCCACACATAATGGAATTGGGAATGATCTGTGTGTTAATCCTCCTATATTTTCAGTGGACATGAAGGATATAAGACGTGAAACAAATTGTGAAATTGAAGGGGTATATGGAAGTTTGAAAAAAGATTACCCTGATGTATTCTGTGATAAATTGAGTAGAATGCAAAAGGTCAAGCATAAAAGTATTTTACACAATGATGCTATTCCTGTTAGACAAAAGCTGAGAAATATGCCACTAATTTATAGAGAGAAATTGAAGGGCATTTTGCAGGATCTATGTGTGAAAGAAATTATTGAACTGGTGCAAAGTTCTGGTTGGGTCTCTCCTCGTGGTAACTTCCCTTAAAGCAAGTGGGAAGTTACAATTGTGTTTGGACTTGAGGTGTCTAAATGATGCAATATAGGTAGAAACCTTTCCACTTCCTACTTTGCAAGAACTAACTTTGTCAATTGGGCATGCCTCTATATTTTCAACAAATTATCTTACAAGTGCATACAATCAAATTAAATTTCAGGAAGAATCAGGGCATTGTACAGCTTTTATAAGCCCTGAAGGCACATATCAATATCATAGGATGCCTTTTGGACTTGCTAGCACATCGGCTGTTTTTCAAACAGAAATGACCAGAATTTTGTCTGGAATCCAAGTATTCAAGGTATTCCAGGGTGGCATTTTAATTTCTGGTCATGATAAATGTTTGCAAGATAAAACCTTAAAACTGGTTATGTTGGCTCCCAGAGATAATATAATGGATTGACTGTGAAAAAAGAAAAATGTGTATTTGGGAAACAGCAGGTACAATATCTAGAACACATGATTTTTAAAAAAGGGATTCAACCTAAGACAAGTCATGTGGTATCTATTGTAAAGGTACCTGAACCAACTAATAAGGATCAATTGAGGTCATTTTTGGGCATTACAGAATTTTATTCACGGTTTGTGGTGAACTATGCATCCAAGGTGGAACCCTTACGGATCCTTTTGCAGAAAAATGCAAAATTTGTTTGGGCAGAACAACAGTCTAAATGTTATAATGCTATAAAAAAAAAAGAAATATATGTAGCACCCTGTCTGAAATCTTTTGTAAGGGAGCTGTATGTATGTTGTCTGTGGTTCTGAGTAACTATGGTATTGGTGCTGTTTTTTCACAAAAGAATAAGACTGACACAGGGCTTTTAGCATATGCATCACTCACCTTAACTCAAACTGAGCGCAAATATTCAGTCATTGAAAAAGAGCTAATAGAGACTGTGTGGGCAGTGGAACGTTCTTGGATGTATGTGTGCGGAAAGAAGTTAAAGCTATGCACAGATCACAAACCCTTGGTCAACATTTTGAAACCTGAAGGGGGAAAAAAAATTGACACTAAGGCTGGCAAGATTAGTGTCCAAATTACAAATGTACCATTATGAAATTGAATACGTACCTGGTAAAAACAATAATATTGCAATGGCTTATCAAGGTTACATAGTGACTGCATGGATGAATCAGCAAAGAATGATGATGAGCGTGAGTTTGCATTTACTTGTGAGGACATTGTGGGATGTAGAGAGAAAGCATGTGGAAAGGAGCAGGAATTGACAGAAAATATGTGGGTACAAGAAATGGGAAGAGATGTTATCCTGAACACGGTCAAAGGGTACATTTTGAGTGGTTGGCCCCGAGAAGGGCAATTGCGATGGAAGTGTAGTGCATTTTGGAAGATCAGTGATGAACTTTCTGTGTGCACAGATATAATTTTGTGAGGGGACAGGATAGTACCACCGGATGGAATACATGATTGTATCATAACAATTGGACATGAGGACATGAGGGGCATGGTGGTATGTCAAGTACAAAAAGAAGAATTAAGGAACATTTTTGATGGCCAGGAATGGTGGACCTTTGGGCGAGGAATTGCTATGCTTGCAGTGCAAGTGGCAAAGTGGTCAAACCTTTGAACATACATCTAACAATGCTGGAATTACCGGAAGGTCCATGGCAAAAACTGGCTATTGATTTCATGGGTCCTTTATAGGGTCGAGCGCAAAGCGCTCTGATCCTGCTGTAATTTCTCTTTTGGCTTCTAACCACGCCCATGTTATGTCAGCCACTTTCATTGGTTCGTGGGTTGCCTTTTAAAATCTGCTTGCTTTCATTAGTGAAAGGCATGCATACGTCATGCCTTTTCCGGTGTTTAGCCCTCCTCGAGAGCACCGACAAACTACTGAAAACAAATGAGGCTCCGTGTTTTCCGTATGGTTTCTGGACTACTTTTTCTCTTTATTTCGCAGCGAATTCGCGCAGAGTTTTACACTGCCTGATCGTGCTCGTTTTTTTCCAAATAATGTGGCACAAAAAGTCCGGTTAGGAGTTTACAACGCTAATAGCTCTAACTCGAAATGCGAGACCCGTTGCATTGTAAATGCTTGTTCTACATTGTCAAGAGAGTTATGCCATAGCACTTATTGACTATTATTTTAAATGGCCTGAGCTGAGGATGGTGAATAGTATAAGTAGTGTAGAAGACCTTGTGCTTCCCAACACACAGTGCTTCGAAGCTACCGGCTGTCGTAGTAGGCACTATACAGAAGCACGGTCATTAGATGGAAACATTGTAGGTGAATAATTGTCGACTGTGAAAGCAGAAAAAGATGCATCTGACAAGGGGATCAAACTGTTAAATCCTGCGCAAATCACTTCCTGTCCTGTTCGCAAACAGTTCGCCCGATACAAATTAGCAGATGATGGAGTTCTTCAGTGGGTGCGCTCAGGATTCGGGTGTGAATCCACGATACTACTGGCATATTCTGATTTCCTGTGGAGGAAATGGTCGTGCATCTCCATTTCTGCCGTTCCCAAAAAACTCAAAAAACTTCTAATGGCTGTTAGCGTGAGCTCAGTCTAAAAACTGGACATTTACATTACGTTTTCGCAGCTAGGCCAGAGCCCGAGCTCTCTGCTGGACTGAGCGCGGCGTCAGCTGGGACTGGTGGCAGCGGTTGTCAATCACTGTGGACAGTGAGAGGCGGGGTGGAGACCTGCAGGCGGAGGATGCTCCCTCCCCCTCTGAGATGGCCTCCATCCACGGTTCCCAGTGCCCACCCCTTCTGCCTCTTCGAGCTCTCCGCGTTCTCCGTTTCCCACCTTCCCTGCTCGGTTTCGCCTCATTCCCATTTGAGTAGCCACGTCTCATCGTCAGAGTCAGTAATAAATATACATATATTTTTCCTTTTCACCAGTAGCCGCTCTTTCTTTCACATTAGTGTTACAAGTCCCTTCTGGCCTTTCTCTCTCGTTTCCTACTCTTTAACCTTTCCCCTCTAGCTATTATATTTCTTCTTCTGCCTTTCTGCTGTTTTCACCCTTTTCTTTCTGTGTATATGTTGCACCACTTACTCCGTCCCTTTACATTCAACAGCCCCCCCCCCCCCACCCCTCTTACTCTATACATATTGTCCTGGCCCTTTCATTCGTTTAACATTATTCCCCTCATCCTTGCCACGTGCTATCTGTCATATGTTTCTCCTTATGTGCCTTCTGGTTCCCTTTGATCGTTTTAATTCCCTCATCTTTACTTCCCTGTCAATCTAATCCCTTTTAAACTGATGGTAGAGACTGATCCTTCCTAGTATTTCCACTGTATCGATGACCCCTGGTCTCTCTGTGTAAAGCCTTCACTGGCTGCTGGGCCTGGACTCTGAATCCCCTCCTCTCCCGCCCCCCACCTCCCAATAAACCCACACTGGCTGCAGAGACCATCCTCTCCTTGTCCGTATGCACAACCTGGTCTCTGTTCTTTGGCTGCAGAGCCTGGCATCTTTTGGTGTTTCATTAGCACTGGCTGCAGGGTCTGGCCTCTCTTTGACTCTCTGTAGAGCCTGGTCTCCCTGGGTCTTTATTACAGGTGCCAATGCCTGGGAGTCTCCCCTTCTCACACCGGCTGCAGACACCGGATCTTCATTTCTCTGGCTGCGGAGTATGGTCTCTCTGGGTCTGTCTCACTGACTGCAGTGCAAGTACCCTCTGGACCTCAGGTTAGCTGCGGGGCTAGGCCTCCGGGAGTCTCTCACGTGCCGCAAGGCATGTACTCTGTGGGCCTCACATTGATTGCAGAGCTTGGCTTTTGAGTCTCTCACTGGCTGCATGCTGTTCCTGCAACCGCTGGGCGTCACATTGGCTGCAGAACGTGGCCTCTCTGGGCATTTGGCTGCAGAGCCATAACCCTTTGGGCCTCGTATTGGTTGCAGAGCTTCACCGTTCTGAGTCTCTCGCACTGGCTGCAGTGCATGTACCTTGTGGCCTCACATTGGGTTCAGAGCCTGGCCTATCTGGGTCTCTCGCACTGGCTGCAGTGCTGCCTCTCTGGGCCTTTGGTTGCAGAGTCATGACAGGACCCTCTGGGACTCGCGTTGGTTGCAGAGCTTCACCGTTCTGAGTCTCTCGCACTGGCTGCAGTGCATGTACCCTGTGGCCTCACATTGGTTTCAGAGCCTGGCCTATCTGGGTCTCTCGCACTGGCTGCAGTGCATGTACCCTGTGGCCTCACACTGGTTTCAGAGCCTGACCTATCTGGGTCTCTCGCACTGGCTGCAGTGCATGTACCCTGTGGCCTCACATTGGGTTCAGAGCCTGGCCTATCTGGGTCTCTCGCACTGGTTGCAGTGCATGTACCCTGTGGCCTCACACTGGTTTCAGAGCCTGACCTATCTGGGTCTCTCGCACTGGCTGCAGTGCATGTACCCTGTGGCCTCACATTGGGTTCAGAGCCTGGCCTATCTGGGTCTCTCGCACTGGCTGCAATGCATGTACCCTGTGGCCTCACATTGGGTTCAGAGCCTGGCCTATCTGGGTCTCTCGCACTGGCTGCAGTGCATGTACCCCGTGGCCTCACATTGGTTTCAGAGCCTGACCTATCTGGGTCTCTCGCACTGGCTGCAGTGCATGTACCCCGTGGCCTCACATTGATTTCAGAGCCTGGCCTATCTGGGTCTCTCGCACTGGCTGCAGTGCATGTACCCCGTGGCCTCACATTGGTTTCAGAGCCTGACCTATCTGGGTCTCTCGCACTGGCTGCAGTGCATGTACCCTGTGGCCTCACATTGTGTTCAGAGCCTGGCCTATCTGGGTCTCTCGCACTGGCTGCAGTGCTGCCTCTCTGGGCCTTTGGTTGCAGAGTCATGACAGGACCCTCTGGGACTCGCGTTGGTTGCAGAGCTTCACCGTTCTGAGTCTCTCGCACTGGCTGCAGTGCATGTACCCTGTGGCCTCACATTGGTTTCAGAGCCTGGCCTATCTGGGTCTCTCGCACTGGCTGCAGTGCATGTACCCTGTGGCCTCACACTGGTTTCAGAGCCTGACCTATCTGGGTCTCTCGCACTGGCTGCAGTGCATGTACCCTGTGGCCTCACATTGGGTTCAGAGCCTGGCCTATCTGGGTCTCTCGCACTGGTTGCAGTGCATGTACCCTGTGGCCTCACACTGGTTTCAGAGCCTGACCTATCTGGGTCTCTCGCACTGGCTGCAGTGCATGTACCCTGTGGCCTCACATTGGGTTCAGAGCCTGGCCTATCTGGGTCTCTCGCACTGGCTGCAATGCATGTACCCTGTTGCCTCACATTGGGTTCAGAGCCTGGCCTATCTGGGTCTCTCGCACTGGCTGCAGTGCATGTACCCCGTGGCCTCACATTGGTTTCAGAGCCTGACCTATCTGGGTCTCTCGCACTGGCTGCAGTGCATGTACCCTGTGGCCTCACATTGATTTCAGAGCCTGGCCTATCTGGGTCTCTCGCACTGGCTGCAGTGCATGTACCCCGTGGCCTCACATTGGTTTCAGAGCCTGACCTATCTGGGTCTCTCGCACTGGCTGCAGTGCATGTACCCTGTGGCCTCACATTGGGTTCAGAGCCTGGCCTATCTGGGTCTCTCGCACTGGCTGCAGTGCTGCCTCTCTGGGCCTTTGGTTGCAGAGTCATGACAGGACCCTCTGGGACTCGCGTTGGTTGCAGAGCTTCACCGTTCTGAGTCTCTCGCGCTTGCTGCAGTGCTGCCTCTCTGGGTCTTTTGTTTGCACTGGTGGCACCAGCTAGCAGTTCTGGCTCTCCCAGTGAGAGAAGAGGCAGTGTGCCTGCACGTGGGGAGGGGGCTGCAGGATAAAACACCGGGGTGTGAGCGGGTGGAAGTCAGGGTTCTGCACCGAGGATATATTCTTATCAGGAGACCCTGCTGCAGTCAAGCGATGCGCTCTCATGATCCAGTGCTCTTAGTTGCGCTGGCACAGCCTGTAAATCCCACGCTGTCAGCGGAGCTAGGAGCACGCGGGGCGGGCCTCGCTGTCCTTGTGCCCAGGGCAGCAAGCAGCTCAATCTCTTCCCTTCCCGAGGGCGACGGGGGAGAAGGGATGGGGGAGGAGGGGTGGGAGGGAGTTGGGTGCTTAGGAAAGGGCTATGGGGGAGGAGGCAGTTTCAGCTATGGCGCTGTCATTCTCTGCCTGCCCGTTCCCTCCCCACCTCATATCTATCTATCTATCTATCTATCTATCTATCTATCTATCTATCTATCTATCTATCTTCTCAACCGCATTCTACTCTGCACAACTCTACTCTATTCCACTGCACTCCACTCAGCCTTACTATACTCCATACCACTGCACTCTACGCCACTCTACTCAACACCACTCTACACCAGTGCACTGTATCCCAAAGCATTCTACGCCACCGCACTCTACGACATTACTCTGCAACACTATACTCTATGCCACTCTACTCTGCAACACTACATTTTATGGCAATGCACACTCCACCACTGCACTCAAGTCTGCATCACTCCACTTTGCACCACTGCACTCTGCAGCACTCCACTCTATGCGACTGCACTCTACAGCAGTATATTCTGCACCAATCTATGCCACTCTGCTCAGCACCGCTGTACGTCACTGCACTGTATGCCACTCTACTTTGCACCACTGCACTCTATACCATTGTACTCTACACCACTGTACTTGCATTGTACATTTCTATGATCTGTGCCACTCTACTATACACCACTCCACTTTAACCACTGCACTCTACGCCACTGCACTCTACTATGCCACGCTCTAATCTACACTGCTGAATTCTATGCTGATGCACTTTACGTGACTGCACTCTCCCTCACTATACTCTGCAACACTCTACGCAAATGCACTTCACACCAGTCCACTGTACTCTATGCCACTCTACTGTACACTACTCGACACAACTCCACTCTATGCCACTCCATTACACAACACTCTATGCCACTCCACTCTACGACATTCTAGTTCACTCTTTACCATTCCACTCTTTGACACTTCACTCCACTCTTCTCTACTCCACAAACTTTCAGCCATACTGAACAGTAGCCATACTGGTGTACAACATGTCTAAAACATATTGCCAAATTCAATAGCTTTTAGAAAGGCGCAATCTATTGGCTTTGCTAATGCTGGCTTTAAAATGTAAAAGATTTAGAAATAAATCTTCCCTTTCAAATCAGTGGAAAAGATCTTTATACCGACTTCTCTGTATTATCACCATTCATTGTGGGGGGATTGTTTCTCATGACACTGTCGACATGTATGAATACACTTGTGACAGAAGACGTATGGAGGTCAGGGAGGGTGACAGAGGTAGCTCAAAAGGAAACATGTAGCTGGAAGGGCCGGACTGACCATTTCATCCATCGTGTTTTTTCTGTTTAGGGGTGGTCTGGAGTCAGTAGCGTTTTTTTCAAGGCCCAGGGCGACTGCTGATGCCTTTGCCACATTCCCCAGTTCCCTGAGGTTAATTGCTGCAGGCACAGCAGAGGATGAGAGAGAGAGAGGAGAGAAAGAGAGAGAGGGAGAGAGAGAGAGAAGAAGAGACAGAGGATGGGTGGAGAGAGCTAGAGGTGTGGTGAGGCGGGAGTAGGGCTGGTTTAGCATTTTTGCCAGGGCTGCTTTTAGTTCCCGGTCCAGCCCTGGTGGTTATATTTAAACATTCACTGCACCAGTCACCTCCTCCTCTCTTGGAGCTAGAAAAATCCACGTTGACACTAGGAAAGCACCTAAATAAATAAATGAAATATGAATGCAGCGCATCTCTTGCTGTCTTCCTTTTTCATTCCATCACCTGCTCTTTCTGTCATTGCCTCCTCTTTTACCCGTCCATTTCACTGTCTTCTTCCATTCACTGCTTCACTTTCGAAGACATTTGTGGTGCACCTTTGTATTTTTTTTTTAAAGAGGCTGTGGCCGCACGTGTTATATTGTTTAATCACACCAAGGTACATGTTCACAGTGCATAAAATGAGGGTTTAGTTGCATGCAGATTTGCTAATATTCTACACTTAGGATCAAGAGATATGCAAATTGGTATGGTAAGATAAAGCAGGGCAGTAATTTGGAAGCCTGTTATTGATAAATATACTGAACCAATTTATAATGAATGATAACTGTCTAGATAGTATGGTCCAGATATATAAACACATTTTCTGGTGGCAATCCCTGTGATTCGGTAAATCACAGGGTGTGCAACAAGAAAATGTGTTTTTCGTATGGACTAAACCCATTTAGCGATTCGGTAACATGTTACCTAGGGCCAGATGTAGGAAATTCCGGCTTTGCGACTCGCAATTTGGGAGTTGCACAGCCGGATGCAGGATGGTGTCCCTGACACCATCTGCGAGTCGCAAGGGGGTCGCAAAGGCCCACCTCATTAATATTAATGAGGTGGGTCGCAATTTGCGACCCCCTTGCGAGTCCTTGCACTCACAGGGATGGTGGCCTGCTGGAGACAGCAGACCACCATGTCTGTGACTGCTTTTAAATAAAGCTGTTTTTTTTTTTTTTTTGTAATGCAGCCTGTTTTCCTTAAAGGAAAACGAGATGCATTACAAACGAAAAATTGAAACGTGTCAGTTTAATTTTTTCAGAGCAGGCAGTGGTCCATAGGACCACTGCCTGCTCTGAAAAAATGTTTTCAGGGCCATTCACAAAGGGGAAGGCTTCCCTTTTGCGAATGGGTTACCACCAGTGTGACACTTGTGGTAACTGCAAATTGCTTTGCGACCGCGTTCGCGGTCACAAAGCAATTCTGCACCGCGATGCGACTCACAAATAGGAAGGGGAACACCCCTTCCTATTTGCGACTCGCATTCCCATTTTGCGAGTCAGTAACCAGGTTACCGACTCGCAAAATGGGAATGGGCATCGCGATGTAGCTTTTGCGCCTCGCAAACAGCGATTTTCGCTGTTTGCGAGGCGCAAAAGCCTTGCTACATTTGGCCCCTAATCACTAAATGGGTTTAGGCAACCGTTCAAAATCACTATTTGGAAGAGGTGTGTTTAGGGTGTCTCTTCCAAATAGTTATTCCTTATCATAATTATCAATGTTTTCTGACCAAAATCAGGACACAAAACATGAATATTTTACAGACTACTGGAAGATAGTGGTAACCTGTTGGCAAAGGAGAAGGGATCCTTAAAGGACTCTATCCCTTTTGTGAATGGTCAAAAAATATTTTTTGAGTAGGCAGCAGTGGTCCATAGGACCACAGCCTACTCTTAAAAAAGAGTTTTAAAAATATTTATTTTATAAAACACATTGCATGTTCCTTTAATTAAAAAGGGCTGTGTTAAAAAAAAAATATTGCTTTATTTAAAAGCAATTACAGACATTGTGCTCTGCTGATCCCAGCAAATCATTGTGGGTTGCAATTTGCGACATATCTTATTAATATTCATGAGGTAGTTTGAATTGTTATCCACTATGATTCGGAATTTTGTGAACTGACCTATTAGTAAATAGGTCAGTTTGAAAAGTACCACAGGATTCACAAAAAATCAGTGTGCAATTTATGACCACTTTTTTCAAATCCTCTCTTGGTACATCTGGCCCAATCTATATTGACCCGTCAAATACAACCAACATCACCAAAGCACCCACTACAAGCCAAATTTTGCAGATTGCTGGCAGGAATGCCAAAAGGGCTTAAATACTACCTAATGATGTATGATCTGGGGACAAAATGGCCATAAATAAGCCAAGGCAGCACTTAGTACCCACATGATTACACTGTACAAGTATCAATTGGCCCATGGTTTTGCCATGTCAATGTATAACTGTTAAGGGGTTCCATTTATCTGTGCCAAATATGTGGAAGTCGTAATGCAAAATGACATTCAGATGACTCTGATAGTTCGGTATCACCCATATGCAAATGGAACAGCAGAGTAGTTCAGCTGTATTAAATTTAATATTTATAAATAAGAAAAAAAACAAAAGTGTCAATTTTATAAGGAAGATGAAATGCAGCTCAAATTAGTTCCATACATAACATAAACATGTAAACCCTCAGCTGAAGTCAAAAGTAAAAGCTAAGATTACATAAGAAATAGATGAATTTGCTGAAAGAAGACACTAACCGAATAGTGGATATACAAAGGAATGGAAAAAGAGAAGTGAAATGGAGTGTAGACATGAGAAAGACCAGTGGACTGATCGAATTGAAACAGGTCTTCTTGGAGTCTATATTGAAAGAAGACATTAGAACCCCTCTGTATAAACATCTGCGTTCTCATGAGCTGAATAGTGACACAGACAGGCATTACGGTACTACTGAACACACCTCAAACAAGCATTGGCAAAACCATAATTCTGGCAAGACTGTGTTGTTTATATCCATTTTCCTTTTTGGAAACATATGCAATACATGTTAAAAATGTAAAAGTAATACAAAAGTAAAACCGCTGTCATCTAAAGGGGGGGTGCATATGTTTGCCAAAGAAATAAGCAAAGGGACACATTGCAAAAATAAATAACAAACATGAATTGAAAACAACAAATGGCCTACCAGTCCCAGCACTGAAGTGGACTATTTTCTGGCTGTGTGTATACATATTGAAGAGCAACATGTCATCACACATAGTGAAGTGAGCCACTTACTGAAGTGGGCTGACCTACTGCATCATGCTTTATGCTGTGGTGGGTGGAAGCAAAATGTGAATGACACTTATACAGACCAACAGAAGAAGAGGGCTCACTGAAATACCCTCTATGTATGTATGTATATATATATTGAGACAGTTAAAGCCGTCTCTATGCAAGAACTAAAAAGGAAGTAAACTAGGATTCTACATTTGGGAAGAAGTCCCCTCTTGTGTGTGGTGGTACTGAGCTCCATAACCACCTACAAGAAGCCTTGAAGTGACTGGCTGCGGTGGGAGAGTGTGTGCAGCACAAGCATTGCTATGATAGCCTGAACATCGCAATACAGACTCACTGTGTCCTCTCTGAAATGCAGAATGGACAGGTGTCAACCTGCTGAGAAGATACCTAATGGAAAGAACTGTGAATGTTTGGATGAAGGAATCTTTTTTTCATCTACTTCCCAGAGAGTGTAAAGTATGATCATCCCATTCTGTAAGCCACATGTTTTCCCTAGCAGTGAGACAGATTGTAGGAGGATGTTCTCTGAAAAAAGCCTACAAGCATCAAACCCTTCTGGGTGCAAAGTCCTAATTGAAGACTTGATGTGTCGCAGGAGTGGCTGCATTAGAGGTTGCAAGTCTCTTGCATGCATAATTCCAGCTTGCAGGGCTGGTGCCAACAGAACCTGAGCTAGTAAAGTAGGAGTAGACATGGATTGGACAGAACTTCAGCTTCTCGAGCTTGTAGAAAGAAGTAGGAGCAAAGAACTTGATGTCTCATGGGAGAAAGCAGAAGAGTTGTGATTTAGCATGGCACAGCCCACAGTTTGCTCTTATGTGGGCAAGAGACTCATGAGGGAAGAAATGCGCAGATGATAATCAGTATGTGCCTTCTATGAGCAAGCACTGAGTGCATCCAGAGGTGTGCAAAAGTACAAGTGAGCACGGTGCTCTGCAAAAGTGCCCATAAACACGTAGCTAGTGCTTGATGGACATGTACTCTTTCCACCCCAAAGAAACTATCCAGCCTAAAATAGTTTGCAAGCTGTCCACAGAGGCTGCGAGTATGTCATATCTGATGTCATAAGCATGTCATGTGAGTTCGGTACGCTTATAGCAGAGGAGGAGGGACATAAAGATAGGTTTCTTTTCAGTGAGTAAGAAATGATTGTGATGGTAACAGATGCCATCAATGTCATATATTGTTGAAGTGCATCTGGTGGCTTGTTTTGGATGGCCCATGCAGACACAAGTGCACACTCATGCAAACAAGTGGTACATGCTGCTGTGCCTTAACCTTCGGCACTTCACTTGGATGTCCAAGGCACAGGGATTATATAGAGAAGAAGTGGCCCTTTGGGAGGTTTGATGGTGAAAATACACATCACAGCCAGTAGGGAGTTGGGATGGAAGGGAATTGTGGAAGCAGGCTCACAGCAAATGGATGGAGGAAGGATGCGGAGCAGGATGTAGAGTGCCCAGATATTATTTACACTCAAAACACAGGAAGCAAAATGGATGCTTATCCTTCCACCATAATCCCAGCCAGACAGTAGTTAAAATCACCACCCAGTTCTGATGGAAAACCCCTGCAAAAACAGGAAGTTGGAAATACAACAAAGTGCACTCTTTTCTTAAAATATACTTAACAAATAATTTAACCTTTTCAGTAAAATAGTGCATGTGGTAGTTCGCTAGGTCATGTATTTGCAGCCAGTTAATCGACCTCACTTGTTGAGTACCTCTGCCAGTTGCTTGGAGAACTGTCTACATGATCGTTGTAGGGGACCATGGGGGTCCCTGATCGACTGGGCTTCAACTGTATCAGAACCATCCCAACCCACCTGCAATTCAAACAGTAGCTGGCTATCCACCACCTCCTAAGGATCCTACTCTTGCAGTGACCATTCAGTATTTTCGTGTGTCCCAGCCAATGGTGATGAGATAGATGCATGATACCTTTTGTGGGGCCAGTGTCAAGTTAAAGGATGGGGTAGCAGAAGAGGGCAAACTCTCACCCAAGTTCCTTTATGCTGCAGACATCATCCCTCTCCAAGTGATCAGGCCTCCTGATTGACTGAGTGCTGGGGATGGCTCGGTTAATGTTTATGTGCTATCAATAAAAGTGGGAGATGGTGCTTCATCTTGTGTGGAGAAATCCATAAACTGTTCTAGAAACTAACCTGTGACAGCCAGTACAGCCATAGGTGTGTGTCAGCATCTTGAATTGGCATTTTTTCTGGACAGGGAGCCAGTGAAGGTTTCTAAGGTGAGGGATGATGTGGGTCCATTTGAGGAGGGCAGAGAATTAGTCTATCTGCTGTATTCTGTATAGTCTGGAGTCCCTTGAGGAGCTGGGTAGCGATTCCGATGTTGCACACATCATTGTAGTCCAGCCGAACGGTGACAAGAGCTTGCGTGATGGTTTTTCTGGTGTTGACAGGGATCCAGCTGAAGATTTTTCAGAGCATGCAGAGGGTATAGAAGCAGGCAGAGGAGGCTACGTTGACCTGGTGCTTCATTGTGAGTTTACTGTCCAGGATGATGCTGAGGTTTCAGGCGTGGTCTTTTGGGGTGGGTGTGTGTCAGAGCTCCAGGAGCCACCAGGTGTTGTCCTGGTGGGAGGTGTTTTTCACAAAGATCAGCACTTCCATCTTGTCCGTGTTGAGCTTCAGGCCGTTGGCCCTCATCCAGTCGGCGACGCTCATCAAGGTTTTGCAGTAGTTTGTTCTTGTGGTGGCGGGGTGTTCTGTAAGAGAATTAATTGGGTGTTGTCTGCGTAGGATATGATGTTGAGTCCATGGGTTCGGACGATGTTGGCGCCATGTAGGTGTTGAACAGGGTGAGGCTGAGGAATGAGCCTTTTTGGGAATGGCACAGAGATGCTCTTGGTCTCCAAGGTGAAGTGTGGAAGGTGGATCCTCTGAGTGCGTCTGGTGAGGAAGGAGGTGATCCATTTGAGGGCGCCTCCCTGGACGCCAACCTGGTGGAGTCTTCTGATGAGGGTATGGTGGGATACGGTGTCTAACGAAGCTGAGAGATTGAGGAGGATGAGGGCCGCTGTCTCACCCTGGTTGAGGAAGGTTCTGATGTTGGCGGCGGTGATCAGGGCAGTTTCGGTGCTGTGTTCGGCACGGAAGCTGGATTGTGAGACATGAAGAAGGTTGTTTTTTCTGGGTGTTTGTGAGCTGGTTGTTGATGGCCTTCTTTAGGACTTTGGCAGGGACCAGAAGCAGCGAAATGGGACGCTACTTTTTGAGTTCACTGGGGGCGGAGGAGGGTTTCCTCTGAAGGGGTCTGACCTCTGTGTGTTTCCATCTGTCGTGAAAGGCCTCTGTGGTGATGTATGCATTGAGAATGGAGGTGAGTTGGCCCCTGATTTCTTTGTGTCAGAGGTTGAAGAAGCAGTGGGGGCAGGGGTCCATGGGTGCTCCGGAATGGATGGAGTTCAAGATGGCCGTGGTGTTCTGCGTGTTGAGTAGATTCCAGGTGGTGAACGGGGGGCTGTGGGTGGTGTCCATTGATGTGAGGAGGATGTCGAATTGGGTGGGTTGAGGATCGAAGTTTCTATAGATGGTGGATATCTTGTCATGAAAGTAATTTGCAGTGTGTCACAGAGTTCATGGGAAGGGCAGACCATGTTCTTGGTGGCTGAAGGGCAGGAGAACTCTCTGACAAAGATGAAGAGTTCCTTGGTGTGGTTGGCGCTTCCTTCTTTGTGGTCCATCAAGGCATCTCTTTTTGTGTCCTCAAGGCATTGGTGGTATTTATTGAAGGCTGACTTAAAAGTGGCTTGGTCTGTGGGGTCTTTGCTGGAGTGTCATTGTCTTTTTAGTTGTTCGCGTTTGTGTTTGATGGTCCGGTGTTCTGGTGTATACCAACTGGCTTGTTTAGTGAATCTGCTGGTTTTGTATGGCTTCATGAGGACGACTCTGTCGGATCAGTTGGTGATCCAGTTGGAGAAGTTCTGGACCGCCTTTTACAGGTCGGTTGTGGTGTCGGGCTGGGTAGTGTCCGCCCATTGGGTCTGTCACTTTGTTCCAATTACAGTGGTGGGAGCTTGGGGGTTGGTGGTGGTGCACATGGAGCCTGTGATGGTGAAATGGACGATGGCATTGTCGGTCCAGGTGAGTTCGGTGACATGGCAGTACTTGACTGTAATTGGCTGTGAAGATCATGTCAAACAAGAATTTAACTGATGGTTCAGTGAAGATCAGGTCATCCGATTCAAAGAATAGAGATTCTATAGAGCACAGAGAAATCTGTCCCATGTCAATGCCTGGAACAGTTCCAAAAGCTAATGCTGTGGCCACACACCCAGACTCTATGGCCCGTATTTATACTTTTTTAGCGCCGCATTTGCGTCACTTTTTGACGCAAAAGCGGCGCAAACTTGCAAAATACAATTGTATTTTGTAAGTTTGCGCCGTTTTTGCGTCAAAAAGCGGCGCAACTGCGGCGCTAAAAAAGTATAAATACGGGCCTATGTGTCCCGGGACTAATGCCCCATTACACAGAGAACCAGAACCAAGGTTGTTCAAAGCCAAAATTTATCACAATGACACTGATGGGTAAGACAACACATTTCAAGCAGACATAGGCATTTGATAGACTTTTGTTCATGTGCCTCGATGTAAGTTGCCAAACTGTGACGATTAATGACGTTAACTTCACGTTGAGTAGTCTCACCTCCTGGTTAATGGTATAGGTGATTCAAGATGCACATGTGCTGAGTATGTACTTAGATGTCGGAACTACAATTCATTTTAATTCACTTAGGTGCATATGCCTACTTAGTGACAAAACTGCAGAGCCCAAGGCAGTACGGGTGTTGTACCTGTGATTGTGCCTGTTCACATCAAACTGTAAACTCTGTAGGATGATGTTGGTGGATCGCCTGCACACTTGACCTCCTCTAATACTTTCCCTGAGATGCTGCTCAGAGTTGAGTTATCAGTGGGTCAAATGTACTGTCATGGACCTTCCAGTTTTGTCGAGAGGGTACACCTATGATGACAAGCACTAATGTAAGCAATACGTGTTCTGATTGATGCTTCCACTGGGTGTCCTCCTCAAGGTCTTTTGCAATACTAGACCTCAAAGTAATGAACACAGATACAAAATAGGCACTTTAATAGGTATTCAACTCAAATATTGACTGTACAATATTGTGATACAACAATTTCATGAACAAAATATGAGGGACCAACATATCATGAAGATAAGTATATATAGTTTTGCTGTACTTTATTTCACATTTATGTACCGTTATTTTTATTTATATTCAAGGTATATAGATGTGGAGGTAAGAGCAGTAAATCTGTCTTTACATATATGCATTTACCTTCTTATTTTTTGGTCCTTGATATTTTAGCCTCAGTATTTTGGTAGCACAATTCTGTAGCTGATATTTTGACATAGAACTCTTTAATACAGAAATAGTATTCTTATTAGGCTGTCTCAACCTGAGATGCACAGAGTCCATGACTCACTAGACTTCTAAGGTGTCTTCAGTGCATTTTTTTTAGAAAGAAGTATCTTGAGTGGTCGTACTGGCTTTCACGTCTTGATTTGGTGTTCCCCTTATATTTGATCAATTAAATTCTCTGAGAAGGCCTGCATGAACTTTACCATTATGTGCCTCATGTGCAATTTCCTAGAAATCTCTGCACTTGTAAGCATTCAGCAAATGATGTACATTACCCACCCCCAGTCTACTTTAGCTAGAATAAGCAAACCACCTAGAGGTCCCCAGAACCACATTTACAAGTGAGTAGCCCCCCCACCTCTGGATTTGCCTCCAAGTGGACATCCACAGTACCCAAAACATTGTGCACTGTTGAAAAAATCTGAAAGCCCACCTGTTTTGACTCCCAAGGTTGAAGCTTCATACATCACCTGGGTGTGATTTTTCATATAACGTCTGAGGTACGGCCTTCAGACTCAATATCTGTACTTTAATGCTGTCTTTTTTGGAAAGGTAAGGATACTTAAATTTGATGTGTCCTTTACGCATCCCTGTCACATAGGTAGGTTTATGTAATGTATGGATTATGTAGTGGTGTTGGGCACAGTAAGCATCACTTTTATAATTACAAATTTGAGAGTGGAATAAATAGTATATATATAATACTTAATAGGTTCTAAAGAAAAAGAGAGCATATGCAGTTAGACAGTCTGGTTATAGTCTTTTATCTCTTACTTGCCATTGAGACATCTACACCCCACACAAAATTCACCCCATCATGGCTCGCCGGCCGGGGTTTTTCAAGGCATTTGTTCTCAGTGATTTCGTCTGGTTGTGTCTAATGCCTTTTAAACTATCCATGAGTCATAAATTAGAGCATCCAGGGTCCTGAAAGTTGAACCTTACAATAATTACAGAATATATACTATTTATTCAACTCTCAAATATGTAATTGTACAATGTGATACTTACTGTGCTGGCACCCCTCTTTCAATTCATACCAGTTTATTATAAGAGATTCATATGAAATGTCCTTCAGTAACTATGCCTTACTGATCTTCAGTACATGGGACTTGCAACCAAGCCCACACGTCATGAAAATGTGAGCACTATACGTTATCCTAGGGCTGTCTTCCCATGTGTAACTCTGTTAACTCTCTCAAGAGCATCAAGAAGCTATTAAGCTATTAAATCTGTTCTATAAAAACAAAATAAAGATAAATATACCTCGAAGAGTTTGATGTTTGGGCCAGCTTGACATTATTTGTTGCTGCGTTGTTATTCGCTCAGTTATCTCTCTCGTCCTGTAATTGTCTCATGATTTTTCAGCTTTCTTTGTTTTACCTCTCCTCTGACTTTCACTGTTTTCCTCTTTTGCTGTCTCGTTCCTTTCTCTGCGTCATCACTGTATAGCGTCTAATGTTTCTTCTCCTACTTGCTCTTTCAGCATCATTTATTCACTATATGAATAACCGTGTGTGCAGTTTTGGTTATTCTTAGCCTCTTGTGTTTTGGATAAATCTCCCTTGGTATCTCTTCTTTATTTATACACTACATTCCTTTAATCTCTCGCCCTTCCTTGATAAAGCTCCTCTCCTTTGTCTAATTCACCTCCTTTGCTCCTTGTTCTGACTGAGGGGCCTCTTCTGCCATTGCTCTCTTCAGTCTGTTGGTCTCTGTCACCCAGAACTTATTCCAGTTAAGCTTTCTTCATTCGACACTTCTGAATTACAATATTCACTTTAATGATCCATTTCTTTCTCAGATTCCCTCCTCCTCTGACACATCTCCCTTTTTGTCTCTCTTCATCCATTGCCCTTCTATTCCATTCCTTTCTTTTGTACTGCTTCCAATCATCTTTACAATCACATTCAGACCAACTAAATACCCCCTTACTGACTAAATTTATGGGTTTGCTGGTACTATAAAAGCTTTACAGATTTGCCCCGATAGAAATTTTGTGGTTTTTTGATCTCAGAATCTCATTCTGCTTCCTTTTTTGCCAGATGTGTGTTCCCTCCCAGCAGATGCTGATCTTATTTTTTGTCCCCAAACTTTGAGAGGTTAACCATCCTGCACGTTAATTCATTGTTTTTGCTGTCAGTTGTTTCTTTATATTGGGTAAAGTATATGATAAGGTGCGTGTTATGTTTTATGAGACCAGAGTCACATTATTGAGAGATCAAGTTCTGGCCTGGGCGATTTTCCAGGTATGTCACTGTTAATCTTTTTAATCATCAGGGTTCTGCATTAGGAGATCTTGGCCATGGGCAGATATTTTACTAAGGCTTAGTTTATGTATAGCATTTAATTTTCCTCTGTGTCTTTTTGGAATAACTTAGATGGGGTGTATATCTTAGTTGAGCAGATGCACCAGTATTTAGGATTAATTACTGAAGAACTGCATTTGGAGGGAGTGATATTTCAGTATGAAGTAAAAAAAGATAAATATTTGATATTCAATATCGTTAGTCTTCCTCTATATATGAAGAGTTGTTTCATTGCAGACTCTGGTAGTGTATTTTGGGGTTTCCTGTTCCTTGTCTGTGTGTCTCAGCTTCAAATTTTTGGAATCTTTCATAGCAACTATAGGTCGTGTTGTCTTCCCTGCCTAACGCTTCCATGTGATTATATTATGAGGATTTATCATTTTTATCTTAATATTGGGGTACTAATTTCAGAGTGATTCATGTGACTTCCCATATGTTTATTTTCTTAGTATTGTTAAAATGATGAATGTAGTTGTTTTCGAAGTAACTTTAAATGTTTCCTGTTATAGTTGTATTTTACTAAATTTCATATTTTTTTTTGTTGCGTTTCGTTTATGGAGCAGACATGGAAACACCCCTTTCATTAGCTTCTTTTTTATTACCTAATGTGGTGTTTCCTTAATTATGCTGTGTTTTGTTTCTAAATTAGTTTAATCAACCGAGTAGTCCACCATTAGCTTTTTTAGACTATTGCCTACTTGAAATTTCTGCCATATTTTGCTATAAACCTAGCCCCTCACCCTTAATAATTTCTTATTCTTTCTAATGTTTTGTACCCTTTTTTTATTGTTTCTCCCATATTTTTCTCCCGACCTCGTTGTTTGCATGCGTTTAATTTCTGGCGTAATTCTCCCTATCTTTTGTTGCTGTGCATTGGGAATAGTTGAGTGGCCCTCGTGGCTTGTCAAGGGCAGCCCCTCCTGCACCTCTCATCACTTATTCACGGTCTCCTGCTGGGTGAATGGCTGCTCCGCATTAGGAACAGATGAGTCTCAGGGATTTGGGAGAAGAGAGGGAGACGGTACATAATCCCTGTCTGGGTAGTGTCTGCCTTACGAATACGTCATGGTGGGAGCGCAGCAGTGATGGTTCAATTGAATGAGACTTCCTTTGAATCATTTAAGAGTTGTAAGTGCTGGCAGTAGGTGTTGCCACCGTTTTGTTCGGCATTTTATGGTCTTTGGTGATGTCGCAAGCTCAGTAGCTGATAGATCCCCTCGTCTTTTCTGCTGACTGCAGCAAAATGTGGCTCAGATGCTCTCCTTCAATGCTCCCGGGTTAACTCTGCACAACCAGCTGATCCTGTGCGCGCGCCTGCTCGCTACACTCTCCCGGGAGGCTTTCTCTATGGCCACACAGGGTCCCCCCCTCAGCCCAGTACACTGTGCACGGGCAGTAGGCCTCTGACACTGGCGAGGTGGGAGGGGGCCCCCTCTAGGTACTTTGCAGGGGAGCCCCCTCAAGTTTCTTTACGCCACTGGTTGTATTGTCCACAGTTCACTATTCGTTCCACCTTTCAAGTCTGTCTGTTCTTCCCTCTTCACTGTACCCCCCCACCTCTTGTTGGTCACTGGTTGCCCGTGCTTCCTATCCTCCCTGTGAGCATATATTCTGCTAGGATGCAGTGCCTTTCTTCTGTTTTTTTTTACACTTCCTGTTGGCCTGTGTCTTTATTAGGGTTTCCCAGGGGTTTTGTACCATTGATCATTGTCCTTCAGTAGTAGATTGAAGCATATGCCTCTGTAGTTTCTTTTTTAGGTCTGGCTTTAGCCAATACCTTTCGCTGTAATAAAAATATGTATACTAAACACACTCACCTACAGTGGCTTTCAGTCAGCCTCTTCATCTATTGGTCTACTTTAGTTGCATTCACATTTTGCTCCCGCCCACCAAAGCAAAGGCTCATTTGACTGTAGGTGACAGCATTCTGCTCTTACACAATGTACACTTCTGCACAATAGGTAGCCCTCTTTCTCAGAGACTACTGATCTGGTGCAATGTGTATTTTTACATATACATAACACTCAATAGCAGTTGCCAGTTATAATTAGGCTCTAGTTACCGTAGGAAATTGTTTTTTTCTTTTTTTTTAAAACTTTGGCACTTCATAAAACTTCAAAAAAAGTTCATTCACCTTCGCTCTGTCCTGGAACGATTCAGGGTGATCTGTCAAGTAGGTGGCAAGAAATAAAGGCACCCCCAAATGCAATTTCCCCATGCAATTTCTATATGGATTTTTGAACCGCACTACAGCCAAAACAGCTGAACAGAATTACACCAACTTTGGCAGTAAAGCTAGACCTTTACCCAGAAAACATGCTTTTTATGAATTGGTGTAAATCCATTCAGTATTTTTTGAGAAATTACCATTCAAAATTTAAAGATCTCTGGACGGTTGGGTGCAAAGAATTCCCTTGGGTGTCTTGCAGACACACATATTCAAATATTAGTGCAATGTGATTGGCCAAAGGGAATCTTTTTCCCATCAGCCCACTTTCTCCAACAGGAGCTCGCACTCTAATTGGCTGCCCCAACATGAAGAGAAATTTTGCAGGCTGCATTATAAGTCACAGGGACTGGGTGCGCTTGTACTTAAAATGAAAAATAACTAAAGTATTAGGGGGGAGAGGTACCCTGACCCGTGGATCTAATGGGGGATCCCAGAGGGACCCTCCCCCACCAAGGGCAAAGTTTAAAAAAAAAACAATTGGGGTTGCTGTGGTCCTGCGCAACTCTCACCAGAGCCAGCACAATCCCCTTACTCCTGTGAGAGTCCAGCGGAGTCAAAAAACAATTTAGGAAAGAATAAGCAGGATGGGTGTCACTTGGAGCAGGTCAGGTTCTGTGGCCAACTCCACGTCATGGACAGTGGAAGGCCGTGCGCCGTTATGGTGTCTTGTACCCCTCATGACCTCACATATTACATCACTCATGACATTTTCTATGGCATCATTGATAACATCATCTGAAATTATATTGTTGATGACATCACTGTTCATGGCAGGCTTGTGAGTTATAGTTACTTCAGTTAACTATAATTGGTGAATTTCAGTTTTTTTTGTTTAAAATGTTACATTTAAACTGCCATTCTTACGTAACTATAATATCACTTTAACCTTAGTTTTTTCAGTGAATTTCTATAGATTTTGTATTGTAAAGTGGTGAGCATCGCAACCGCCTGGTCCCGGTGGTTTGTTGTCTTGCTTCGTTGAATTTTAAGGGCCTCTATCTGACTCGAAAGAGTCATCATTCTCTTGCAGTGACCAGATTTTTGGAGTGTACTTTCTTATGTTATGCAGTGATAAGTGTCACCCTAGTTCTGGTTGACATACATTGACGGTGACATTCCTGCAAATCTCCAGGTCTTGATTGCAGAAATGCTGGAGCATGCTTTCTGTTAGTATGCATTCCCACTGTGATTTTTGTTTGCATTATGGTGTTAGCTCCAAAATACAGCGGAATCCACATTACAACCCCATGCCACATTGGCATATTTTAAGTTTGGCAGTAGTATCCTACATACATTTATGCACCATGTTTCTCATTGTGAGTGTCCCAGAAGTAAGGGCACGTATAAGTAATACCAGGTCCCAGGATTTACTGAGAGATCACATGATGATCCCAGATACAACCCTTGCAAAATGGAAGGGCATGCGAATATTGGTGCTACAGTAAAAATACATTCCTAGATTACCACCTAAGCAGTACAGAAATAGGTACTCAAGTGTGTTAAAAGATGTGCAATAATAAGACCACTTTAATTCTGCCTGTTGTCCTGTAACTAAGTGGACCCGGTGAGGTCAAATGTAATTATGATGTTGTACACACACTGTGCAATTTCAGAAATGTTACTGGCACAAATAACTTACTTTTGGTGTATGTGGGAGTCATGGACCTGTTGTCACAGAGGAATATTTTTTTGGCAATCCTATCAATTTATTTTTTCCATGAAGTTTTGTTATATTTATTATGTTAAAGCTTGACCTAAACAGAGCTGAGCTTAAACAGCATCTAACCCTCACCTTTTTGTGTAGGCATTTTATAGTTGGAATGAAGTTTACTGATGAACGCAATGTTATTTCTAGTTTGTTGATATTTCACCACAGTATGATTTACAACCATTGGGATACAGATATTGTGTCAAAAATATATTACTGTCAAAAATATTGTGGTACAGATAATAGAAGGTACAAATATATTTATATCATTTTAGATATAGTTGTAAATAGTATTGTTTTTAATTGTTTACATTTTTGTAGCTTTTGTCTTATAAGTTGTTATTATTTTTATTTTATGTATGTTTACTTTTTCTACTTAAGTATTGTTGTTTTTGTGTTATTAATGTAATTTGTTTTTGTGGTTGCACTTTTGTGATTGTTGGACTTTTAAGATAATAGGATGGGAAGTCAATTTTAAATCTATGTTAATTGTTTTCATTTATGTAATGTTTTTATATAATTTATATGCAAAATTGTATATGTTAACTTCATGTTTTAGTAATTTATATTAATTATATAGTGATTTTTTTTTATTATTTTTTTATGTGTATACATTTGATTTATGTTTATTTATTTTGTAAATATGTAATTTATTTGTATTAATTTAGGAAATTAAAAATAAATATTTTCTTTCCAAAATTTAACATTTTCCCTAGTGTTCCTTACGCTGTTGTGGTCATAGTAGTTCTGATCTCACACTTTCCCTACAGTTGTTTACATTAGATTGGGTCTAGTAAATCTAACCCCTCCAAAGTCCAAGACTTTCCACACTGTTGCTCAGATTGTAGTGGGAATAATAAATCTTACCCCTCCAAAATCGAGCACTTTCACTACTATTGCTTGTGTTGGACTAGAAATAGTGAATTGATCTTCTCCAAAGTCCAATACTTTCTCTTCTGTTGCTTAATTTGGCACATCAGAGTGGAGTCCGACACTCTTCCCACTGATGCTTACAATGGATTGGGAATAGTAAATGTAACCCCTTCAAAGTACAACACTTTCCCTACGGTTGGTCTTGTTGAAATTGGAGTAGTGAATTCGACCCCTCCCTGTCAAATTGTTTTATCTGAGTTGTTTTAGTATATATTTATTTATGTGTTTGCTTAGTGCACTAACCGATGAATATGTTCAAACGGAACAAATAAGTACATACTGATTTAAAAACATACAGTCATACAATCGTACATAAAAAAGGTTAGTAATGATAAGCCTTCAAGAAAAATCAACCAAGCCTATCAATATAAAGCATGGGTACTTAATGACAGTATCAACAAATGTGTAAAAATGACTAAACTGCTAATATAGCACAATCATGAAATGTCATATCAATATCTACAATCATTATGTTAATGTATCAGCTAGACTCTATTAATTTCATTCTCATATGCTATGCTGACTAAAAATGTTGATACAGCAAATACTATGGAAACAGTGGTGTCTGTATTGCATACCTTAGGGCCATCCTCCCAGAAGTCAGCACAGCGGGCATTACATTCTGTTCTGGACTTGTGGTGTCCCCTACAAAAGAATAAAAAGTGTTCCTCAGTCTCATTCAAGAGATTGCAGGCCGGACAGAGACAAGTACTCAATCTATTTGTTCTCCATTTAGATATAAAAATGGCCAGTGGAGAGTGCCAAGTCTGAGTTTAATATACAAAGCCTTTCCAAGGGTGGGAGTGATATAGTTAAAAACAATCTCACATTTTAGAGCCTCCTTATATTTTAAAAGTCTGTAAGAATGCCATTGGCAGATGATTCCAGCTACTTCCAAGTTACCCAAGTCCCAATATTTGCTGTTGAATATTTTAAAACCTTGTTGGGGTATCTGTTGGTGATAGCACCAAAACGCACCAAGGTCCGGGGTATTTAAAGGTGATTTTACATAAGCAACCCATGCAATCTCAAGGGCGGCTACCTGAGCTAATACACATTCTAGTTCTTCTCCAGAAACATTCACTTCATCTACTGTCCAGATACTTACTCAATACAAAAGTGGTTGCCCTTTAACAAAAAAAGAAATAGGTAAGAGATTGTTTTAGAGCAGAATCAAGTCTATGGGTGCACCTCTTGCACCCTCAATAGGGATTTGATAAATTTGTTCTCATTTTTGTCCAATAATGAGATACAGTTTTCAAGGACAGTTGCAATCCTTCTCACAAGGATTAGCTGGGCACCCTTGCGTCATACTGGCACTAGAGTTCTGACAACTACCTACTGTAAAAACCCACGTTGTGTACGACGCACTATTACTTTACAGCTTGGCTTCCTCTATTTTTTTTTTTTTAATGATATATGAACAAATATATTTTCAATAAGAAGTTACAAGCAGTTACAAAATGAAACCCAAGAATTGAATTCTGCAGGCTGTATTTGGTATACTACAAATAACTTTGGGCAGATAAATTCACCATGGTAAGAACAATTGTTGCTTTATGAATGAATATCAGTTTGGGAATCGACACAATATATGTGAAAATAATTACTTTTGTATTGATGCAAGAAACTTTAAACATGTCATGTTTTATAACATTTGTGTGAATTAAATTATGAAAAATAACTCTTAAAGATTATATTGGTATGGACATTTGAACCTCCAAATTATATAATTCAATACTTGGGCTCTGTTTTTTAACTGCTGTAAGATATATACAGTCGGTAGGGATTTAGTCATTGGTTTTGAGTATTTGCCACTGATACTCACTTGTATTAGTGTATGTGATTATATTAAAAAAAACGATTTTCTTGCACATTCAGTAAGGTGTATATGTGGTCCGTTGCCCCAGAATGACCTATTTTGTATTTGATGTATGTCTAAATTAATCTATTCAAGATTGCACAGAACTATTTCCCCAGAATGTTCCCATCTTATCATGGATACCTCTGTGAGTGTTCTGATATAGTTCGTCCCCAAGCTCATGTACGGAGGTGATAACCACATCTGGCACACCATGGTTTGGGGAATTGCCTTAAGCGGAGTTCCAGATTAAAATTTTCAACATGGCTGATTGCAGACTGGAATTGCTGTGTCCTTGATTTTGAAACTGATTGGTATACTTCGCGTTGGTTTATGTTTTTAGTTTCTACTTATGTTCGTTATTATCACTGAGGCATTAAGGGGTTTTGTAAGTCTTTAATTGCATTGTCACGTTTGCGCAGTCTGTTGCTCTCTTTTGCTTGCTTTGCAAAGGTCTGAGAAGTGTCATATCCACAACCAGCATCTATGGTGGTTAGCCCCTTTGATCCCTTTTTGGTGAGCATACTGCTTCTCTCCCACATAGTGAAAGAGTTTCTGTGCTTTCATGAAGTTTGCCTGTATCTTGTATATTCCTTCCCTTTTTTCAGTCAGCAGTTCGAATGGTTTTAGAAAACTCTATTATCGAACCTTTAAATCCAGTAGGGGCCTGTCCTTTAGGGCGGAGGGGCCACGCCCCCCCACCTTTTGCCTCTCATTAAGAGTGTCTGTCAGGCTGAACAAAGGCCAGCCTGACAGACACTCTTCATTTTCAGCTCAGACAGCCAGGAGTGAGCCATGCGTGATTTGCACAGACTCCTGGCTGCCTGAGCTGAACTTTGCTGGGCTGAGGAGGTCACAGCTCCTATGGGCGTGACCTCCTCGGCTCAGCAAAGGTGAATCGAGGCCCTCCCCTGGGTGAAGAGGAAAGCGTCACCCATTGACACTCACCCTGGGTGCTTCAGGTTCAAGCCCTGAAGCGCCCAGGGCGAGGGTCAATCAGTGACACTTCGTCACAGAGTGGGGTGGAGTCAGCAGTCTCACTGACCCCTTCCCACTCTGTGAGGAGGCTGGGACTGCTGCCTTCCCTCATTGGCTGACCTTAGGTCAGCCAATGACGGAAGGCTGCAGCCCCAACCCTCCTGGGACCTGGCGGCTGAAGGTAAGTGTGTGTGTGTATGTGTGTGATGTTTTAAATTGAATGTTTGGTGCGAGCGTGCATGTTTGAGTGTTATGAGTGTTGTTAATGGATGTCCGTGCGTGAGTGTGAAAGAATGAGTGTGCGATCTTTTAAAATGAATGTTTGGTGCATGCGTGCATGTTTGAATGGTATGAATGTTGTTAATGGATGTGCGTGCGTGTGTGAAAGAATGAGTGTGTGTGATGTTTTGAAATGAATGTTTGGTGCGTGCGTGCATGTTTGAATGGTATGAGTGTTGTTAATGGATGTGCGTGCATGCATGTCTGTGTGTGAAAGAATGAGTGTGTGTGTGTGTGTGCCCCACCGCCCCCCTCCCTCCTAAAGCTGCCGGCCGCTACTGTTTCATTCATCGGCACCTGGCTTTCTGTATTCTTAGTTTCCATAGTACAATGTTGGGGGCTTTGCTGTTAAAGTCAAACCACTGGTTCTCCAGCGCCTTGTGGTTTTTCTCTCTGTCTGTATGGAGATGGAAGTTTCAGTAAGGATGGTTGCAATGTCCATTGAGAAATATTATATCCCATCTGAGTTCTGATTGTGTTCTCTCAATAGGCAGGGAACCTGTTTTCTTTCTGTCTATTCAGTGTTCTGGGCATGCTCGTTTTGATGGCTGTTCTGCTGTGGTTATACCATTTGAGCTAGGGAAAGAGGTGCTGATGATTCTTACACATTGTTGGATCTGTCTTTTCCAGTGGGATCTTAACAGGTACACAATGGACTGATTGCGGTGAGAGAGGGGATTATGTGGATTAAGGAGCGTATGTGAATTGTCGTCACAATCGTTCTCCCGTAGTCCTGTCATTAAGAATTAGAATCGCCAGTGCTTTGCTTAAGGTTGTATGTTTTTCTGTGACTATTTCTTTTATTGTCTGGACTACATCTTTGTGAGTTGGTGGTGATTAGGCTGGGGGCATTGTTCTCTATGAAGAATACAGTAAATTAGGCCCCCATGTACAAAGATTCCATTTAAGGAATCGTACATTTCTACAAATAATGATTCACAATTTGCAATTCCTGAAATGAAATGTACGAAATAGATTTGTTAGAAGGGGTTGCAATTTGCACACCCACTTCTAACGAATCCATTTGCATTTTGAGAATTTACCTATGTATTAATAGGTTTGTACTTAAATTACCTATTCATATTGTGTCTCAATTTGTCCTACCTCATTAATATGCATAAGGTAGGTCGTACATTGCGGCCCACTACAATTGGCTACATTCACAGGCATCACAGGCATGGTGGCCTGCTGGGGTCAGTACATCACCTTGTCTCTGATTGCTTTTAAATAAAGCACTTTTTTTTTTAATGCAGCCCGATTCCTTTAAAGGAAAATGGGATGCTTTTAAATAAAATGAATAAAAATGATACAAAGATTTTTTATGAGCAGGCAGTGGTTTCATGGACCACAGCCTGCTCATAAAAAACATCTTTGTGAACATTCAGAAAGGAGAATGGGTCCCCGTGGACCCCTTCCCATTTGCTAATGGTGGTAAAATATTAATGTTTTGCAACCAGATTACAGCTGCAAAACATTAATACATAGCTTTAAGATTTGGTATCTGGAAGGGACACCTTTAACACGCCCCTGCCAGACACTGAATCTTTATTTATTCTCAAACCCAATTAGGGATTCAAAGACATAGTGCATTATCCGAGCTAAAGGCCCTGTACACCTACCCTTTTTGTCAGTTATCCTTCTGACATACAAGTTAAAAACTTATATGTGGGAAGTCCAGAGTAAGACACAAATCACCAATACAACAAACTATATTTTAATGTGATACAAAAGTATATTTTAAAATATAGTCCTCCGATTCATTACCTCTCTGTCGAGTCTAAACAGATAATGTAAAAGAATGTTCATGAATTCATACAGACGTCATCCATGAAAGCATAATACAGCATGTGCCTTTTCTTCAAGGAATAAATGAGTACACTCACGTTTTGAAATAATATAAACACTAAAGTTGCCAACACGTGTTTCACGGAACCTCATCCGCTTCTTCAGAGCTGAAAGAATATACACAAAGAAATACAATTCAGTCATTGATATTAAAGTTAAAACGTGACAAACTAATATAACATGCAAAAAAATAATCAAATCCTCACTCCAGAGCTAGGGCATTATATTTACAGCACTCAGAGTGGGTTGTTTAATATACAGGACGTGCAGGTTCAAGGGGCAATTAAAGAAAATCTGAAAATTAAACACAAAAAATCTCTCAGTCTAAAGAATAAATATGTAACCTTCTCCTAAAAGCGACGTGAATGCTCCTAAAATCACTGCAAAAGAACAATTGCGGTGAAAGGAATGGTGGACATCAGTAGTTAGAAATGTCAGGGGTGTGTTTAAGTGAATAAAAGCAAGATTCAAACAGTGATCCAAACCTCCTACAATATATAGGCTCTCATTACGAACATGGCGGCAATGACCACCACGTCGGTGGTGGCGGTCATTACCGCAAACGGCATGGCGGTACAGACCACCATATAATGAACACAGTGGTGAACTGGCTGCCTAAAGCAGGCAGTTCACTACTACCCACCACCAGGCCAGATTCGACCGCCAGGCTGACGGTAGGCACTTTCGACCCGGCGGTGGAGGCCAGACCAGCAGTGGGATAATGATCCCATTTCCACCAGGGATTTCCTGGCGGGATACCCCGCCAGGTAATCCCTGGCTGAAAGCATACGGGTGACAGGATTTGTCCTCCTGTATGTGACACACCAGGCCCCCCTTTCCACAACCCCCACCCCGCCAAACTGCCCCTAGAACTGCCCCCACACCCGAACTCCAAAAACGGACCACGTCTATCCACACTCCAATCTCCCAGTAGACCTCCCCAAATCCCCCCTCACCATCCCTCACCCCCCACCTCCCTACAGGTCCCCCCCAAACCCCAAAACCCCACATCCACATGCACCCATATCCCTACATGCACAAACGCATTCATACACGCAGGCACACATCACCCCCTTCACAAACACACACGCACACCCCCATGCACTCACACACTCAACACCCGCCCCCCCTTCCTCTCCTTTCCCCCTTCCCCCATTCCCTCTCAGGCAGCACTTGCCTGTTCCGTGGCACTGCTCCGGGAGAGAACGGGCTCCTAGGATGCTGCTCCACCAGCCTCGCCGTGCCTCCATACACTGCCACGCCTATGACTGCATCATTATAAGTGTGGCGGTGTCTGGACTGACGTGGTGGTGAGGGTGGAGCAGCATCCACCCCGCCACCAACCGCCAGCATGGCACATTGCAACCCTCACCACCATCAATGGTGGTGAGGCTCCATGCATCAGAATATCTTCCGTCGACCTTCAGCATGGTCGGCAGAGGGCTATCCTGCTGTGTTCAAAATGAGGGCCATAGTGTTGAGCAGTCATATAACCTTATATCTCCAAAATAGTAAACAAAAGCCCCCGTACAACTCACTGAAGTCCTCAATAGGAAAGTATATTTTTCTGCTTCAAAATTGTGAGTTCCTTATAAATTCTTTTAAAGTGATAAGGTGAAATTTACATGTATGCACCCACCTTTAAGAAACTAAAGTCCACTTCATACCTCAAAATATTTTTACCTCATAACAATTTCTTAAGCGAGTAACAAGCACACCACATCGTCCTCAGAAGTAAAATGTAACTTACTAGGATCACTGGTATAAAGAGCTGCAGACAGAGCTGTATCACTTCTTGTACTGAAAGTCATCCAAATGCAGTGCTTAATTTGAGCTGATGGTTTCCAGTGCGGGGCAACAGCACTTATTTTTGAGGGCCGGCACTTAGTTTTCTGAATGAGGCATTTACTGTGAGCAAAAGACGCATATGGGAAAGACGGAGGAAGAGAAAAACGAAAAAGCATCACAAAGGGAGAAAGCAGAAAGCTGCAAGAGTGAGCTGAATGGGTAGGGAGTGCCTGTTAATGAATTAAAGTGGCCCAAGATGGCTTCAGGATTACGCTGTCTCAGTATTCCGTGCTCGTGCATTTAATTGCAGCAGCTGCGTGTTTCAGAGGAGAGCTTTGGACACTGGTAGGTTTTATTTACAAATTAAGCACTGTCCAAATGATACTGTAAACAAACCACCAGGACACTGTCAATAATATCGAGCACAAGATGGAAAAGTATCAAAGTTACCTCTTTTAAAGCAAACATAGAGTTATATATCAAAACAAAATTAGAAAAAGAGGCTTCATGGAAACGGATTTGCATATGGCTGGGTCCAAACTGAGATGATGTGGTGAGCAAAATAACAATGAATTAAACTTAGATCTGTTTGAAAAATGTCAACACTCCGTCCATCATTTTATTTTGTGGTGTTATCATGGAAACTGACCAGATCCTACTAAATAGTAGTCAAGCACTTTCCAATGTAGCAGGCTTATCCCATAGTTAATCATAGTGAATCAGCTAGCAAAATTGGGCATCGCCCGCACCAAGCAGTCAACGGATGTTATGTGCCTGGTGCTACATTTAGAATCTGATGTATTCGAATCACTGTAACAAGCAAAATCCTGCTCCATCAAGTCGCAATGCATTGGAAATAACTCCCCCTCTCAAAAATTACTGCATACCTCAACCTTCTTTAGAATGCAAAAAATACAGAAAAAATAAAGTACACACTCATTGAAATTAGTCAGTGAACAAAGAAAATAAAAGGTGAAAAATCACAGTTCATAAAAAATACTCCAGATGCTGGAATGATTACACCTAAAGATCACTGCAACGAGACATGGCAAATGTATACAAATTCCTATAACTGTGTAATATAAGCATGCGAGGATACTGTACTTACCCCCTAGAGACAACTTTAAATGCACACTTTCACTCTGAATCCACATCAAACATCCAAATAGATCATGGCAAGGATAATCATCAGTTGGGTTCAATTGCCCTTCAACTTGCAAGTAACGCAATACCAACCAATAGCTTAAGTACAAAGTAGCTCTGTTATTCACTCGCAACACAGTAACCTCATCTCTCTTCAGTCCACAAACTCTTGTAAGTACTTTCAAAGGCTTCTGTTCACAATCTCCGCGGATCAGTCTCAACCTCTAGTCTATGTTCCCGGTATATATCTGTCCAGTCTTTGCCTACCAATTAATCACACCTGATCAGTCCACACCGCAGAAAGACCAAAACAAATGTGAATAAACCAATCACATCCACTGTGTTCCAAATCATTGGAATACGTACTCCATGCCATGATCTCTCTTTTATTCAAACACCATAAGAGCTCCAGTACATGCAATCAAACTACATACCATCCAGCTCCATTACGCTCCCCACGTATCATCCAAAATTAAAACAATATCTACAATTCTAGTGAAATGCGCTAAAAAAGAAAAAATAAAAAAGTCAAACAATTCACATTAAAACTCATCAGTCCCACACAAGTCTTGAACTGACTATGTTCTCCCATGTTAAAGACCTAACCTTGTCTGAACATGCCATTGTGCTACAGCCGACATTAAAAAATTCAGATTGCAGATGCAGGATATCCGCCAACAGTTGATGAATGCCCTATCACCCTATTTAGAGTGTATGCGAGAGCACATAGGAAGATTCAGTCTACTTTATTCACTCTGTTCATTGGTATAAGTAAGGCAGGTGGGACATCTGAGAAATTTTGGCAGATACTGCTCATCAGCCAAACTTCTATGGCCCTCATTATGAAGGGGTCAGTTTTTTCTTACCCCGTGTTTACCCCTTTTTGCGCAGGAGTCGAATTACACACCCTAGATTATTGTTATTTGTCTGGTGCAATAAAAAGCACCTCGATTCTGACAAACTCAAAATCAGAGCCTAAGTCCTTTGAGTTAAGCTTTATGTTGAACATTTTTCTTCCAACACAGGAAATTTTAGTTTCTGGATGCCCAGGTTTCTTGCTGATAGTAAGGGGCAGTAATTAGGCATAATTCTTCGGTAGCTACAATTGTTCTGAAACAGTGATTTGTGTGTAAGGATATGTTTAGCACTTGACTTAGAACATGAAAGCTATCTCTGCTGCAGAAGTTTGCATGAGTTCTGCAAGTAACACCAGTTCAATGCTTAAGGACCATGACATTATGTATGTAGAATTTTGCAGCTCTGTCTGGTGACTTGATGCAGTTTTGGTAATCAGGCCTGTTGATGGTGCTAGTTTTATAGCTAAATTTGTCGCACAGTTATCGTTGCATGTTCTTCTTGATGTCCTTACTACTGTTCTGATCAAGTTTGCCTTTTGTCTCTGTTTATGTGTTTGATTATCTCCTTTATCTGTGCCTGCAATATTTGGTGTGTCTGTGTGTCTATCATTGTCTGCCCCTGTACCAGCATACTCTTTTTGTTGAAACTGTAATTTGGGTTCACATCGTTCTACTTTTTCACTCTTTGGTCAATGCAGTTACCTTGCTCTTCCTCATGTTTCTTGATTGAAGCCCTGTGCTGGCTATTTTCGTCCAGTTCTTGTCTCAGTTCTTGTAATATGTGTGCCTGCAGCTGCTTCTTTCCTTATGGAAGTTTGTTTTAAGCTTGTCTGGTGAGGCTTTTAGGATAGTATGTTCTAGTGAATGACTTTCTGGTGCTTGGGCTCTTCTCCATTGTTCTGCTGCTCTACATCTGTAGAGTTCTGACCCTTTGTATCAGTTCTTGATTAGTGTTGTGTCATCAGGCCAACATCTTCAGCTGATGTGTTCAGAGGGCTGGTAGGCTGTAAAACAGACACTTACAAATATCCTTGGATGAGGTTGAAATCAGAGGCTGCTCCTCCTCAAGAGTGGAGAAGCATCGCCCCCCACTCAGAGTCAGGCAGTGACAAATAAAATAATAATAAAATAATTGTATGATTATTTTATTTGTCACTGTCTCTATGACAACCACTGTCTCTCTGACAGCCATGGCAGGATGGAACGGGCCATAGGGGTGAAGAGTGGTGGGCATTGTAAAGTGTGCATGTCGGTTTGGCTGGCCATCTTAGGATGGCCAAACCAACATGCACACTTACATTTCTCCAACCCGGCTGTCGTACACACCCATGTTGGAGAAATGGCACCGGTTCCCTGTGCCTGAGCGAGCATCAGGCCTGTCTGCTTAGCCCAATCCCAGCGGGCCTCTCATGCCTCTTATAGCATGAGAGCAGTGCCTGGAATGGGAGCCTGTGCTTTTGTGCCCCAGTGACAGCCGGGAGGACAAGGAGCACCAAGGTGGCCAGCTCCAGGACAGTCATGGCAGGTAAGTAATTTTTTTTATTATTTCCCCACCCCCAGACTCCGGCCCCCCACCCCTCCACTTTTGATTGCCGGCAGTTGCCACTGGTTAAAAGATGTTCCGTGCTCAGTGTAGGATCCAATGAAGCATCCTTACACAAGGAGGAAGGAATGTGTGCAGGCTAATATTTGGCAAGCACACATTTGCTATGTTGTGGGATTAAGATTGTAAACTGAGTTCTAGTACTTATAACCAGAGGCATCTCTCATGTTTATATTCTTAGAACAAAAATGTGTAATCTCTGACTAGTAAACAGTTTGTTATGCCTGGATTTATTTCAGTAAACAATATCGTCTTCACTGAAACTTGCCCACAAAGCAGAGGATCTGTCAATTTATTGGAGCAGTTGAGATACAAGGCTGGACTTGCTCCTCCAGATCTGTAAATTGACATTGCCACCTATTGTCCATCCTGATTTTAAACCCTTTTCCTGGGTGTACATACTTTTTCAAAGCAGGAGGTAACTCTATAGAGCCAGAAATGATGGATTACTTCTTTGAGGGTATGGAGGAAACACCCATTTCTACTGTACTTTAGTGATGGATATCAAGTTTTCCTATGTGGGAACGGGAACTGTCCCATGTGTTTTGTACCTAGGTACTTAATCTACCCCTACATGGTAATGTCCAGCAATGTAAAAAAGTGACTAACATCACTTGTTACACCTATCAGAAACTACAGTGCAAGGCAGTTTAAGTAGGACAACTTCTTCCATGTCTGCATCAGGTTGGTTTCCTTGTCCCTGCCCAGCCTACTTTCTGTATTGGCACAGATGAGCAATAAAATGTTGGAAAATGTTTCTGTGGCAACATAAGTAAAAATCCCAGTAGTTCCATCACAGTTTGGCTCATCCTCAAGAGGACTGAATTCATTGGGGGTGGCAGGCAGTCCACAAGACAGCCCTCCTTCTATTCTTTACTCATTGCTTCCAACCCAGGACCTAAAAAAGAGCCATCATTGTGGTGAGAGGGTGCATACAGAAGTGGTTGGTAGTCTCCATCCGATGAATCTTGGAGTGTCACGGAAGGCAAGGGAGTTAGTAACAATTCACAATTTACGTTTATGAAGCCAATTTGGCCACACAAGTAGGACCAATAATCAATATTGAAGTTTAGTAAATTTATTACAAATTAGTAATCATCCCATTATATGCGCATATCAAACTCAGATCATAAAGGTACAGAATTAAAACTGGCAAGCTAAAACGCCGGAATAAATTCAATCTCAATAGCATAGGGCATGCAGAAATTACAGTCACAGCAATACAGATGGGTTATATGTCGGAACCACGGGTGCCTAAATTACCCGTGGCTCAACAGCGAGGTCGGAACAACGACCTCATTCTAAACACTAATGCCTTTACCACGAATGCGTTTACAACGATTTTACCGTTGTAAACGCATTCCTGGTAAAGGCATTACCAATCAGCATGCACGCCCCAGCATGCTTCCACCCCAACCCCCACCCCTTAAACCTAAACCCTGACTCCCCTTCCCTTAAACCCAAATCACCCCCAGCCCCACACCACACCCCAAAAACTAAAAATACCCTGAGTCCCCACCCCGCCCCTAAAACCTAAACCCTGCCCCCCTAAACCCTAATCACCCCCAGCCCCCCCCCCAAAAACAGCCCCAGTCCCAGCCCCAGCCCAATTTACCTTCTCCTTCACCACGTCCACTCCGACTCCATTCTGTACCTTAACCGTGCATGTACGTTGTTCAGACATGCGTGGTTAAGGTACCAAAACCAAGAAGTTGTGGAAAACAAAAGCGTTGTTTCGCTTTCGTTTTTCACAATCTTGTGGTTACGGACTCGTTCTTCCGGGTGTTTCCCATACAGATGCTAAGAAGCACAAATTGGCATTCTTTAAAGAATTTGGATTGTTCCTTCTCAGCATGAACAGGTTAACAGTCATCTAGTTTAGGTCTTAACTAATCCTAACCAATTAGGATTGGGATATAGTCTCAAAAGTTTGGGATACAGCAAGGTAGGTGTCAGCATTGCAAAGACTTCAGTAGAAAGTCTTTAGAAAGAAGGAAACCAGTGTTAGCATGAAGCTATGCAAGATAAGGGAAAAGGGGTGCTGAGAGGTCTGTACCTCTCCAGGTCTAAAAGAATCTGCTGTAACACTAACAATGTGGACACTAATATAAAGTGGAAAGCCCCAGGAGCATTGGTATCTGTGAACTCATCATCAGAATCCCAACTATTTCTCTTTCTCGCAGGGCACACTTGGCACATCGAATGTCCCCCATCCCACAGAACTCTAACGACCAGGTTAGTCTTGTATTGCTTCACTTCAGGCAATGAATATGAGGGTTCTTCTGCTCATTAAATTGTTCAGTCCGTACCAAGATTTCCTTTCTCAGGTCTCTCTGTCTCTAATACACAATACTCCTTCACTAGCTAAGGAATCAAAAAATGTGCACCTGCATAAGAAGAAACATGCAAAGCAAAGAAAATACATTTCACATGGTAAAATGAGGGCCAACTCGTGTTAACTTAATAAATCATTATTAATGTGCACTTTTAATACTCAATTATAACTGCAAGCATAATATCAGAATAAATGTAAAAATATGAATAACAAATTTATGATTACAGACACAATGTGCTTTTCAACAAAAGCAGCATTTTGAATAACAAGTATAAATATGAATGAGAACTACAAATCTTCATGTAACTCTAAATATCAGAAGTCACATGTATAAATTAAACTCCAGTTTATACAGTCAACGCACCTTCAACAATACATTTAATGCTTTACTTGACATTATTAAGGTTAAGGCACACAGACTATTTGATGTTGATTACAATTTTATATTACTTTATGTAACATGTAGGGGTGCAGCCAAAATCATGCAGCTCCAGTGGCAAAATAATGCTCAGAGGTAGAAAGCAAAAAAGCTCTGAAGAACACAGGCCAACCCTGTTTCTGAGGTCTCACTCCGAACACAGATCTTCACAATTGTCTTTCACAAAACTTCATTGGAGAACTAAAGAAATCCTGTGCTACAACAATAGAAAGCCTCTAATAGCCACTGGCTATCCACATCCATGGAGTTCATTCAACATAATATGCATTGAATAGTTCCTATAGAACACTCAAGGAGCTTTAGAGAATTATTGTAAAGCTTTGGATGCTCAGGTTAGCAGTGGTGAGGGAGAGGGTTTTCAGGCAGGGGGTACCAACTGAAAGGCATGACATAATTATAATGTGATTCCAGTGCAAGAAGTGGGAGGTACCGTAAAACCAAGTGGGAGGGCTGCAGTTCAAATCCTGTGACTACTATGGAATCATGATACCAGGACCAGTGTATGCATTTAATGGGCCTCCAGCGCTGTCCAGTGGGGTGGCAGTAACCTTAATGAGAGAATGTCAATACTGTGTCAACGGAGAAGACGGCTGTTCCTACTGTGGATGTCTCCTACTTAGAAGCTTAGACTGTAAGGGGCAGAAAACAGCATTTGAAGCACATTTATCTGCAAGAATCTATATTCCAATTGAGCAATATACAAGCAGCTGTACGAAATCTATTGTGTAATGGTATGGGACAGTCATTTTGCGCACTGACAGTGTATCATTAGAAACAGCGATATGGTCTTTTTATAGCATGAGCTTTGCAGCATGAGCAATGTCTGGGTGATGTGAGCATTGAAAGAACTAGAGTTAATGAAGCTTCCCTTTGCTGCACAGAGCTCCAATGTGCCTTCACGCTTGGGGCTCTCAGAGGGCTGAAAAGGACTATTGAAGGCTACGGTGGAGTGGGTAGAGATCAGTGGCCAGGATTAGAGGGTAAGTGAACAAAGGAGACACATTCCTTTTCAGCCCTTGAGGACAATTGACTATGTATTGGAGAGCTGTGTTTCAGTAGTGCCCAAGTGTGTTAGTTTGTGCTTGGAGCACAAATCAAATCAAATCAAATGGCACTTTTAAAGCGCACGACAACTATATAGAATGTCCCGACGCTACAGGTTCATGGACAACTGATCTCACCAGAGAGGAGCAAAAGTTAAAAGGCACAGTTAAATAGCCAAGTGTTTAAGCCCTGTTTAAGGGGAACAAACATCCTTAGTAGCACGAAGGTGCAAAGGAAGAGCATTCCTGCCCGTAGCAGCCAGCGCAGAGAAAGATGTGCCTCTGTGTCTTTTCCTCTTCGTCTCAGGCACCACCACCAGCAATGCATCAGCAGAACATAAAATTCTAGATGGATGATAGTGAGGATGTCCTTAAATAGTTGGGGCCTGGGCCACAGGCTGTATGGGGAAACACAAGTCCATTGAGCTTCACTCTCTCCTGAATAGGCAGCCAGTGCAACTCCTTGAGAAGTGCCTGAACAATGGTGTTCCTCTGGATGTTAAGCAGGAGCTGGGCTTCAGCGTTCTGCACCAACTGTAGTCTCTTGAGTTGGAGCAGAGGGAAGCACCAGCATAATGCATTGGCATAGTCAGCTGGGGTGTTATAAGGGCATAGACTGCCATCTTCTGACAAGGAGCAGTGGACAGGAACAAAAACTTCCTCAGGAACTAAACAAGGCCGAAACAAGGCCAAAACAAGTCTCAACTGCACTCTCCACCTGTGGTTTGAAGGACAAGTTATCATCAAACTTCACTCAGAGATTCCAAACCACTGTGGCAAGAGTCTAAGGAGATGGAGCAGAAGTAGGCCATTTTTCACCACACCACGAAGGTGGGGTGAGGGGATTCAACAACTAGCACTTCTGTCTTAAATTACTCCAGTGCATCCACTGAAACACTGCTGACAGACATTTCAAATCTATTTTGGGCAATAGGGATGTTCCCGTCCCAAGTTAGAAACATCTGCGTGTCGTCAGCATAAGAGATGACCTGCACTCAAAGGATTCCACCAGGTTTGTCAAGGGGGGCATGTAGACATTAAACAGTGTCAGACTTAGGGAAGAGCCCTGGGAAACCTCAAATTTAAGGGGTTTGGGGTTAGACACAAATGGCAGCATCCACACAGACTGACATCTGCTCAATAAGAAGAAGCCTAACCAGGCCAACACTGTCCCACCTATCCTGATGTTCTGAAAGCGTTGCATCAGGATTGGGTGGGAAACTGTGTCAAATGCCACCAAGAGTTTCAGTAACAATAAATAAACTTTCTTCCCGTTGTCCACTGTCAGTTTATTAGCATCAGAGACATCCACCAGATTGGATTCAGTGCTGTATCCCGGGGGACAACCCGATTGTGATGGATGCAGTAACTGATTGGTGTTGAGATAACTAGAAAGTTAAACACTGATCCATTTTTCGAGGAGCTTTGAAAATACTAATAACAAAGAAATCAGCCTATAGTTGGCCAAGACGGACTTGTCTGCCGAAGGTGTTTTAGCAATGGCATTCTTCCAGCAACTGGGAACAATAGCTTTGCACAATGAGTTATTTAGCAGAGAGTAAAAGGTGGGATTATTGGTCTCTGTGTTAGCAACCAAAACCTGAGATGGGCAGGAGTCCTAAGAAGAACCAGATAAACAAGCTTTGAGAGCTTTCTCAGTGTCCTCTAACAAGATGGTGGTGAACTCCATCAGAGAGCAGGAATGTGAGGTTGAAACTATTGAGGGCTGAACCCCAGACCAATTGAGCTCACTACTATTATAGCTGCAGGTACATTTTGGCTCCTTGACCCATGTAAGTCAACACAGTAGCTAGTTCCATCTGCCTTTAAAGTCTATACAGTGCCCAGAATCTTGTTATTGAAAAATATGAAATTTGAGAACAAAGTTTCAGGGAGGTTTCCAGGGGCTGAGAAAGGGTGGAAGGACTGACAAACTTCTTTGTGATTTTAAAAACCTCTTTAGGTTTATTATTGGACATGGCGATTTCATAAACGAAATACTTTGCTTCAGCCTTTTTGATTCCTCTATGGTATAGACAGCTCCTTTTTATCGTGCTCTTTGTACTCAGGTAGATAGAGCTTACACCAGGATCTTTCAAGCCTTTTACAGTGCTGCCACATTATTCTAAGCTCCTCATCAAACCAAGGGTCCAAGGGACGTCTCAGATCACCAAACCCTGACTTAATCGGAGCTACTCAGTCAGCCATATTATGAGCTAAGCGTGAAATGCCAAAGCATCTGCTTCAATCCTGGCTGATAGTACAGGAACACTATTATTAAAAATGGATATTATTTCCTCTGTCTCAGCCTTGGCCCATTTACGATGTGCCAATGAGGGATTAAGGCCTCTACATCTGAGGGCCTTGCTCCAGTTTCCAGAAGAAGTAGATTGTACAGTGATCCGGCCAGCTGTTATTCAAAACCTCTGCAACCTTAATACAGCCTTTACAGGAGATAAAATCAAGTAGGTGGCGTACATAGAGTGGGTAAGTTTGTCCACAAATTGCCTCAAATTCCAGATGGACATAATGTCCAGGAGAAGGCATGCATGGTGATCCTGTGACTTGTCCAAATTTATGTTTAAGTCTCCTAACACAGAGAAGCAGGAGTACTTTAAACGATGGGTTAACAGACAGTCATCCAATGAGGACAGAAGTTCATTAGCATGACCAGGGGAACGGTAAATTAACATTCCAACCAAGGACTTATTAGCTGAAGGAGAAAGGCTGAAATTTGAAGATTCGGCCCCCTGGAGCTCAGGAATTTCAAAAGAAGTAAACTTTTCAGGGAGCGTTTTGTAATTATAGCCACTCCCACCCCTCTCTTACCCACTCTATGATTATGAACAATCGAGTAACTTGTAGGAAATACAAATGCAGTGTGCAGCACCTAGCTGTCGTTTATTCATGTTTCTGTGAGAAAGAGGATATTCAAATGTTTAAGGAGCTCAAAATATATGCCATCCGTTTTTGTGGAGGGACCGTATATTTATTAACGCTGCATGAATCCTAAGAGTACTGGCATGGTGATTACTGACATTCAGAAAAGCCTGGGAGATACTAGCCCGGGAGGTGTTAGCAAATGACATACAACCCAGCAGTTTGATGGAGCATTGAGCACAGGAAGTGAACAGGTCATACTGACCAGAACATAACACCCCAGAATTCAGAGCATACATCTCCGTAGGGGAGTAGTTTCTACATAGACCCTGCTGAGATGGTATTTGGGCAGCATGGATGGCGTTGAGCGCAAGATGAGCACGGACGGACGCAGACGGGCTTGCCTTAGACTAGACTTCTGCCTGCCAGGCGTATGTCTGTTCATGGGCCCCTCTTATGTCCATCAAGGACATCCCCCCTGGCAGCTAGACCTCACTTTTCAAAGATGGTGGCTGGAAGTTTACTGGCACAAACATGCTAAACATGGCATTTTCTAAAGTGCCAGGTGAGCTGATCGAGGAGCGAGGCTCAGGACCAACAGGTAAGTAAAATTAAATAAGAAACACTACACACTCAAATATAAAATGCCCTCTATTAGAAATGAGATTTCTAGTTGGCAGTGGGTTGCACCCTGTCCAAGTAGGGTGTTATAATGTAGAACTGGAATGCTGAGCTGCGTTCGGCATTCCAAGATGTTGCGAGCATTCTCTCTCCGGTCGGTTGGCCGTTGGCCGGTGGCCATAGAGAGAGCACTGACCCCGTCGGCTAGTAACTACAATAAACTTAGCAGTTTGACACGACCAACGAGGAGTGTCATCTGTCTTAACACTGGTGACAAGCTCTGGCCACTCGAGCAACGACGCAGTCAGTGTCAGTGAACCTACAGACGAGCAGAATATGCAGCGGATGGGATCACACTAAACTGGAGCATAGATCATGCTGGCAAATTCCGCTTGGCCACATATCGACAATTAAAATTAGACCACTAACCTGTGTGATCTGAGCATTCATGAGTCAAATACTGGTCTCAAATCCTAAACTCGATCTTCGTTGTGTACCAGGGGATTCTGGGAGTGAATGTGCCCATATTTCTATAAAAAACATATGGTAGCCATTTTGGAGAAAACAAGGCCTAATTCCTACAGAAGCAGGACTCAATGTGATATTCTGACGGCCATATTAGCTAATTGGGATGGTTTACATTAATGTGTATTAAAACAATGATGTTCCAGTGGGACACTGGTGAAGGAAACAATGAAATAATAGAACAATAAATTGTTATTAAAGACAATAATATTAAATTAGTTATTTTCACATTGGATACTTACTATTAAGACCACAAAAGAAAAGAGACAATTGTGAACGGTGGAAAAGACTGGAAGGAAGAGCGTATTAAGTACTGTTTTGATATACTGATCCAAGGAAAGGAAGAGTGCGTTTTGAAACAATATTACAAGTTGATTGGAGTAATTATGGAAGGGACTGTCATTCTCCCTCCTATTCTAAGCACAACCAGGAACTCCACCGATCGAATTGAAAATTATATTGAAGCTCTAGATGGAAGAGAGTTTCGACCAGCTAGGAAGAAAGCATTACTATTGAGTACGTTAGGCAAGGAAGGTCAACACATATTTAAGTACCTACCTACAGCATTGGGCGAGGATGGTCAGCCACTGACTGATGTATATGTGGAGGTTAAAGCAAGTTTGGAGAAGCATTTTGTGAAGGTCAAGAATGTAGTGATATGTCGGTATAAATTTTATACCCAGCCGCAGAGAAGTGAAGAAACTATTGATCAATTTGTAACGAGACTACAAGAATTGTCATTAAAATGTAAATTTGAGAATATGAGGGTTGAAATGATACGTGACCAGCTGATAGTTCAGTGCAAAAAAAGAGGATGCAAGAGAGACTGTGGGCTGCTAAAAATCCTTTGCTACAAGACGCTATAGAAATTGCGAAAGGTAGTTGGACAGTCAGAGCAATGTATAAAGGAAATGGAACGAAAAACAACTGATGATAATGTGTCATATGTGGATAAGGACAAAAAGGAAAGTTCAGGCACCAATAAACGATATGCTGTAAGCCCCCAAAAATGGTGCTTATAGGAAAGGAAACAATGTTAATTTGAAGATGGAAACCATATGCATGAGGTGTTGCAGTAGTTATCATACTTCAGGCTCGAAGAGTTGTTTTGCTGTGTGGCAAAGATTGTAGGAAGTGTGGACAAATAGGACACTTTGCACACATGTGCAAGTCGAATAATAGATCTAAAGTTGCAACAATTGATGATGATGGAGAGAAGGAGGAGGTGAATAAAGACAGAATTTTGTGTGTATTGGATGATCTGGTGGATGAAAGGAGGCATAACAGACCAAAAGCTATGTTTACTGTGAGGAACAAAATAATTCAATTGATGGTAGATTCAGGATCTCTATATACTATTGTACCCAAAGACTTGTTTAGGCTGCATTGGCCTGAAGTACGCTTACTTCCCAAGGATATTAATCCGGGAGGTTATCAAGGAGAGAAAATAGAAATAATAGGTCATATGGTAGCAAAGATCGAGTTTCAAGACCGATATGTACAAGGAAAGGTATATGTGTCAGAAAGGGGACCTCCAAAACTGGGATGGGAACATCAATATGATCGGCACTTGATAATCAATCCCAGGTCACCTAGTCAAGTCATGTTAGTGGATGAGATTACAGTAATACAGGTACTGGAAGGGGCAAGTGCAGCGTTTTCAGAGAATATTGGAGAGCTCAAGGGTTATGCACACAGAATAAGACTTAAACCTTCTGCAACTCCAATTCAACATAAAGTGAGGAGAGTTCCGATAGCAGCCAGACTGGAAGTTCAAAGGATGCTTCAGGAGATGGAGGACCAAGGTATTATTGAACCAATAGAGACGTCGAGTTGGATTTCTCCAATTGTCATCACGAAAAAATCGGATGGTACCTTCAGATTTTGTGTGGACTTGCGGACTTTGAACCAGAATATAGTAACTGATAACTTTCCGTTCCCTAATATCAATGAGCTAATTTTAATGCTTAGAGGGGGAAGTATTTCTCCAAGTTAGATTTGAAGAGTGCATATCACCAGATAAGGCTTCATGATGATTCTAAACAACTTACAGCATTTGTAACAACTGAAGGGGTGTTACAGTTTACTAGAATGCCTTTTGGGTTAGCCTTTGCTGCAGGAGTATTTCAAAGGATGATTGGCCAAATTTTGAAGGGGATCGAGGGTGTTGTATATTTTCAAGATAACATTTTGAACTTTTCAGATACTATTCAAAACCATAACATACTGCTCAAAAGGGTGTTGCATAGGATAATTTAAGCTGGACTAACGCTTTAGAAAGAAAAATGTGAATTTTGTGTTGAAGAAGTGGAGTATTTGGGGTACACATTGTCTTCGTCTGGAGTGAGGCTGAAGCGAGACTTATTAGAAGCGATAAAGAAGGTGCCACGTCCTTCGGATAAAGATCAATTGAGATCTTTTCTAGGCCTTATCGAATTCTATTCAAAATTTGTGAGAGATTTTGCAGAGAAAACCGAGAGTATGAAGAAATTGTTAAGAAAAGGATGGAAGTTTGAGTGGATGGATGACCAACAAAAGGCTTTAAGGACATAAAGGAGATAAGTTCAGCAGGAATTTTGGCTCCATTTGATACTAAATGTACACCCATAATAACGGTGGATGCTAGTGCAGTAGGGTTGGTAGCTGTACTAATGCAGAAGTATGGGGATGTTGAGAAAACTGTGGCGTTTGCTTCACGCTCATTGACATATACTGAACACAATTAAGCTGTCATAGAAAGGGAAGCATTGGCGGCGGCATGGTCTGTGGAATATTTCAGGATGTACGTATGGGGGTCACCGATAATAATTTGCACAGATCACAAGCTGCTAGTAAGAGTTTTGGTACCGGGTGGTACTGAGAAGGTGTTAGCAAGATTGGTTAGGTTAGCAGCGCGCTTGTAGGAATTCCAATATACAGTGGAGTATATCCCTGGGTTGAGGAATATCCAAGCGGATGGGTTGTCAAGGTCACCTTTGCCATGGCGTGAAATAGACTAGGATATGGTTGAAGCAAGTGAAGGTGAGGATGCGGTCGCCAGTATAGAAGATGTAATGGAATGGGCTCGGGGGCAGTGAAGGAAAAAACGTGGTGCGATTGTATTGACAGAGATACAGCGTTGCAACAGGTCATGGAATTGATGATCAAGGGGAGTAGGAGAGAGAGTTGATGCCATCTTCAGTTAGGCCACCTGAAGATTTGGGATACGTATTATTTAAAATCACACATGAGGGTCATTTGGGTCAGACTTTAACAAAAAAAAGATAGGGACCCTCGCTCTAGTCAGGGCAAGGGAATCACACAACTAAGATAACCCCTAGTTACCCCCTTGGTAGTTTGGCACAAGCAGTCATTCGTATCTCATTGGCAATGTGTAAAATATTTGTAACACAGTGAAAACACTACAAAAGTACTCCCCACCAGTTTAGAAACATAGCCAATATTTATCTGAGTAAAACAAGATCAAAACGACAAAAATCCAACATTCACAATTAAAGATACAAATTTGTAAAGATTAACTGTAGTATAGCGCTTAAAATACAATAGCTCCAACTGGGGTTATCACGATGTCTTGACGGAGTTGTCTCCAATAGTCTGACGCCACTCTCAAGGGAATGTGGGCCAGTCACGAGGTCACACAGATCCCGGGTACAGTACCTTTGAAAATGATAAGGAAACAAAGACGTTGCACAGAGTCAGGGAGTTGAGGCGTTGCTGAAGCTCGTGCGGCGTTGGTTCCTTACTGCTACCGGGAAGGTTAGAAATCAGTTCCTTATTGCTGGGCAGGGGAAGTGAGTTGTTGGTTCCTTACGGTTGCAGGAGAGGTGTTGCGGCCTCGGTGGCAAGGCGACAGTTCCTTACGACAAGGCGGGGCCGATCAATCCAGCAGTTCAAAATATGAGGCATTGACACCATGGTGCAGCGATCACACTAAGGGTCCACAGGTGCTGCGGTAGAGTCGGAGTCGAGTGCAACGGACTGTGGTGTCATGGCGCTCTGGACTCACAGTGTGGCAGGACTTCACAGGTGCTGCAGCGGCGTCTGGCCTGCGGTGGATGTTGTGGTCATTGCACTCAGCAAGGAACACGGCTCCGGTGCAGGCAGAGGCACAGAGTCAGAGAGTGGTGCCGGGCCTGAAGTCGTTCTGGACCTCGATGCACTAGTTACTTCCTTGTTACACCAAAACTCACTCTCAAGGGCCCATGAGCTGGATTTGCACCACTGGGGACGTTAAGACTCACTCTCAGCAAGAAAGCCCAGCTGCTGGAAGGTGAAGTCTTTGATGTCCCTGAGACTTCTTAACAGGAGGCAATCTCAGTCCAAGCCCTTGGAGAACATTTGGAAGCAGGATGTAGAAAGCCACATTCAGTCCTTTCACTCCCAGGATAGAAGCAGCAAGCAGTAGGCCAGCACAGCAAAGCAATAGGCAGAGGACAGTCCCTCCTACAGTATCCAGCTCTATTTCCTGGCAGCATGTCCTCAGTCTAGAAGGATTCTAAAGTTGTGGTCTCAGAGGTCCAAAACATATACTCATTTCTGCCTTTGAAGTAGGCAAACTTCAAAGGAAAGTCTTTGTAGTGCACAAGACCCTGCCTTTCCTGCCCTGCCCCGAGACATACTCAAGGGGGTTGGAGACCGCTTTGTGTAACGACAGGCACAGCCCTATTCAGGTGTAAGTGAAAGGTACTGCCACCACTGTAGCCCAGGAAGACCCATCAGGATATGCTGGGTACACCTCCGCTCCCTTTGTGTGACTGTCTAGAGTGAATTCCTAAACAGCCCAACTGTCATCCTGACCCAGATGTGTATTCCACAGACAGGCAGAGGCACAGAATGGTTAAGCAAGAAAATGCCCAGTTTCTAAAAGTGTCATTTTCAAACTTACAGTTTAAAAAACAACTTCACCAAAAGATGTATTTTTTAAATTGTTAGTTCGGCGACCCCAAACTCCACCTCTCTATCTGCTCCCAATGGGAAATTACACTTTAAAAATATTTCAAGGCAATCCCCATGTTAACCTATTGGAGACATATGCCTTGCCATAGTGAAAACCGAATTTAGAAGTATTTCACTATAAGGACATGTAAAACACACTAGTACATGTCCTACCTTTTAAATACACTGCACCCTGCCCATGAGGCTGCCTTGAAGGTGGCTTACACATAGTAAAAGGGAAGGTTTGGGCCTGGCAAGTGGGTGCCCTTCCCAGGTCGAACTGGCTGTTTAAAACTGCATACACAGACACTGGAGTGGCAGGTCCGAGACATGTTTAGAGAGCTACTCCTGTGGATGGCACAATTAGTGCTTCTAGCCCACTAGTAGTATTTGATTTACAGACCCTGGGCACACATGATGCACTATACCAGGGTCTTACTAGCAAATATGCCAATCATAGATAAACCATTCACCAACACAATTTAGACACAGAGCGCTTGCTCTTTAGCACTGGTCAGCAGTGGTAAAGTGTCCATACTCCTAAAGCCAGCAAAAACGAAATTCAGCATAGGATCAAAACAGGGGGTCAGAAGACAAAAAGAGAGGGGAAACTACACCAAGAGCTGACAGGTCAAACTACCCACCCCCCAAGCAGAGAACCGCATCAACTAACCTAGAGGCGCATCCACGCACTGGCCCCTCTTATATACCTGAAGGACATCCCCCACAGCAACTAGACCGTACTTAAAAGATGGCGGAAAACAGAAGTGAATTGGCACAAATGTGCTAAACACCACATTTTCTAAAGTGCTAAGTCAGCCTATCGAGGAGCAAGGATCAGGAGCATCAGGTAAATGAAATTAAATAAGAAACACCACACACTCAAATATAAAAATACCCCCAAGCAGAGAACATGGTCAACTAATCGTCTACCCAATGAGAAATATGATATGTTTTAAAGGGCATTTTGCATGTCAGCTCTGCGTACAGAGTTGGAATTACAGTTTAGTCCAATTTGCACTTTATTTTCACTGCACTGACTGTACTAGCACTTTTAACTTAGCCTATTTCTATGCCTCATTGTAACTAAGAGGCTACTTGTAATGAGGGACTGAAAGGAAAGTGGTAATGAATTCTGCTATGTAGCGCTTAAGTTTCTGCACACCTCAGCTGCGGCATGCCAGCCTACCATTCAGTTTGTCAGATGGCAAACATTTCATCAAGCATACTCCCCTGTCGCTGCCATCCACCGCACCAAGAAATGTGAGTAGCTGCCAGAAAATGGTGGTGGATGCATCGCACTCTGTTCTACTGCCATATTAAGAAAAGGTACCTCTATGAAAGTCGGCCATGCGAAGGGTGGAGTATAGCGTCCGTAACATATTTGTAAATACCCCCTGGAATGATAGCGAGACCAGGTATGTGGCAATGAAAATGTGTCCCCAGCAGTGCTTAATTTGTAAATAAAAAGGTGCCGGTGCTCAAAGCTCTCCTCTTAAACATGCGGCTGCTGCAATTAAAAGTGTGAGCACATAATACTGAGGCAGCGTAATCCTGAAGCCACGTCGGGCCTCTTCAATCTATTTACAGTCACTCCCTGCCCCTTGAGCTCAATCTTGCAGCTTCCTGCTTTTCCCCTTTCCGATGCTTTTTCGTTTTTCTCTTCCTCCGTCTTTCCCAGGTGTCTTTTGCTCACAACAAATGCTTGAGACAGAAAACTAAGCGCCGGCCCTCAAAAATAAGTGCTGGTGCTCCGCACCGGAAACAACAAGCGCAAATTAAGCACTGGTCCCCAGTTTAGGAATATATTACTACAGTAGTACATGAAAATTACAGTTATTGATGATAAACAGTAACGGAAGAAACGGTGGAAAGAATCACACACATAACTAAAAAGAGTTATAAAATATTTAAATAATGTATAGTTTCAAACAAGTGCAGATTCTTAGACCCAGAGTTCAAAAAATAGAAACTTGCAACAAGAAATCAAGCAAAAGAAGGCACTGGTGATATAAAACATATGGCCTGAAAAGTATATTGGCCGGGATTGGGTTTGAGTGGTTATTTATTTATTTATTCTATTCTATTTGTAGAGCGCATGCTTGCTAAAAGGCTCCCCTGGCGCGAAACAGACAGTGGAGTAACAAAGGCCCTCGGGTGGCATGCACCTGGGGGCCCACTCGGCACAATACCCGGAACTGAGAGCTCATGAGTAAGTCCTGAGGGGGGGGCCTCTTTGTACTTTGCAGGGAGTCGCCCTCGAGTTTCGTTACATCCCTGGAAACAGTCTCGGCAACGGAACGTCAGGGCTAAAAGTTTCAGGCCACAGCCCAGAAAACGAGCCCAAACCACAGGAACCACAAGAAGACGAGAAGGGACTGAGCGTGATGAAGTAATACTCGAATGGCAAACAGCACAGAGACCAGTGGTCTAAATTAGAAAAATATAAACATTTTTAACGTGCTAGGACCCAACAGCTTCATTTAATGGGCGTCCCGTTCCAAGTGTGGGATATTTCAGAGCTTAAAAAGAGATCAACTTTCTTGTCGAGCATTCCTGACGCATTACTGCCAGGGTGACCAGATTTTGAGGAGCAGAAACCAAGACAGGTCAGACATAAAAGAAGGACTAAAGACTTTACACTCACTTTTATATCTGGCATGTCCCGTTTTTTGCGTAGCTTTGTGAATGTGTGCCTATACCTGTGTGTGTTTACTTATAAATATATATACACACACACACACATTTACAAGACTACACATATACAATTAGCAATGTCTTGACCTCCAACCCTGCACCCCCCCAACCCGCCACCACCCACCTCTCTCTGCTCCCCACTGTCTCTCTCTGCTGGGAGCAGACAGGGGATTGTGTTGCCTGACAGTAACAGATAAATTACTTTAAGTATTGCATACTATGTAGGCATCAGTTAAAGGAGAGCATACCTTTAATTTATGTTTCCCTAGATAATCTGACCTTTGTCCCAAAAACAGGGACATTTTTTAAATGATCTGACCTTTGTCCCAAAAACTGGGACATTTGTTTAAAATTAAGAGAACACTGGCACAGTCTTCTAAAAACCGGGACTGTCTGGGGGAATACAGGACATCTGGTCATCCTAATTACTGCTCAACAGATGCAGATTTCCTAACCACCAATCACAAGAAACCTCGGATTGGTAAATAAAAATGAAAAAAACGTGTGCATGTTTTTGTAGGTACACGCATGAGTGGTTGCTTGCACTTACAAAATAGCACCACCGGCTGTCTCCTTTAGCCGTGCTGCGCTTTGGTAAAGCAAATGGGTTCCAAAGGGAAATCTCTTGGTGCACTAAAAACTTATTTGAAGCAGGGCCGGCTTTAGGGCAGTGACCTGGATTGGGGGACGCTGACCTCAGGTGGGCGCTGTGTTTAGCAATAACTTTGGATTTGAAAGCACCCACTGAAAGGTTCATTGTGCGCCCAGCCTTCAGGAAGCAATTAAAATGTCAAGATAACTCTTGTGATTAATGTTCCTGCTAAGGAGAGAGAGATGGGAGTTTTGTCTAGCAGCAGCTTTGACTTACCATAAAGGGTTAATATGCCTGCTGCAAAGAACAGAACTATATTTTATGTGAATAGCTGAGTGGATTAGTAAAGCCAGACTTTACAAGCTTTGAAACAAATGAATGTATGTGAAAGGAGGGTTATGGAGGGATGAGGGGGATATTTGCCAGGTGGTAGTGAGGGAATCTGAGGAGATAATCATGGGGTGGGGGTGCCAATAAACACCGTCACACCGGGTGCCACCAGCGCTAAAGCCAGCCCTGATTTGAAGTTCTTGTTCTCAATTGTTTAACAATTGGGCCATTATTACAGTTTTGGAAGCAAGCTCCTGCTAATATGGGTCTGGGGAGGCTATGGAAAGTTGGGCATGGCTTTGTGCAGAGACTTCCTGTCCTCCCAGAAAAAAACTAAAGCTCAGATGCTGCTGTTAATGTTCTGTGGAGGTTGCTAAACACCCCCACTCCATGGACAATAACTGTTCAGAGAGTCCTTAAACCACTCTTTAAGGGTTTCCAGCTCATATTGTCTTACGTCGTGTGATATTGGCTCTTTACTGGGTGACCGTGGTAAAGGAGCTCATGACATGTGACACACGGTGCTGCCATTTGAGTTGGCAGGTCTGATATTGTAATCTTGTAGAAAAAAGATTTACAATCCAAATAAATGCTGTGTCTTGACATCCGAATCAGTAGCGGCTCACTGTGCAGTAAAGGGATGGGGTGGCGTGCTGGGGGGTACAAAACATTTAATTAAAAAAACAAAAAATAAAAACTTACCTGCCCTGCCACCCCGCTCCTCTTTTCTGGTCACTGCAGGCAGGCACAGGCTCCCAGCCTGCCCTGCATCCAATCCTGACGCTGCTCAGAGCAGTGTTAGGATTGGCTGGAGGGCCCAGCCAAGGTGCTCCCAGGCAGACTGGGAGCCTGTGCCTGCTCTCTCCAGACCGGCAACACAGTGCTGGGCTGGAGAGAGCGCGGTGCGCATGTGTGTTTGGCCGGCCCGAGACAACCGGCCAAACATGCATGAGCACTGAGGGGAGTACACAGTGCTCTCCCTCTCATCCCCTTCATCCCCCCTGCCCCCCCCCCCTTTGACAACCACAGTTTATTATCGTTTCGTTGTTAAAGTTTTTCAGCTGCTGCCGCTCATTGGGGGCGGCGGGTGGGGCAACACTCCTCTGCTATAGCAGAAGAGCCACCGCTGATTCGAACACAACGTGGAATCTGGCACATGTTGACGAGTCGAGGGAAGGGCTGGAGTAAATTTTCAACAGCCCCATAATGCTGCTGAAAATATATGGTGGGGTGCACAGACCATGTTCAGCGTGCAGGGGCATCCAGTCCGGCTATTAGTGGTGCCTCAGTCCCTCCCCTTCAAGAGGCGTGTCCAGAAATCATGCACAATTATGTGTTGTAGCACAAAGCGCTTGAGTGATTTCTCTTCAGCCATGTCAGCTTACTGTGTGTCTTTCAAGTTAATCCACAAACCACGTGTCACCTTGTTAATTTCATGTATTGAAAGAATACAGTGTAACCTAATTTCATGGTATTGTATCACATACCAGTTAACAGAGCTTCGAATGTGATGAAAAATGTGGGGGGTCTCTAAACTGAGCATTGAAAAAAAAAGCGTAACTATGAATCCTTTCCAAAAGGCGTAGCCTATGTCATTAAGGGCATAGCTTAAACATGTAAATTGAAATCCTGATCTTCACTTAGGCCTTGTGACCAGTTTTTGAGTGCCTCCTTTTGAGCTTTCAAATATTGTGTTGCATCCAGACACATCACAAAATAACAAACATGCACCTTAAACAAGCCAGACCTATTGACTTTGCTAATGCTTGTTTGCGGCATCTGATATATATATGGAACAACGATAGGTAATTAAATACAAAGTTAAAATTCAAAGTGTTTTAGTGTTGAGGACTGAGACTGTAGATGAAAAATGACCACGACCTGTGGAAGGGGTAGAGGTCTGCAGAGTGTCACAATCAGTCCTGTTCACGCCATTTTCTTCTGCAGCCTCTCTGTGAGACTCTCACATCCTTTTTCTCCCTTCGTATTTTTGAACTCCTCCACCTGAATATTTCACACCTCATTTATTTTCTCGTAGGCTCCTTCTTTTCACTCTCTCCTTCTGCAAGTATATCCTTGCAAGTGCGTCCTTGCATTTCCTTCATTTCACATCACCCTAGACTTCATTTTCTTTTACTTTCGCTCTGTCAGTATTTCAACAGCTTTATACCTCGTTCCTCATTTTTGCATATACTCACAATTAAAAGTGCCGCGTGTCACCATCACTCTGTGCTCTGCAGACGGGCCAAGGATTGGATGAGCATGTAGTCTAAACCCCTTCTTGACCCACTGACTGGCACTCGGAGAACCTTGAATTTCTTGGAGCCTTGAAGTCAGAGACCTTAATCGTGGCTCTTTGTGAACACTGAGCCCCAATCGAGGCTGACAAAGACACCTGGAGGAGACTCAGTTCATAATGCAAAATGCAACTTTACAATGCTGCATGAAGACTACAGAATAGCAACATCCTGGAAAAAGCTAATAGTCCTGGTGAAGTGCATTAATTAACATGTGAAAAGCAATCAGGAATAATACCACTGATAAGTAATATGTTAATGGTTTTACACTCGGAAATGTCATTTTTGAAAAAAGGAGCAGTATTTTTCCTGTAAAGGACATCAAAGTAGGGTTTTAATTTCTGTCGGGTCTGAGATCCGGAGGGACCCGCCTCGCTTAAGGTCAGGGCAGTTGCACATCTGCCTCATGCACTGCAATAGGCAAATGCCACTTAACATAAAAAATAATCCTGTATTATTTTGGTCAAGAGCACCATGTGACAGGCCAAACACAGCTATGCATCTCAAACGTTCTCACATAACATGGCCCACATTTACTACACTTCACGATACCCAGAACTGTGTGAAAATCAGCAGCATTGTGTTAAGCATAATACATGAAGCAGGGCCACACCTTGTAAGAGTTGCATGGCAATAATGCAGTCTTCCACAAGCTCACTAATAATGCCATTATAGCACTGTTGCTACAGCACTTAGGTGATACAATGATTTATTGCTTCAAAATTGCACTCAAGATGCACCTTTCAAATAAGTACCAATGCAACAACGATTGGCTTTGGCCAATAGGCATAAAATGCATCATATACATTTCATGTGATACTTCTCTTGTCCCTTATTTGTGTGTGGTTTCATTTCATTTATGATTTCACAAAAACTAGGTCACACTATTTTAGTAGATGATGCTTTGTTGAAAATCTTTCTTTGTTTATGGGGTTTCCATCCCATTATCCCTCCTCTGCTTAGAAAGCCTTCATTGAATTTTTAATGAGAGCCTAGTCACGATCCGTTTAACCTCAGTGTCTGGATCTCCACCCTCCAGCCACAAAAATGCAGGCGTCTGGGGAAGCTGTTCTCACCCTCTACATTTTGCAATGCCAGCCCAGAGGCATCCAACTGGATCCCACTTTGCTTTTGTAATTAACACTGTGACCCAAACCACTCCAGCATTTACGGTGCTTGTACTCCTGACCCATATATTTCCTTACATTGCTATTATCATGAGGTTACTGCTTCCTTTGAACCCGTTAAGGCTTTCGTATACGCGCCCAGCAATTACTCTCTGCTTAAAAATCTGAGTTAATCAGCTGACCTTGGTGGGGTAGAGGTCTAGAGGTAGCCTGATTATAGTGCCTATCAAAAGTACCTAATACAGCACTACTTCACATGCAGACAATACCATTTCTGTATACAGTTTTGCATCCTCAGTGTGCACGCTATTGCAAAAATCATCCTCTATATTCCTAAAATCCAGCATAAATCACTGAGCTTTACTTAAAACTTATTATTGCCTCTCCATTTGTCTTTAAATGACCCTCTCCTTTCCCTCCATTATCTGCATGCCTTCTTTCTCTGAGCACATTCTACTCTGAGTCACATGCATGCGTATCTCCATTAATGTTAGGAATATAGAGATACTTTTCTTGAAATTGCCTAGAGCTCATTTCAAAAACTGCAACCTCATCTTCTTGGAAAGTCATACACCTGCATCCCAATAATACCTGTTCTCCTCTGTCCCTTCTACCAACCCCACCAACAATCAACATAAAACCACATACACCCCCCACTAAGGGTCACACCTAACTCCTATCAATTTAATCTACTACAAAAAACTAGAGTAGATGATAGAATGATCTGCTTCAGTGCACACGACTAATACCAATAACTAACAATGGACCGTGGGTTTTGGAGCAACAAGCTGCCCAGCATCAAGTGCATCAACGCCTTGTTAGGGGTAGTAAATAAATGGGATTACAATATTGAATACAATTATAGCGTGGGGTGTCGTGTGTAATGCCTGGGACACAAAGTGGTTTAAGCACTGTACTGTAAACTTTCAATCAATCACTCATTCAGTGTTAGAAATGGGGTTTTTGGTTGGCAGTCAGGTTACCCCCTGTCCAAGCAAAAGCCCTCACTCTAGTCAGGGTAAGTCACACACAATCCAAGATTATCCTGTGCCCACCCTCTGGTAGCTTGGCACGAGCAGTCAGGCTTAACTTAGAAGGCAATGTGTAAAGTATTTGTGCAATAAATCATACAATACCACCATATAGCACCACAAAAATACACCACACAGTGTTTAGAAAAATATATAATATTTATCAGGATAATTGTAGGTCAAAAAGAATAAAGTTTACAATGGGAAATTGTAGAGATATCACTGAAAAGTGATATAAAGTGTCTTAAGTCTTTAGAATATAAACAAAGTCTCTTTCAAGCACACGTACCTGGTTTAGAGTGGAAAAATCTCCTCAGAGGGCCACAAAAGAAGAGGTGCGTGGAAAAAGGGTGTGTGCGTCGATTTCTCCCCAGCACACACAGACTTGCGTCGTTATTTTCCACGCGGGGAAGTCGTGCGTCGTTTTCCGGCGCGCGGACAGTCTCTTTTCGTGGATCGCGGGGATTACCAGATGTCCCGGGTCTGTGCGTGGATTTTCCTGCTTGTTTTCCGGCTGCGCGTCGTTCTGCGGGGCTGCGCGTCGAAATTACGATCTCACGGCAGGCGTTGCGTCGATTTCTCCTCTAGAGGTCGGGCGGCGTTGTCCTTGCGAAGCCGTGCGTCGGATTTTCGGTCGTCCCAAGAGCGTCGCGTCGATCAGCGTCGATCAGCGTCGGTGTGCAGCGTTTTTCTCGCCGCGGAACAAGCTGTGCGTCGAAATTTTCGGCGCACGGAGCGTCCAAGTGAAAGAGGGAAGTCTTTTTGGTCCTGAGACTTCAGGGAACAGGAGGCAAGCTCTATCCAAGCCCTTGGAGAGCACTTTCACAGCCAGACAAGAGTTCAGCAAGACAGCAGGCCAACAGCAAGGCAGCAGTCCTTTGTAGAAAGCAGACAGGTGAGTCCTTTGAGCAACCAGGCAGTTCTTCTTGGCAGGATGTAGTTTCTGGTTCAGGTTTCTTCTCCAGCAAGTGTCTGATGAGGTAGGGCAGAGGCCCTGTTTTATACCCAAATGTGCCTTTGAAGTGGGGGAGACTTCAAAGAGTGGCTAAGAAGTGCACCAGGTCCCCTTTCAGTTCAATCCTGTCTGCCAGGGTCCCAGTAGGGGGTGTGGCAGTCCCTTGTGTGAGAGCAGGCCCTCCACCCTCCCAGCCCAGGAAGACCCATTCAAAATGCAGATGTATGCAAGTGAGGCTGAGTACCCTGTGTTTGGGGTGTGTCTGAGTGAATGCACAAGGAGCTGTCAACCAAGCCCAGCCAGACGTGGATTGTAAGGCACAGAAAGATTTAAGTGCAAAGAAATGCTCACTTTCTAAAAGTGGCATTTCTAGAATAGTAATATTAAATCCGACTTAACCAGTCAGCAGGATTTTGTATTACCATTCTGGCCATACTAAATATGACCTTCCTGCTCCTTACAGATCAGCAGCTGCCACTTCAACAGTGTAGGAGGGCAGTCCCAATGTTAGCCTATGAAGGGAGCAGGCCTCACAGTAGTGTAAAAACGAATTTAGGAGTTTTACACTACCAGGACATATAATTACACAGGTACATGTCCTGCCTTTTATCTACACAGCACCCAGCTCTAGGGGTTACCTAGGGCACACATTAAGGGTGACTTATATGTAGAAAAAGGGGAGTTCTAGGCTTGGCAAGTACTTTTAAATGCCAAGTCGAGGTGGCAGTGAAACTGCACACACAGGCCTTGCAATGGCAAGCCTGAGACAAGGTTAAGGGGGCTACTTAAGTGGGTGGCACAACCAGTGCTGCAGGTCCACTAGTAGCATTTAATCTACAGGCCCTAGGCACATGTAGTGCACATTACTAGGGACTTATAAGTAGATTAAATAGTCCAATCAGGTATGATCCAAAGTTACCATGTTTAAAGAGGAAGAGAGCATATGCACTTTAGCACTGGTTAGCAGTGGTAAAGTGCGCAGAGTCTAAAAGCCAGCAAAACAGGGTCCAAAAAGTGGAGGGAGGCAGGCAAAAAGTTAGGGGTGACCACCCTAAGGCATGTCAGGCCTAACATTCAGGAATTCATAAAGTGCAAACAGCTACTCATCAGCGTGTCCCAGCGCTAAATAAACTGCACCCATTTACCCCATCCACCAAGTAAATCCCTCAAAAGGCCCGGTCGAATAGCCCAGTTTTCACAGCATTCCTAAAGAGATATTCCCCCTGATCTAGTGCCAAAGTAGCAGGAGTTGGTCCATGCTTGAGCTGCAAGATAGGAGCATGACGCCCCATGCCACTTCTTTTTTCTGATCCTTGACACCAAGAGTAAGTTGGCGTCAGATGAATGGAGGGCTCTGGAAGCCAAGACTAGTGCCTTAAATTTAATTCCCTCCTTAACAGGTAGCCGGTGGAGCTCCTTCAAAAGTGTGGCAATTCACATGCATCTGGGCACTTTTATAAGTAGTCTGGTTGCTGCATTCTGAACAATCTGAGCATATAGTCAGGCAGACCCAGGTACAGGGCATTAGCATAATCTATGCAAGACATGATTACAACATGGATTACTGTTCTCTGTACCTGGAAAGGAAGCAGTCTTATTAAGCATAATCTTAATAAGGTAAAACGTGACCCAACTACAGGAGAGAACTGCAGGCGCATGGGGAGGTTAGAGTCAAACGTAACCCCTAGATTCCATACCAGGGTGGTAGGGGGAAGCTAGAGGTCAGCCCACTCTGGCCAGAATTCCTGGTCCCAATTTGGCATGAGAGACCTAAATAGCAAAATAGCATGATTTCTGTTTTCCATTGTTACACTGATTATTGCTGGCCCGATCCACTTGAAAAACGGTTGCCAAACAGTTCGTAAAGGCTACGAAGGACTCTGGGGTATCAGATATTGCATGGACCCCAAAGGATTCCACAAATGAGGTCAGTGGAGCCATATAGATATTGAAAAGAATATGGGCTCAAGGCTGAGCCCTGTTGTGCGTCCCATTTAAGCATTTTCGGGTCCCAGGAATATGGGACCAGCCAAACTGCTTGATTGTGACTTTCCAGAAGTGAGCGGAACCACTGCAACCCACCCCAGTGTCCTCTAGACATTGTAACAGGAGAGTGTGGGAAACAGTATTGAATGCTGATGATAAATCCAACAGGATCAGGGCAATTTGTTTACCCTCATCTAGTGCAATTTAACAGAGTCCACCACTTTAACCAGTTCAATCTCCATGCGGTATCATGGTCTAAACCTAGATTGCAAAGGGTGAAGCAGTTTATGCTGTTCTAAGTAAAAACACGTAGATGTACGCTAATTAGCTTTTTAAGCATCTTAGAGGTTGCAGGAAGTAACTAGATAGGCCTAGAAATTGCGAATTGCGTTCTGTCAGCCGATGCTTTTTTAACAGGGGAATCAGTCTAGCTATTTTCCAGCAAGATGGGACCCTTGCTCATGGAATTGAAAGTATGGCTACTTAGATAAAATGGGGTTAATTGATTTAACCACAGTAGCTAGAATCTGGGGAGGGCAAGGATCCTTTGGTGAGCCCCACTTGCATGTCAGAATGGCTTGTTCAGACTCCTAGAGAGAGATCTGAGCAAATTCATACAGCTTAGTTGTGATCCCATGCACGTTACCTCTGGATGTAACCTCGATGTCACACGGAGCCCTGTTTAGTGTGCCATTGCTAGGATCCACGTACTCGAGGCTGAGGTATCAGCCTCAATGTCTTCAGGGACGTGCAAAAGAATGTTTTTGCATGCAAAAGTCGATCAGCACTGCTGTTTACTCTACTTTGCTCCAAGTAGCAATGCTTACCATGACACAAATGCCAGTGCAGAATGTTACTAAATCTGGACCAATGACTGTGGAATCTACACGTCACCACAGTGATATCAGTCTATGCACCATGCAAATGAATGGTGATAATATTTGCTAACACAACATAACATATAACAACACAATCTGAAAGTAAAATTTGCAAACTTTTTTGTTGAGTTATGGCCTGATTTCCATCCGTGGATGTGGACGGCAGATCACCCGTATACCACCTTGTTTAGGCTCATTATAATCCTTATGGATTGTCGGAAACATAAAATATGAGAACATAAAACATACAACATAACATTAGTAACATAAAATAACATTTTGCATATTCTGTGTCAGGGGCAAATGACACGTTTGTCATTCATCATAGCATTCATCTTAGGGCCTCATTGCCACTCTAGATGAAAAACATAGGCAGGCCTCTAAGCTATGTCCACCTTTACAAAGTTTCATGCACATTACATATAAATGTTACTTGCTAGACACGTTCATACATAACATATTATTTTAATAGCTCAAAGGCAAGTTCCCTTTTTTGGGGTATAGGTCACGGGGCAGCTATACAATGTAAACGGAAGAGTCCTTCCCACACACCTTGTGTTACATTTGAATGTCTCATTCTTAGATTACATAGTGCCTCACAGGGAACATGTCAGGATGGTGCTAGGTATCCTGCAGGCTTCCACATCTTACATGTCATGCTGGGACAGTCTGTGGTGCTCTGATGCTTCCACACCTTACATGTCATGCTGGGTCAGTCTCTGGTGCACTGATGCTTCCACACCTTACATGTCATGCTGGGTCAGTCTCTGGTGCTCTGATGCTTCCACACCTTACATGTCATGCTGGGTCAGTCTCTGTGCTCTGATGCTTCCACACCTTACATGTCATGCTGGGTCAGTCTCTGGTGCTCTGATGCTGGGTCAGTCTCTGGTGCCCTGATGCTTCCACACCTTACATGTCATGCTGGGTCAGTCTCTGGTGCTCTGGTGCTCTGATGCTGGGTCAGTCTCTGGTGCTCTGGTGCTTCCACACCTTACATGTCATGCAGGGTCAGTCTCTGGTGCTCTGATGCTTCCATACCCTACATGTAATGCTGGGTCAGTCTCTGGTGCTCTGATGCTTCCACACCTTACATGTCATGCTGGGTCAGTCTCTGGTGCTCTTTTTTGGGGTATAGGTCACGGGGCAGCTATACAATGTAAACGGAAGAGTCCTTCCCACATGTCATGCTGGGTCAGTCTCTGGTACTTTGATGCTTTCATGCTGGGTCAGTCTCTGATGCTCTGATGCTTCCACACCTTACATGTCCTGCTGGGTCAGTCTCTGGTGCTCTGATTCTTCCACACCTTACATGTCATGCTGGGTCAGTCTCTGGTGCTCTGATGCTGGGTCAGTCTCCAGTGCTCTGATGCTTCCACACCTTACATGTCATGCTGGGTCAGTCTCTGGTGCTCTGATGCTGGGTCAGTCTCCGGTGCTCTGATGCTTCCACACCTTACATGTCATGCTGGGTCAGTCTCTGGTGCTCTGATGTTGGGTCAGTCTCTGGTGCTCTGATGCTTCCACACCTTACATGTCATGCTGGGTCAGTCTCTGATGCTCTGATGCTTCCACACCTTACATGTCCTGCTGGGTCAGTCTCTGGTGCTCTGATGCTGGGTCAGTCTCTGGTGCTCTGATGCTTCCACACCTTACATGTCATGCTGGCTGGGTCAGTCTCTGGTGCTCTGATGCTTCCACACCTCACATGTCATGCTGGGTCAGTCTCTCGTGCTCTGATGCTGGGTCAGTCTCTGGTGCTCTGATGCTGGGTCAGTCTCCGGTGCTCTGATGCTTCCACACCTTACATGTCATGCTGGGTCAGTCTCTGGTGCTCTGATGCTGGGTCAGTCTCTGGTGCTCTGGTGCTTCCACACCTCACATGTCATGCTGGGTCAGTCTCCAGTGCTCTGATGCTTCCACACCTTACATGTCATGCTGGGTCAGTCACTGGTGCTCTGATGCTGGGTCAGTCTCTGGTGCTCTGATGCTGGGTCAGTCTGTGGTGCTCTGATGCTTCCACACCTCACATGTCATGCTGGGTCAGTCTCTGGTACTTTGATGCTTTCATGCTGGGTCAGTCTCTGATGCTCTGATGCTTCCACACCTTACATGTCCTGCTAGGTCAGTCTCTGGTGCTCTGATGCTTCCACACCTTACATGTCATGCTGGCTGGGTCAGTCTCTCGTGCTCTGATGCTTCTACACCTCACATGTCATGCTGGCTGGGTCAGTCTCTCGTGCTCTGATGCTTCCACACCTTACATGTCATGCTGGGTCAGTCTCTGGTGCTCTGATGCTGGGTCAGTCTCTGGTGCTCTGATGCTGGGTCAGTCTCTGGTGCTCTGATGCTTCCACACCTTACATGTCATGCTGGGTCAGTCTCTGGTGCTCTGATGCTTCCACACCTTACATGTCATGCTGGGTCAGTCTCTCGTGCGCTGGTGCTTCCACACCTCACATGTCATGCTGGGTCAGTCTCTGGTGCTCTGGTGCTTCCACACCTTACATGTGATGCTGGGTCAGTCTCTCGTGCTCTGGTGCTTCCACACCTCACATGTCATGCTGGGTCAGTCTCTGGTGCTCTGATGCTGGGTCAGTCTCTGGTGCTCTGATGCTTCCACACCTCACATGTCATGCTGGGTCAGTCTCTGGTGCTCTGATGCTGGGTCAGTCTCTGATGCTCTGATGCTTCCACACCTCACATGTCATGCTGGGTCAGTCTCTGGTGCACAGATGCTTCCACACCTTACATGTCATGCTGGGTCAGTCTCTGGTGCTCTGATGCTTCCACACCTTACATGTCCTGCTGGGTCAGTCTCTGGTGCTCTGGTGCTCTGGTGCTTCCACACCTCACATGTCATGCTGGGTCAGTCTCTGGTACTTTGATGCTTTCATGCTGGGCCAGTCTCTGGTGCCCTGATGCTTCCACACCTTACATGTCATGCTGGGTCAGTCTCCGGTGCTCTGATGCTTCCACACCTTACATGTCATGCTGGCTGGGTCAGTCTCTGGTGCTCTGATGCTTCTACACCTCACATGTCATGCTGGGTCAGTCTCTGGTGCTCTGATGCTTCCACACCTTACATGTCATGCTGGGTCAGTCTCTGGTGCTCTGATGCTGGGTCAGTCTCTGGTGCTCTGATGCTGGGTCAGTCTCTGGTGCTCTGATGCTGGGTCAGTCAATGGTGCTCTGATGCTTCCACACCTTACATGTCATGCTGGGTCAGTCTCCAGTGCTCTGATGCTTCCACACCTTACATGTCATGCTGGGTCAGTCTCTGGTGCTCTGATGCTTCCACACCTTACATGTCATGCTGGGTCAGTCTCTGGTGCTCTGATGCTGGGTCAGTCTCCGGTGCTCTGATGCTTCCACACCTTACATGTCATGCTGGGTCAGTCTCTGGTGCTCTGATGCTGGGTCAGTCTCTGGTGCTCTGATGCTGGGTCAGTCTCTGGTGCTCTGATGCTAGGTCAGTCTCCGGTGCTCTGATGCTTCCACACCTTACATGTCCTGTTGGGTCAGTCTCTGGTGCTCTGGTGCTCTGGTGCTCTGATGCTGGGTCAGTCTCTGGTGCTCTGGTGCTTCCACACCTCACATGTCATGCTGGGTCAGTCTCTGGTGCTCTGATGCTGGGTCAGTCTCCGGTGCTCTGATGCTTCCACACCTTACATGTCATGCTGGGTCAGTCTCCGGTGCTCTGATGCTGGGTCAGTCTCTGGTGCTCTGGTGCTTCCACACCTCACATGTTATGATGGGTCAGTCTCTGGTGCTCTGATGCTGGGTCAGTCTCTGTGCTCTGGTGCTTCCACACCTTACATGTCATGCTGGGTCAGTCTCTGGTGCTCTGATGCTGGGTCAGTCTCTGGTGCTCTGATGCTGGGTCAGTCTCTGGTGCTCTGATGCTGGGTCAGTCTCTGGTGCTCTGATGCTGGGTCAGTCTCTGGTGCTCTGATGCTAGGTCAGTCTCCGGTGCTCTGATGCTTCCACACCTTACATGTCATGCTGGGTCAGTCTCTGGCACTCTGATTTTCGCATATGTTTGATGTCTCTGATTGGTGTTGTCTGTTTTGAAAATTGTTTCATTTTTCCCTTTTTCATCTCTTCTCTTACATCACCCTTCCAAACTTACATCGACAACCCCCTAACTCTCGATGCCTTCTCTCTTCTTCTCCCTTCTTTATCCACTGGTCCTTCCCTACTCCCTCACTGTCTGCATCTATTTCTCTCCTCCGCCTGCCCATCCCATGTTCCTACCTCCTTTATTCTGACCTCTCTTGGTATGTCCACACCTGCCCATGCCGCCGTCTGTCTATGTCTTTGTCGGACCCCAATGTCTACCTTTATCTCTCTGTCTCTTCCTCTTTAAATCTCTGTTTCCCTTCCTCCCCCTTTCTCTCTCTCTGTCTCTCTCCCCCTCTCTATATTCTGATCGTCTCTGCTGGCCCACATGAATCACTACTATTGCATTGCCTCTCTTGTATTTATGTCTCTCATTCTCTGTATCACATTCTCTTTATCTGTTACAATCCCCCTTCCATGGCTTTCTCTTTCTCCATATTTGTACCTTCCTCTCATCTCTGTCGCAATCCCACTTTCTCTCTGTCCCTCTCTCTCTCCTCTATCTCTCTTTCTCCTCTCTCGTTCTGCCTCTTCCCTGTCACTTCTGTTCCCTATCCTCTCTTCGGGCCCCTTTTTCTCCATGTCCCTGTCTTTCCTTCTCTCTATCTTTGTCTCTCTTTGTCGCACACCATCATATCATATTTTCTCTTAATATTTCAATGTTTCTCTCACCTCTGCCCCTCCCTCTCACTTTCTCTCTCTCTCTCTCTCTTGTTCCGCTCTCCCTCACCCCTCTACCCTTCCCTCCTTCCCAATCTCTATGCCCCTATCTGTATCCCTGTTATGTTCCTTCTGTTCGCTTTTCCTCACTCCTGGTCCCTGTCTCTCCCTGTCACCTCTCTGTCTCCTGCCTCCCTTTCACTCCCAGACTTTAATACTGTGATTCCAGAGACAGCGCGGCTGGACAGCAGTCTGCAAAAGGCCCGGGCTCAGCTCACCGTGAAAGGACGAAGGCACTGCCCGACCAGGTCCCGTCTGAGGGACAGCGTGAGCTCCACTGACGGGGAGGAGGCCGTGGAGCGCAAGGTAACTCCTGTCTGGCTCTTTCTGTGCCGTTCCGTCTCAGTCTGTGCTTGACGCCTTTATCTGTTCATATCTACTCCTGCGTGCGCCTGTGCGTCTCTTTCTGTATTCGACCACCTTGCTCTCTGCTTGCGTCAGTCTGTACTAAACCTGGGCGGAAAATTACATTCCACAGGCAGATCTGGCGTAATTCGGCGACTCTGCGGAATTCTGGTTGAATTTTGCCAATCACCGCGTGGCTGAATATTTTTCTCCTGTGAGGCTCCAGAAATGCGAGCTGGCGAGCACACCCAAGATTTGAAATACCGCAGTTTAATTTCTGGTTACTGGGAGGATTTCCTTCAAGATTTTCTAACAGGGGCAGTTTGAGTGGTCGTGGTCACATGACTGCTTCGCAAGTAGGTTTTCCACTCGAACAGCAAGAAAAGTAACTCAATTTCAACTCGAATTTGTTGCGTGTTGCCCTTTGTGCTGATTTTTCTGTGTGGAACGCGCTACTGGTGCCAAACCATAGTATGAGCAGAACAATGTCCATATTCGCACCCCTCGGCTGAACACCGCAGAATCTGGTGGAGTTTTTAGGTACCTGCTTGGAATTCCGCCGAATGAAATTCTGTGAGTTCCACCATCCCCTAGTCTGTACCTGTCCTCTGTCTTTTCCTGTCCAGCTCTCTCTGTGCCTGTGCAGCTTTCTCTGCCTGTTGTTCTGTGCCTGTCTGTTTCTCTCCTTCCCTGTCTGTGCCTGTCGATCTGTATATGCAGCTGTCCACTCTGTATGTCCCTGTATGTTTCCATCAGTGCTTGTCCTTCCCTATCTGTGCCTGTCCTTCTCTATCTGTTGCTGTTCATCTCTAGCTGTGCCTGCCCACTTCTGAAAGGGCCTGTGCATCTCTACCTGTTTCTGTCTATCTCTCACCACATCCCTGTGTGTCAGTCCTTCTCTCTCTCTAGCTGTGTGCCCCTAACTATGGGCCTTATTACGACCCTGGCGGGCGGCGGAGGCCGCCCGCCAGGATGCCGCCCTCCATAATACCGCTCCGCGGTCAGAAGACCGCGGAGGGTATTATGAGTTTTTCCCTGGGCTGGCGGGCGGTCTCCAAAAGACCGCCCGCCAGCCCAGGGAAAAACTCCCTTCCCACGAGGATGCCGGCTCGTAATCGAGCCGGCGGAGTGGGAAGGTGCGACGGGTGCTACTGCACCCGTCGCGTATTTCACTGTCTGCCAAGCAGACAGTGAAATACTTTTAGGGGCCCTCTTACGGGGGCCCCTGCAGTGCCCATGCCATTGGCATGGGCACTGCAGGGGCCCCCAGGGGCCCCACGACAATCCCTACCGCCATCCTGTTCCTGGCGGGCGAGCCGCCAGGAACAGGATGGCGGTAGGGATTGTCAGAATCCCCTCGGCGGCGCAGCGAGCTGCGCCGCCCTGGAGGATTCTAAGGGGCAGTGGAAAACCGGCGGGAGACCGCCGGTTTTCCCTTTCTGACCGCGGCCAAAGCGCCGCGGTCAGAATGCCCCGCGGGGCACCGCCAGGCTGTCGGCGGTGCTCCCGCCTACAGCGGCCCTGGCGGTGTTACACCGCCAGGGTCGTAATGAGGGCCTATGGGGGTCATTACGACCCTGGCGGAACAAGTCCGCCAGGGCCGTGGGACGCGGTGGCACCGCCGACAGGCCGGCGGTGCCCCGCGGGGCATTCTGACCGCGGCGGCTCAGCCGCGGTCAGAGAAGGGAAACCGGCGGTCTCCCGCCGGTTTCCCGCTGCCCCAAAGGAATCCTCCAAGCCGGCGCAGCATGCTGCGCCGGCATGGGGATTCCGACTCCCCCTCCCGCCATCCAGTTCCTGGCGGTTCTCCCGCCGGGAACCGGATGGCGGGAGGGGGAGTCGCGGGGCCCCTGGGGGCCCCTGCCGTGCCCATGCCTATGGCATGGGCACGGCAGGGGCCCCCGTAAGAGGGCCCCTAAAAGTATTTCAGTGTCTGCAAAGCAGACACTGAAATACGCGACGGGTGCAACTGCACCCGTCGCACCTTCCCACTCCGCCGGCTCTATTACGAGCCGGCGTCATCGTGGGAAGGGAGTTTTCCCCTGGGCTGGCGGGCGGTCTTGTGAAGACCGCCCGCCAGCCCAGGGGAAAACTCGGAATACCCTCCGCGGTCTTACGACCGCGGAGCGGTATTTCGGAGGGGGGAAGCCTGGCGGGCGGCCTCCGCCGCCCGCCAGGCTCGGAATGAGGGCCTATGTCTGTTAGTCTCCATCTGTGCCTGTTCTTCTCTCTCTGTCTATGCCCCCTCTGTCTCTGCCTGGCCTCCTCTGTTTGAGAAAGAGCATACATCTTCTTATTGAGCCAAACTAAAATGGCTGGCCATCGAAGAGCAAGTCACATTTAGCACCTTCTCAATCCTTTGGAAAGCCACACACCTTTGCTAGCTCAGAGGCCTTACAGGACAATCCACACAAAAGAAGCAGGAAATAAATTTTCACTCCAATAGAGCACCAAGACCTCTGTAATCAAAGGGAGAGGGCAAAGTCTCAGAGGGAAACAACTCACTAGAGCAGGTACAGAATTTAGTAAATCATTTCCTCCTTCACAGCCAAGCTGAAAATGCACTTAATGAACAATATCTCTTGAGATACCTATTTTCTTCCTATCCATTGTATTACTCGTTCTTTTTCATGCACCCTTAAGTGTGACTAAACCCAGGGTCACTGAAATTATGTGGCAGGGGAGGACCAAATTATGTGGCAGCTTTGACTAAATCATGCTGGAAGAAAGCACAAATGCTGTGGTGTAATGTGGCGCACTTTCTGATAATATTCTTTCATCATCTTCTAAACACTGAGCATAGGTATCACCACATTAGAATAAAATGAACACCCAAATAGAGAAAATTAGCAACAGACAGGTGGGCAATCAAATTTGTGCAAGGCCTTCAACTGCGCAGCAGTATGTTTGAGCTGAAACATTGTTTTCGTTAAAATATACAGGTTAGGCAGTAGATGACGGACAATATGCAAATCCATAATTATGCAGCAAACGCCATAGCCACAAAATCACATAATTCAAGGGGCCCTGACTAAACCCAGCTGTGTAAGCATGTCAGGTATAGGAGCTACCTTGACACTGAAGTACCTGTAACCAGCATTTTTTCTTTCTCTCTGCATGTTTCTTCCTTTTAAATGTAGTGCAGCTAAGGACATTCCAGTTCATTCTGCACCTCGAAGCTATACCTTTCTACTATTTGTTGCACATAATGAATTAAAAAATGCAGTAACTGGATGCTAGGGGCCAGAATTCACCAAAAAATATAAAATACAAGATTATTTTCACTGGGCTTTCACATTCTTCGTGATATCAGAGGCCTCGCTTAGCAATCGTACTGGGGCATACATTTTTCTGATAATAATAATGTTAATTAGAACAACCTTTTTATTTATTTTGCACCTCGTGTCACTTTTAACAGAAATGAATAACAGCTGTTACTGTTACCAAATTTAACAGTTCTAGATTCACTGACTTCAGAAGAATGAAAGACTGATCTGGCCTTGCCAGGCATCAGACTTGCAGACCACCGCATATTTCTGCATAAATGTTCAGCTCACTGAGCCATCATGTCAGGGTTCTACCATGATTTGCGTGCGCTTGCTGGAGTTTACGGTATTTCTATGCTTCTTCTGTAAATCATAGGAGGGGCATATTGATGCGCTTATTCAGTTGACAGGATCATTTCCTAATCTAATTCCAGTTCTTGAATATTTGGGGAAAATAATCTTTCAAGGGCCATGCAGTAGTCTAGACCAGGTTTCGCCAACAAGTAACTTGTGAGCTACTGATATCTTGCCAGGTACCTGTAAGAAGCTCACCTGTGTGCAGCTCAGCCTACTAAATTAGAAGCTTTTACTTGGTTGAACTGATATATGTATACCAAAATTGAGTGTGTTATTGAAACTAAAATGTGTTTATTTTCAGAACTCACAAACTGACATTTGGAGAAAAATGGCTACGTTTCCTATATGTAAGGCTAATATATGAGTTACACATCATGTTGCTTTGGGAAAACCTTTCCACAAATGTTATTACGTTGGTGCCAGAGGCACTTCTGTAATAGCTGTTGTGTATTACCCATGTGTAGACGTTACATATTGACAGAGCTTTTTATACAATAATGCTTGCAACAATGCCTGATGGACTGAGGTGATCACCGCTGGTAATCTTGCATATGGTAGACATTAATGTAATCTCATGTTATGTGGTCACTTTTACAACACTTATCATACATCTAGAGTGTTCAAGAACTGAAGTATGGGTATGTCCCTGTGCATCCGTGCAATTGGATTGAACACTCCCTCAGCAGGAGTGGTGGAGCATGGAAGGATGGGCAGCTTCAAGAGGCGGAACACTGATTTCTCCGATAGCCTGCCATACCTGCTGCTTCATGCTTAACCATGTCAGACGGAAGTAATCTTCCAAAGTCTCTTGCATTAGGCAGGACTCATCGTAGGTTTCCTCTTGCAACGCAATGCCCCAAGTAAACTGCTTCTCCCTGTGGCGTTTCTCCCTATTCACAGCAACCCCGATTCATTGGATGCTCATGCTATTCTCCTTCACAAGAACGTGGCAGGAGTATTTTTGGAACCAAAATGGCTGACTCGTGACTCAAGCACTCCCTTGAGGCAGGCTGAAAGCTGCCATTGACCTTTCCTTCCGTCAGAGACACTTGCCAGTATCACTTTGTCAAATAGGAAGGGTTTGGGGGATTTTGGAGAGCCGGACTGATCCATCATTGTAGGGCTCTGGCGTGCATCTAGTGTGATTATCAATTTCACTTTTCTGATAGCATGGAATGCTGAACCTGACTCAGCCAGTCAGAATGCTTAAAATGTTGAGTCTCACTTCTGCTGTTTCCCTACATTGCAGTTTCATTTTCAGGTACTTGAAGCAGGCTGAAGCAAAGTGCATACATTTTGCCTGTCTTCAGTGTTATTCTTTTCCAATAGCCTTATTCTCAGGTATTTTTAGCTGTTAATTACATTCTCCTAAGTGTGCGCCCTCACCTTCAACTCTGTTTCACAATCTTCTAGTGGGCGATTAACAATGGTTAATGCACTGTGCACAGGGTATTATCTCCTCATCAGTCTTCCTCATCCTGTCCTTACACCATGAATGAATCCCCAGTCTCATTGTGGGGAGATCATAATTTGCATAATTTGCTGTAGACTAATTATGCAAAATTACAGCTAATTCCACAAGAGTAAGCAGATTTTTTCATCAAGCGTAGCCCTACATTTGGTGCTATTCTCTTAGTGCAAAGTGCAAAATGCACCCTCACGTCCGAAATTAAAATGCATTATGCATGAAGAAAATGGCACTAAATCCAACATAACTGGAACAGCAGCAACCAGCAGCCGGTTACACTGTGTTCCTGTCCTCTTGTTTAAGCATTTTTGTCCCTGTCATACAAATGCTCATAATCAAGTAATCTTCAGTAATTTCACATCACAAGGGTATTGCAAAATTACTGAAATTACTCTGAATACATTGGCATAATTAAAATTGGCCTAGGCCCAGTCTCACACATATTGTTTACCTATCCCAACCTAAAATCTCCTCCAGTATGGTGTCCAATACCCAGAGATATATAAAAGAGGAACTCCCTGTGAGCACTTCCTGTTTTTTTCCTCTATGAGAGCATAGGGTTTATATAAACATGGCATTTCTGCCTACTCAATCAGAAGTTAGCACATATTAAATGTAATAAGGCAATACAACGTAAGTCTATGGGAGAGGCATGCCTTACAGAAGTGAAAAAAACAAATTTAGGATTTTTTCACTGCCAAGACATGTAAAACTTAAAACTTTACCTTCTTGGCTAAAAGTAATAATTTGTATACATGTTATTATTATTATTATTATTATCATTATTATTATTATTATTATTATTATTTTGTTTTTAGTAACTTTTAATTCACTTGTGTTGGAGCTAGTTCTAGCAGCTTTGTTTTAACAGGTAAGGGTCAGGTCCGTCTTGCTAGGCAGACAAGACCAGGAGCACACTTACATCATACACTGAGCACCCATTTTTTGCTAGCATCCTTTATTCAGAAAAGGGCTGCTGTATTCCCTTTTCCAAGTAGTAATATTAATTTATTCGGTTTCGGTTTCCCGGCGTGTTTCTGCAACCAGTCTGCCTGGTTTCAACATGATGATTCTCTCAAGAATTCACAGACTGCATTATTTTATTGCTTGGTTACCAGCTAAAGCAGGAAGCTTCAATGTTTTGCAGCAATACAGTATTCTGGTTTCTCTAGAAAACACCACCACGCTGATATGGCAGCTCTCCTGAGGGTCACCCAGGCCCTTCAAACCTCACCCCTTGATATCCTGCAATGCTTGATGCAGACGGTTGTGAAAGCACCCTTTAAAGCAACATAGGCGCCTGCTCCACCTAATATGCAAAGAATAATGCTGGTGATGATCCTGCAGACCATGACGAAGAGAAGATCACAGGTCTCTTTGTCCAGGGTTCTGATCTTACTGAATTAATGCCACATCTAGGAAACAATTTTGGATTTCCACTTCTACTTTTGGGAACCAGCCTTGAAGATGTCTGTTCACAATACCAGGCACTTGAGCCAGAGTCTCTTCCCCCTTCATAGCACTGTCCGACAAGTGTTATCTCATGAATAGAAGGATTGTGATAAAAAGTCATTTTCAAGACTTTTGACTAAATATGATCCCTTAGAGAATTTTTCTGAGAAGTTCCTGGCTGCAGACAAGGTGAACAGTTTAATGGCCGGCCTTTCATTATAAGGCAAAGTGGTCTCAGAAGACTCTCTCTTAAATGACCCTGCAGACAAAAAGATAGAGGATGCAATTAAATGAGCATATGTCACCTCGAACGTTGCCATTAGGCCTAACCATATGTAACTTACACAGTTCAATCCCTTTTGAAGGATTTTCAAACACTGGCAGACTAGATGCTCCATGCTCAAAGGTGTAGACTATTCTCTCATACTCTTGATGATGTAACAGCAGGTCCAATTGGTATGAGAAATAGCATTCAATAATCTGTGTGCAGTGGCATCAGCTCCTGGAACTTCAGTTGCAGCCCACAAACATATTTGATTCTTTCCTGGAAGCCTGATGCAACTTAGAAGGCCTGTCTGATTAAACTGCCATTTGGAGGCTCAAAGATGTTTGGGGGCATATTTATACTCTGTTTGCGCCGGAATTGCGTTGGTTTTTTTGACGCACTTCCGACGCAAAACTAACTCCATATTTATACATTGGCGTTAGACGCGTCTAGCGCCAAAGTCCATGGAGTTTGCGTCATTTTTTAGCGTGGACACCTACTTTGCGTTAATGATATTCAATCATACTTCTTGTTTAGAAGGAATCAGGTGACTTTTGTCTGTGTTGGACCTCAAATAGGTGATTTGGCTTATTCCTCACCATTCATTCAAGATGGGATCCTTACAGACCATTGCACCTCTCATCCAACCTGGAGGCTTTCTGACTTTGATAGACATGGTGGATGCATATCTGCATATTCCCTTCCACGTGAACCTTTAGAGATTTCTATGCTTTGCAGTGATGGGCAACCATTATGAATTCCAAGTATTAGCCTTCAGTCTTGCCTCAGCACCAAGAGTTTTTATTAAATTCTTGGGTCCTCTGGTGGATATTTTCCACAAATTACGTATTCAGGTATGACCACAGTTGTATGATGCTTAATAGCCTCTGCTTCTTCTTCTTCCAAGGCAGAAGAAGATATCCAGCAGGTTTGCAAAGTACTCCGAGAACATTGATTTCTTCTCAACATCAAGAAATCACACCACAGCACATTGCAGTGTTTTCAATTCATCAGGGCTGTGTTTCGGACAGATCTGAGACTAGTGTTCTTAAAGGCAGAAAAAAGTACAAATTGTTCTCTCATTTGCTAAATCTTCTAGCAAGAAGTTGGGCCTCTGCAAGGACCTTGCTAAGAAATTAAGCAAGATGGCATTCACTCTTACTATTCTGTCCTGGGGGCGTCTCTATCTTTACCTGAGGATTTGCCATCTTTTACAATTTTGGAGTCCAGTTTTAGAGGACTACGAGGCTCTCATCTCAGTGACAGCAAAGAATTGAGAGAACCTTCAATGGTGGCTTCATTCTGTGAATTCAAACATGCATTTTCAATTGAGGTTCCCTCCTCTCTTAATTTTGACAACTTATGCAAGCAAGAGAGTTTGAGGGGTAATTCTGAAGGATCTCAAAGCCCAAGGTAGGTGGTTCAGTCAGAAAGCACTCTCATCTTCCATTTGGACGAAGTTGGCTGCATTACAGAGGGCCCTCCTTTACGTCTCTCCTCTAATTCATCAGCAGGCAGTGTGTGTCCAGACAGACAACCAGGTGGTGAGGGCCTATACCAACCACCAAGGGGCATGGGGTCACCCATGCTTTCTCTCTTTTCTGAGGAGATATGCCCTTAGTGAGAGAATAATCTCCTCTCTCTCTCTCTCAGTGGAGTAGGAGAATGGGCCTGTGGACCTTTTCAGACATGGGCTTCCTTATTTGGTGACACTGTGTCTTTGTCCTTTCCTCTTGCAGAAGATCTTGGAGAGATTCCATCATTCATGGCTAGATCTCTTTCTCTTTGAGGATAACGTCCTTCTTCCGCTTTTGTACAGCCTGATTCCCTCTTGAGGAGATTGGGTGATAGATGCTCTATCGATTTTTTGGCCCCTAGGTCTCCTATATTGTTTTCCTACCTTCCAGCTGAATGTCAGGATTGTGAGAAAAATTTGCGAGGAGCATGCAGAAGTCCGTCAAGTAGTTCCAGAGTGACCTAGGTTTCCGCTCCTTCTTCAAAAGTCAGTGAACCTCATTGGCAGTTTCGAATCAATAAATTTGTATTTGTTGAGCGCAACTTATCATCCTGGGGGGATCCAGGCACAGGGGGTTGAACTCTGCGTGCTGACGGCCTCTCATCGAAGAGGCAGGTCTTGAGTCGAGGAGGGAGTGTGCAGTTCGTAGTTGGAGGGGGAGATCATTCCAGGCTTTGTCTGCGAGGTAGGAGAAGAAATTGCCTCTGAAGTGGCTATGGTGGATGTTCAGGATGTGTGTGAGGGTGAGGAAGATTGATCAGAGTTCCCTGGTGGGCTGGTGGAAAGTGAAAAACAGTGGTTGATGTGTTTGCGTCCAATGTTGTGGAGGGCTTTGTAGGCAAGGGTCAGAACCTTACCCTTGCATCTCTTCTCCACGGGAAGCCACTGAAGGCTCCTGAGGTGAGGGGCGATGCTGGTACCCTTGGGGAGATCTAGGTTTAGTCTGCCTCTGGAGCTCTGTATGGTTTGGAGGCGGATGAGGAGATGGGTGATGACTTCCGTGTACAGCGCATTTCTGCAATCTAGTCTGCTGGTGATGAGAGCTTGGGTGACTGATCTTCTGGCGTCAAAGAGGATCTGTCTGAAGATCTTTTGAAGCATGCGGAGGAAGAAGGAAGCAGGAGGATGCAACTGTGTCTATCTGTTACTTGAAGATGAGGTTGCTGTTGATGATGATGCCTAGGTTGTGGGCATGGTCTGTTGGGGTCGGGGGTTGACCGAGTGCAGCGGGCTACCGGGGGAGGGGTTGTTTCCGAAAATGATTACTTCAGTCTTGTCTGTGTTTAGCTTCAAACAGTTGGATCTCATCCACTTGGCCACATCGGTCATGGCATTGCTGAAGTTTGCTCTTGGGGCGGCCTGGTCCTCGGAGAGTGAGAGGATAAGTTGCGTGTCCAGGGCCTCTTTGCCACGGTCCTGAAACTCCTCTGCCCTTGTCTTCCCATTATGAAGACTGATTTTTTAATCCTTCCTTTGTAGCTGTGTGCTTGGTTGATGCAGGGAGTGCTCACAGTGAGTTTTTGTTTTAAGTATCTCTGGGTATTGGGCACCATATTGGGAGTAGTTTTTAGGTTGTGCTAGGTAAACAATATCTATGAGGCTTGGGATTCATTAACACACACTACAGGGGTGAGAGGAAGAAAATCCTTGTCCAACCTCCCAATATACGAACGAATCACACAAAAAGGACAAGCAATAAACATAGAGATCCCGACAATTATCTCACCAGCTAGAGATACAGCATAATATTTTAGAAAAAACTGTCCTCACCCACTAATAGTGGCATACTTCATCATAGGGCTATGCTGACACATTCCCACTCTAGCCAACGTAAGGAATGGAGCAATAGGGAGGGGAAACAGAGACACACGACTGACAAACAAGGACCACAAACATAAAGAGCACCTCACTCAATGGTTAAAACTATCTCAAGTGAAATCCATATTCAATCTTTATTCCAGGTTTCACCAGATAGGATTAAAAAGGTTTAAGGAAACGGTGCTGATATGGGGAAACAATCCCCCTTCACCCTAGAAATACTGTACAAGGTCAACATGTTTCGGCCCTTACCATCGCCCATAAGGGTCATTCGGCCTTCAACAGGATCATATAACCCCTTAACGTTCTATGCCCTATCTGTCTCATACTTAGTTAATGACAAGTAATACGTACAGATTCAATATATCATTTCTTCCAGTACACACACTTAGAATTACCTATAAGGGAATATAGAGACAAATATAAAATTAACAAGCAAACTCCTTTGTCCCCATATTGTCTCAGGTTCACTCATGAAATATTGCCTGTACCCATGTCCCTAAAGCCCCTTCGTTGTGCATGCACTCCATGCTTATGTTTCTCCCATATCGGGGCTATGTTGATAAATAGAAGCTTAGTGCAAACCTCTTAAAAACACCCACCATCACCCAAGGCAGTGTCACAGGTGTCAGGTTTCTCGATATGTGAATGCGATTCCACTTACTGAGTTTTCATTATAAATTTCCAAAACTAGAGTACAGTGGGAGCACCTCTCAGCATTCACACACTAAGGCCCATATTTATACTTTTTTAGCGCCGCATTTGCGTCATTTTTTGATGCAAAAACAGCGCAAACTTACAAAATACCAATGTATTTTGTATGTTTGCGCCGATTTTGCGTCACTAAAAAAGTATAAATATGGGCCTAAGTGTAAATATAAACGCAAATCGATGTAAACAAACATTCTATGAAAACCATGCGTCACACCTCTCATGAGTTGAGAATTGCTTTCTCTTTCCATATTGTTGACCGCTGGCCCATTCCCCGCTCACCTCATCAAGGGCCCGGTGCCGCCCCTCTGCCACACTTAACTCCGTGAAGGTAGGGGGCAGAACGTGGTTCCATCTTTTTATTGCATCCCGTGATCAGGTGGTTGAGCATTACCTGCACACAACTCGACTGGTCTCCCTCTTATAAATCCATCCAACAGGAGCCGCCATGTTGGAGGAATGATCTTTCTTCCACTTCCGTATCTAGACTATGGAATAAACATGGTCTAGATTTTACCACACTCAACATGGCAGAGACTGACAGAGTTGTTTAGTATGCAGGCAGAACAGTCAGGCTATGTCTACCTAACATGTGACTTCCGAGATGCGCCACTTTGTAACCCTTTGTGCTACATTATGCCTGCCCCAGGCATAATTTATGCAAAGGGGGCGATCCCCTGTTAGGTGGGCCAGAAAAATGGCGCAAGGAAATCTAGCAGATTTCCTTGCATCATTTTGTTCGCCACTTTTAACACCTGTTCAGAGCAGGTGTTAAAAGAGGGCATGCCATATAATATAATGGGCCCATTCAGCGCCAAAATTTTGGCGCTAGTCCTGCAGAGTACATTAATAGCGTAAAAAAAATGACACTATTGCCCCCTTCCCTGCGCCATGGTGCACTGTATTTTAAATACGCTGCACACATAGTGGCAGTAAGGGGGCACTAAAGGGTACAAGAAATGTGGCGCTGTACTGTGTGAAGTGCCACTTTTCTTAAACATGCCCCTATTACCGCAATCATGCGGTAATGCCCTGGGCAGTTTTACTGGGCGAGTACGAGGTTAGCAAGTCAGACACGTGGTTTCCATCTTAACAAATGGTACAACCATAGGCCTTCCCTCTTTCAACCTGTTTTCTCTGTGCAATTTTCTCCATGTAGCAGTTGGAGATATTTGTCTGAAATATATTCAGGGTTCCAGCGCAGTTTGGATCTGATTGTGGGACTTAGACTAAATCAAAAAGAAATGAAGAAACTCCACTTTTGAAATGTTTTTTTTGGGGGGGGGCAAAATTATTTTGTTCCATTTTTTTATTACATGAGTAGCATAAATACCACAAAATTAATTTACTTAATTTCTCTAAAAATAAAGTAAAGTTTAATATAGACTTGGATTCCTTTGTTGTGATTAAGGGTGTGCAAAATTACAATTCTGCTACCATTTTACCAAGCTGATAAGCTTTGCACTTCACAATTTGCTATTTGCATACGTGTTCCCCTTTAGGGTTGATGTTTGTTGCAAAAAAACGTTTTTACAGGCAATTTTTCCCAGAAAAATGTTTAAAGGGAGAATTCGGCAACCAAAAATGTGTTTCACAGCATTTGTTTGTACTCAAAACATACATTATGTGGAGTATTTCACCTTCTATATTTTTAAAAAGTCACCAACTTCATGAAGTTGCCAAACTGGCAAACTTTTTTAAAAATTGCAAATTGTGCACACCTACAGTAAAATTATCTAGTAATACCTGTGTTACATATCTTTTTCTTCCATTTAGTTCTGGCTGTAGCATAGAAAAGGTGCCACGAGATGCCCTGGTGAAAGCAAAGAAAATGGATCCTACTTCCTCTCCGTTTGGTAGTACACTACTGCCATTTTTGGGTTGCAGGGCCCCAGTGCCACTGCACCTGGTGCACTAATGATAACTAAGGTTATGTGCCCTGGTGCACCGTTATTACAAATTATGCTTTTTGTAGGATGCTATTTTGGGGATTTAGTCATCTGACTATCAGCTTCACAAATTAAAAAAAAAAACATTGTGAACTTTGGAGAGTGGCGCAGAGCTCTCAAAGTATAATAAGCTCAGGAAGGCAGTTTCAGTGGGTGCAAAGGACCACACAGCCAGAGGGTTGACGTCTGCTACTTGGCTGCGTCCTCGCCCCGCTTTCTTGGCTCTGACTCACTAGATGTTTATAAGTGCCCACCTCACTGTAGACGTCCCAGTTCTCGTATCTTTGGGTAATGTGCTTATTTGTGAGCATTGCCACAGTGTTCGCTGACGGGGAGATAACAAATCCATGCACGCTAGTGCCTATGCTTGAAATACACTGGCATGTGCACCGCAGGCTGCGGGGCATCACCGGGCGGGGAGCGCAGATGGAACACCACCTGTAGGGTGACCACCTCGCTCCATGTCTTTATACACACGGTTTCCAGTCCTGTGCCGTTTCCATGACAACCTGATGCATTCTATGCGTTGTAGTCCTGGTTTTGGTTAATTGCCCTAATTAGACTAATATGCCTGGTGTCACTTATTTACAGGTGAAAACAGTATCTGTAATGAGGAGTAAGGAGACCAGCCACCGGCCCACTAGGCTTGCTGCCCACCACACTCGCCCTTACTGGTGGGAGTCCCACCCGGCACCATCACCCAGGTTGTCCTGTGACCGGCTAGCCGCTATTCATGGCTGTTGAAGTCTCCAGCTGCACTTGAGCACCCTAGCTGCCCTCTCCCTAAAATTGGCTGCTTCCCCACTCTTACCTGATTGTGGAGGTGATACAGCATCTTTTCCCAGGATTTCCTGCACGCGTGTCTCACCCACGGTATATCCTACAAGAGTAACCTATTGCACAGAGTTCCAGAAGTGAGGCCTTTTCGCTCCTCACGAAAACTCGGGTATCCTCAGGACACTTCATTACCCCGCAGCAGAGCTCCTGAAGGTGCTGTTAAAAACGCCACCGCTCCTACTACTCATCTTAGTTAAGTTTACCTGTTAGTTGTGAGTGCTTAAGTGCCATTGAATGTAGGACAGGGTGCTCTGATTTACAGAAGCCCATTTTCTTCCCAATCCTGCCTTTCCTCAACTAGTTGAGTAGATCTAGGAGAACTGAGTGAGTATCAGCCTGGGGCACAGCTAACACTTGTGCTGCAGATGCATTGGCACCACGACCAGGAGCATTAAATGCTTCCTAAACTGCTATTATGGCTGCATGTTACTACCCAATGGTGTATGGTGGTCAATTTCCCTTGTATGCACCAGGGACCATGGCACCCTTGCTATGCCACTGCTATCATCCTGATTATCGACCCCCCCCATGGGTGTAGATTTATTGGCTTCTGAAATTATTGACAGTTTCAGGAAAACGCCTGCAAAGCAGGGCTAATCTTACGTTTTCAAGTGTATTTCTGGGAAACCTTCCTCAATTCCTTTCTTGGCCAGAGTGTGCATATTTGTGTGCATAATTGTATGTGTTGCAAAACTGCGCATGGTTAAATGCCACTAACTGTGCAGTGGCAGCATGTTCCCCTATTATTTGTCCATGACACTGAGTGGAAGCTCCTTTCTTCACTCCCTCAGAGAGCCGCATGACCACCAGGAAGCGGGTCTTGGTAGTCCCACCATTGAAAAAGAACCTTTATGTTGAACTGCTAATGGGTTTCTGTAGGTACCACGCCACAACTAGCAACCATCATTGGAGCTTCAGGAATCACTGTCAAGCCTTTGAATTTTATAAGAAGGCAGTAAATTGATGGACTGTTCTCTTCGCCTTCCACCCGTGAGGCATCCTTAGTCACTGTGGAATTTGATAATGTTCGTCTTTATTGACAGAATCACTGTTTAGCACCATGGCAACCCATGATCTACAACTGATGAACTTCGTGGCAGACTTCTAAGTGGCAATTATTTCATGAGAGTGTCGGTGAGTGCATTTCAAGCACTGGCCCTGCGACACCCAGTGCACACAGAAGTGCTGGCTCACAATGTACTCGTCTTTTATTACCGAAGTCATCTCAGGTTTCCACATTAATCTGGAAATAGCTTGTCCAATATTTTATAATTGGCGTGCTTATAAGGCTGAACAGACAGTACATAGTTTAAAAATAAAAAGTACTGTGACTCTTTATATCAAGCACACTAACAAAACCTAAAAGGGCCTGATGTAGCCATACAGACGCCTCTCTAACGGTACTCTATCTGCCAAATTTGGAGCCCAACGGGGTCAGCTCGTTTATATTCCTGCCAATGTACAAAATGTTCGGTGGACAACTGCTGTCGGTTTTGATGGCCATACAGCAAATTTTGACAAAGTTTTTGCTTTTTCAGAATCAGACTCCCAAAACTGGAGTTTTAATCTGAAAAACAAGCTTGAGGGAGTCATTAAAGGGAGATGGTAGCATCCCTGGATTTCCAGGTGGCACATACATATGCCAATTATCTGAATAGCAGCAAAAAGGTCTACATCACATACATTCCGGCTTTGTAGGACCCAATTCCAAAGGCAGTTTTCTTTTGTGTGAGGGACCCTATTGCTTCGCGCAAGCTAGGTCTGTACGGCTTCTCCACTGTAACCGTAGTCAGTCTAGAACATCCAAACGTAGCAGGGTGTACAAGGATGCTCTATACCAATTATACATGTAATCCTCTAAAATCACTCTTTCACGCTCCAGCAAGCTTTGCGTTTACAAATGCCAATAATTACATAGAGACCAAGCCTTGACATCTTGATGATAATTAAATTATAATGAATTTGTAAAGTGCTTGACTACTCTAGCGGGGTTTTCCAGCGCTGTCTTCCAACTTGTAAAATAGAGGATTCATTCTTGGGAGTTGAACAATGTTAACTGAGGCCTCTCCCTATCTCGACATCTTTTGCGAAGCTAAACCTACCCGTCTTCAATACTTTATAAGTTGTGGCTGAGGCGTGTACTGTGGACTGCTGGGGTGCCCAGAAAGCAATGCACTTACTTTGTTTTGCATCCTTATGCAATGGATTTGGATAATCACAGGATGATAAGGTAACCAGATTCTTCTCTGCCTCTGGTTTCACATTGATATATTAATTTATTCCTTAATAAAATTATTAATTCTGTTTGGTGAGCCGTAAATACATAATGCACCTATAAACAGACTATACATCACGTATCATCACCCTTGCCTAGCAGAGGTTGGCAGTCATACTATATAATATACCATGATGTCCTACATCAACAGCCCTATTAATCGTCTGAGTAGCTCAGAGTACAATCTCATGTCTTATAAATATGATGTATTACCTGATAATTTTAATGTCGATGTCTTAGTTCATGTATCGCATCATGCTCATGTTTTTGTGGTGTAGGTTGAACGCCAGAGGTGCAAACAGCATTTACTACAGGTTGTCACTGCTGGGAACTGTTGCTACTACATTTATAAGATATCTTTAATATAATGACTACAGAAACTAACATTGGCAAAGACAGTAGTTCTGGTTTAATTTGCTAATTCATCCAGCATTAGCACATTTAGGGGAGACAAATAGGAGGGATCTACAAGGAGTGGACACAGTGAACTGTTGTAAAGTAGACCCTCATGCAGTTCAGGGCGATCACTAGAGTGGAGTTGAAAGGATACATCAAAACAGCCAATAGCATCAGGTGAGAGATAAATTCTCCACCAGGTTGAGCCAAGACATAATTGACTAAGGGCCCAATTAAGAGTTTGTCGGACAGGAAAGTCCATCCGCCAAACTCCTGACAGGGTGGCCGCCGCCTTTGTGGTGACCACTCCTCTGGAGCTATTAAGAGTTCCCCCCAGGTTGGCGGGCAGAAACCTTTGTTTCCTCTTGCTGGGCTAGCGGGAAACAGACTACAGCATTGTCTCCAGCTAGTAATCGTGCCGGCAACAATCTTGCACGAGCACCCTCGCAATATTCACTGTCTGCAAAGCAGACAGTGAACAATGTGACGGTGCTGGGCAAAGGGGCCCTTACACTACCCATGCCAAGTGCAGGGGCTTCCCTGTTCCCCCTGTATCTGTTCTCCCCCAGCCTTTTCATTGTGGTCTAACCGCCGTGAAAAGGCTGGCAGAGAACGAGGTCGTAATTTACAGGAAAGCACAGCATGCAGCATTGCCCTGGTGGATTACGATCTCCGACACCTCCAGGCCGCCGGTATCATGGATTCTGGTGGTGCTGGCGGAACCCTGGCAGTCTGACCGCCAGGGTCTTAATGTGGCAGTTGGACCGCCACAACAGCGACAGGTCTCTTTGACGGCTGAGGCACCAAAATCCAGAATCAAAAAAATGCCAAAACTGACCTTTAAAAAACTCAAATTACAGCTTGTGTAAAAACTGGAAGCAAAACCACTCACTTACAAATAGCATTTTTGTTCGTTAATTTCTGTATTTTTGTCCTTGATTTAGTCTTTTATGCAAAAAAATGACTTAAAACGTGCCTAGAGTTACCTTGCACACTTTAGGACCTCATTATCCTTATGTGCTGTTATCACCCATTGAGTCTCTGGAAGGTGAGAGCAGTAGGTGTAAGCAAGTGCTGGTTACTTCAAGTGTTAGGGCCTAATTTAGACTTCAGACGATGGTAAAATAGTTCACCGCCCTGACAGAGTACCCATCCTCGGGATTTTGAGTTGTCTGCCGGCGCAGTAGACATCTCTAGCCATTGACAGGAACCACAGTCACAGCGGTTCCTATCAATAAATTAAAAGTTTGATGAACGGCAACCCGACAAACGTTCAACAAGTTTTTTTTTTTCAAAAATGAATTCCCAAGGCAGGACTGAAAAAAAAATGAATGGCCCCCACGCCAAAAGGGATGTAGCTGGTGCAGCATGAGAACTGAGGCCTTATGGTGCGAGGAGCCTATTGCACCAAAATTAGGATGACCTTTTCCTTCCCAACCAAGGGCAGGAGATCCACTTACCTTCTTGCATTAGGGCCAGTGGTTCCCTTGCACCGCTGTTGAACAGTGTTAAAAATGAGTAAAAAACTGCATGGTTTTAGTGCATCATTGAGCTTTAATGAGCCCTAAGTAACGTTTATCAAAACACAAAGTGGCTGTACTATCCATTCGAAGACGGGAAGTACAGATACTTTGGGGACAATGGGAAGAAAGTGGTGGAGCATGATGAAATAGTGTCTCACATAGATATGGGGGTAGTGCTTAATTTGTGCCAGTGTTTGCAGGTGAGAGGCGCCCATACTAATTTTTGGGTCTGGGACTTATTTTTCATGATTAGACTTGTCCAATAGCAACAAAGCAAAAGGCAGAACCAGGAGAAACAAAAAGAAAGAGAAAGGTAAGAGTGACAAAGTGGAGAAGCAGGGATGAAGTCCACGATGGTGAAAGAAAGTGGCATGAGGTCGAATCAAGAATAGGAAGCCTTGGTATCTGGTAGCCCGGTCATCCAGCAGCCCTAGCAGTTATCTCCTAGGAAAAACTCTGGGCATTGCACTTATTACTGTTTTATACAAAAGTAATTCATTTTAAAAGTTAGGTGTCTTGAAAGCGCACACAGTAGTAACAGCATTGTTGTCATTTCTTACACAGACTGTGAATGTAAAAAACAAAAGACCAATAATTCCCACCATACACAACAGTGTATTTCTTGTTTTTTTTACACAGGCGGTGAATATGAACTGAGGACAGGTTTTTCTCATCTAATCCTCATTCTTTTGTAGTACTGGGTCACGAGAGAAGCTTCCATTGGGGGGTAATGGGAGTGTCGTTGAGGGATAGATCAGGACACCAGGTATAGAATACGAATTGCTTAGTGGCTTGAAGGTTGTACGTCAAACATCCTCCTAATGACTCCCTAAATCACTAAACACCCTCCGTCAGGTAGTAAGTCTAGTATATTCTGTGGTCTCAATGACTATTATCCATCTACTGTAAGTTCTCAGTGCTGAGACTAAAGGCGCTTTCCCATGGATGGCTGATCCCTGTAGCACACACATGATATCTCCTGTCCCTTCTGCTCTTCAGACGTCATCCTCCACCGCGTCCTCGCCCTTCATCCGCAACACAGCATTCTCTTTCGACACCTCTGTGGTCAAGCGCACCCTAGATGAAGAGGAGCTGCCTTCATCCCCACTGATCCGGTACCGAACCCTGACTAACGATTCCTCTCAGGAGGCCCTGGTGTCTGCATCCACCGACTCGCCCCCCAAGTCTTGCCACAGCTCCGACAGTTCCCCGATCTACACCCGCCGCGACCGCCGAGAGCGCCTGGCCGAGCGCCACAGTGAAGGTAAGCGGAGCTGAGCTCAGAGGATGGATATGTAAAGCTCCCTCTAAGGGGCAGTGGCACTTGGCTCCTAGGAGCGAGGTGTGGGTGTGGTGCAGAGGGGTGCTCATACTTTTGACTTAGAAGTGTGTGTTTTATCAATGACTCTGGAAAGAGCACTCAGGGCTGGCCTGATGTAAGAACCATAAACAAGATAATAAGCCTACCAACGGTGGGAGGGGTGTATTAGTGCTGGCTCTAAGGGATGGTGTAAAGGCACTAACTCTGTGTTAATTTACCAGGGGTTGGTATAACTGTGGTTTATAGATTAATTGTGCTGGCTTGGAGAACTGAGTGAGACTGCTAGCCTTGAGGAGAAATGTGCGACAGACACCCTGTCCGCTAGCCATCTGTGAACAACCAGCTTGAGGCGATTTACTGATCCCTTCTTCGGCCTCAGGCAGAGTAGAGGTGCTCTGGAGTTGCAAAAGCTCAGCACAAGCACAACCTCCCTGCTCCCTCCACAGGAGCTAAGAAGGGCTATTGCACTGAGTAAGTAAGGTAAGGTTTTTAAGGCCTCTTAGTAACAGATTTATGTACAGATGTCATGAAAGTTTTGAAGGGAACCATATACAAACCATAGAATACTATGGGCCTCATTTAGAAGAAACTGGCGCAACGAGATCGATTTTGCAAGTTTTCTTGTGCCGCCCTGCACCCCCCTAACAACGCCATGGGAGTGCTGTATTTACTGTACGGTGCTCTATGGTGCTCTGTGTCCACAGCTGCATCAGAAATTCTGACGCAGTTGTGGCGCTAAACTGTAGAATTGCAAACCTAGAGTCAAAATGTTGATGCTAATCCAGCAATGCTGAGGGGGGGCATTGAAAACAGCACAGTGTCACTTTAACACCTGCCCTCAGCAGGCATAAAAAAATGACGCTAGAATGACGCAGTGAAATCTTGTAGATTTCACTGCGCCATTCCCTTTGGCCAGCTAGGGGAGGAACGCCTCCCTTGCATACGTTGTACCTGCCGCAGGTATAATGTGGTGCCAGGGTTTACAAACTGACACAATGGTTCCATAGTGCAAGTTTGTAAATTTGGCGCGGGGTCGGGGACAGTTCTGCGCCACTGCAGCATAAAAAATTACTCTACGGTGGCGCAAGGGGCTTGCAAATGACCCCTAAAGATCTACACAGCTACAGAGTGACAGTAAGAGGAGAATGCTGGCTGACACTGGCTACAGGGTGCACAAAAGGGACCAGGCCGTTTTCTTAGTCACCCTGGGCAAATCCCGTTGCCTGCTCTTGAAACGTATGAGGATGCAGCAGGAAAGTCCTTGCATGCGCTGTAGAAAGGTCCACACTGGGCCGGGTTCTGCAGCTTCTAGCACATTTCACAAACCATTGCCAGGTGCAGATGAGTATAAACTCAGGATCTCATTACCCCTTCCTCTTGGGCAGATGGACAGTGCCAAGAGGTCAACAATTAGATACCAACCTCCCCGTCATTTCATTGGTTGGATGATCCCTTCAAGTTCTCCCTCCACCCACTTGCAGACGTCCGCCTCCTGGTGCACACATTACAGTAAGGCTGGAGAGGAGATGGGTTGCCACTTGCCAGCGGGCACTTTTAGACCTTTCAACATTAACATTCCCACAAGCCCCTGCTGTAACCTTCCCTCTCCCTAGGGAGTCATGCGTAAAGCATCAGTGAGACAGCCGGTCTCTTTTTACGAGAAAACGAACTGAAAGGAAATGAATGACAAAAAAAAAATCAAATTAAAATGCAAATATGACAGCATGAATATGCAAGAATGCACAGCCGCCCCTTGGGATTACATTACAATAGGATCAGAGTGTGGTAAAAGCGTTAGAAGGCCTTCATGTTGTAGAAATATTTGAAGATCAGCATTGATTCTCCCACACACACGCACTCTCTCTCTCTCTTTCTCAACCTGTCTCTCCTGCTCCCTTGGAGCAGATATGTTAATTCTTCAAACATTGTAGGGGGTGGTCCACAGATGCAGGAATGACTTTCCCAATGACATATGACCTCTGAGGGCTGGTTGTTGAACATGGATGTTGATGGTGAAAGATAACTCCTTGTGAGTAATGGTGTGTAAATCTCTGGTCTCCATGCAGTTATGTATACCTGGCTTCTGACATCGCGTCTCTCTGTTAATATCTGTGTTTCAGACGACAGCAGGGACACAAGTCCACCTGATCCCAGCAGCCCCACCATGGGGCTGGACAAGAAGACCCGACGGAAGTTCTTGGATTTGGGGTAAGACTGGATAAGGCAGTAGCAGGTTCGAGTACCTGAGCCCTTGCTCACTGCTGCAGAAGGATCCATTCTAAGGGGGTGGAGGGAGGCACAGGGTGTAAGTTGTGATGGTTGGTTATGGAAATGGACTGCTTCTCACTGGGGAGCAGATGCAAACTAATCAAATCCAAGATTTGAATGGCTTGATCCCTCCCACCTCCGCTCATTGCAAGATTCCAACTCATTATGTAAAGGTGAACAGGTCATTAGTTATCCACTCATTGCGGGCAAAACCACTTTTAGAATTCACAAAAGCTGCTTTAGCACTCCATAAATGAATTGCTCCCACAAAGGTTTACTTTGATTTAAATAAATCTAGTCACAGTGGTTGAAGTGGGGTGGGATTGGGCATTCCAAGGCTAGAATGCCGTATAAGTTTGTGCCCAAACACACACCTACATGATTGCGGGTATTAAAAAAAAATCTCCAAACCATTTTCCACCCTGTAGAACGGCAAAACTCCTAACAAAAGCAAGAGTAAATGTCTCTCCAGTGTAAGTAGGTGATTGTATCACCGCCGAAACTGGTGGGTGTAGTGGAGTGTAAAGGATTTCTCCAGAGAGTAAAATATTTTCTCCTTTGAGTTAAAAAGAAAAAATGAATTTGCAAGTGCTGGCTGATTTTTGCATGATTAATTGTATGTATATTTGCTCATGGGAAAACGGAGCGTCAGATTTAAGAAGCCCCTACTGCCACCTTGCGGCACATTTGCGTCCTTTTTTTGATGCAAATGTGGTGTTAAGGTGGCATTTCCCCCGCACCATATTTACAAAGTGGGGCAATCCATGCATTGCCCCACTTTGTAAACCCTTGTGCCACATTATGCCTGCAGTAGGCATAATGTATGTAAGGGGGCGTTCCAGTGCCTGAAGGCCCGAAAAAATGGTGCAGTGAAATTTAATAGATTTCACTGTGCCATTTTTTCTGTCATTTGTAATGCCTGCTCAGAGGAGGCATAAATGACGAACCCATTTTAATCAATGGGCCTCCTTGCACTTTGCTACACTAGTGTCAAAACGTTTGATGCTAGTGTAGCAAAGCACCACAATAGCATAAACAAATTTGGCGCTATTGTTCTAACTACCACCATGTTGCTCTATATGTTAAAAACAGCACAACCATTGTGTCATAAGGTGCTGATAGGGCGGCCTAGAAAACGTGGCCCTTTAGGGCTGATGTGCCACTTTTTCATAAATCTGGGCCGGAGTTCCCAAATGTTTTCGTCAAGTAGAAACCTGCAACTGTTGCTGTGGGAGCTTTTGCGAATTCCCGAAATATCAGCGGGTGCATATTTATGACTCTCCTTAGGAATCAGGTCCTCTGTATCTGACAAACTGACGAAACATTCAATCTCCTACCCCCTTCTCATATTTAAAATAAAATTCACGACTGCCATGTAACATCACTCCATAGTTGTGTTACATTATTTGGGGTTAAGTCCCACACAAGGGGTGGACAGTGAATGGCAAGTTCAACCCTGAAACCTTGTCAAAACCCACTTAACAGTTTGTGGCCATTCGCAAGCTTGTTTCTGTCCCTTTCCCACCCTGAAATTGGTTGGAGATTCGCCCCTGGAAAGGGCTGGCATAAATCTCTTTGAAGAGTCAAGAGTGGATCGAAATACCTAAAAACATCATTAGAGTTCTGGTGATGGTAGATGAGGTGGTAAAAAGAACAAATGTGCCACTGCGCAGAGTTGATGACTTTCCCTAATGTTAAATTGTACCGGATGTACAATGCTGGGCAATGCTGACTCCAATTAAAACAAGCATTTGCAATGCAACAGGTCTCGCATTTGCTCGAGTTAGAGCTATTCCCGTTTTAAACTCCAAAATTGACTTTTCTTGCCACATAAACTGAAAAGTAAAACAGTTTCACATAAGTGAGCCCACGGCCACCATGAAGCGTGACGGAGACACACAAAAGGAAACATAAGTTTGCTTGCAGCGAAACATATAGGCAGAAGTGCAATTATCCATGTAACCGGCAAAAGTGCAATTAGCCATGTAACCTGCAAAAGTGCAATTAGCCACGTAACAAGGTCGATGTCATGCAAAGCGGGTGACTACTGCCCAGCGTGATTGCGCTGCCTGCAAAATAAAGAGAAAAAGTAGTCCAGAAACCATACGGAAAACATGGAGCCTCGTATGTTTTCAGTAGTTGCCCACTGCGCTCGAGGAGGGCTATACACCAGAAAATGCATGACGTATGCATGCCTTTCACTAATGAAATGCAGCGAATTGTAAACAGCAAGCCCACAAACCAACCAAACTGATGGGCGTGGTTAAAAGCCCATAGAGAGATTACACCAGGGACAGAGCGCTTTGTGCTCGACCCTAAAAAGTAAAGTAATCACATGACATCCCCAAGAGCCTGCCTAGAAATCTCCAGCTTTCCAGGAGTACTTCTGGAAAATTATGTGTAATTCTGGAAATTTGTGTGTGTGTGTGTGTGTGTGAAAAAGTCATCTATTAGCACTGATGCATAGGAGTAACTCTGTGGGGGCAGATTTATGATGATTTTGTAAATCAGGTACCAGCATTCACACAAAGGTATGCAGGTAGACATAATCTACATAAGTAGTTGGGGACAGATTTACAAGGAACTGGCGTAGCGCGGTGCTGCACCAAAATTGGCAGCGCCGCACTGTGTCAGTTCTGAAATGCAGGGATGCGCCGTATTTACAAAAATACGGCGCACCCCCAAGGTGTCCCTTCCTGCACATAAACAATCTACAATGGTGATTTGGCACCTCTATGTGTGATGCGGTGGAACGTCCAACACCCATTGCACGCCCCTCTACTGCAGAAAACTGCACCAGAGGGGCCCATATTTACAAGGCGGCATTAATCCACACAAAGAAGCTTAGCACCACCTTGTAAATATGGCCCAGTGCACAGAGCCACCGGAGCATCACAAAAGGTGATACTCCGGTGGCGCTAGATGCTTGTAAATATGCCCCTTGGTATTTATGAACAGTCTGGCATGCAAACTCACAGCCATGGTTAAGTGATTTAGAGTCTCTGGTTAGAGGATCTATTCAGCAGCTCAGGGAAACAAGGGCCTATTGGTCACTTAATGAGTCTCTCACATTGAAGGTATATATAGTTGGTCCCTACATTTCACAGCTAACCTGAGCAAAGGATGTAACATGGCACTATTCTGTTATCTGCATGTGATACTACAAGATGAAACACAGTTTCTGTTGACTGTTTTCTAATTTGTTTTTATTTTAAAAGAATTTTTTGAAACTGACCTTTTCTTGTATCTCTGTATCCTGGACAGTGAAGGAGGCATTCCTCACAATTTCGTTTTCTCCTTTGTCACGTCACTTCTTTGTTTCTGCTTATCTTTGTCTCGACCTGTTTCAGGCAAACATTATCTGGTGAGTGTCCACTTGTGCCGGTATTTAAGGTTTTGGACATTAGCACTTATTTTTGGGGACCAGGACTTAGGGGGTCATTCTAAGTCTGGCGGGCGGCGGAGGCCGCCCGCCAGACTTCCCCCACCAAAATACCGCTCCGCGGTCGAAAGACCACTGAGGGTATTTTGGGATTTGCCCTGGGCTGGCGGGCGACCGCCAAAAGGCCGCCCGCCAGCCCAGGGCAAATCAACCTTCCCACGAGGACGCCGGCTCAGAATTGAGCCGGCGGAGTGGGAAGGTGCGATGGGTGCAGTGGCACCCGTCGCGTATTTCAGTGTCTGCAAAGCAGACACTGAAATACAGAGTGGGGCCCTCTTACGGGGGCCCCTGCAGTGCCCATGCCATTGGCATGGGCACTGCAGGGGCCCCCAGGGGCCCCGCGGCACCCCCTACCGCCATCCTGTTCCTGGCAGGAGACCCGCCAGGAACAGGATGGCGGTAGGGGGTGTCAGAATCCCCATGGCGGCGGAGCGCGCTCCGCCACCATGGAGGATTCTCAAGGGCAGCGGAAAACCGGCGGGAGACCGCCGGTTTTCCAAATCTGACCGCGGCCAAAGCGCCGCGGTCAGAATGCCCTGCGGGGCACCGCCGGCCTGTCGGCGGTGCTCCCGCCGACCCTGGCCCCGGCGGTCTCAGACCGCCGGGGTCAGAATCAGGGCCTTAGTTTTTTATCATTATATCTTGACAAAGAGAAAGAAAGAAAAGGGACTAAAAAGAAGGAAGAGAAAGATAGGAAAAAGTGACAAAGGGAGAAAACAGAAATGAAAAAGGACCGACAAGTATGAGATAAAGACAGGTAATGTAGAGGGGTGAAAGAAAGAGGCATTAGGTGGAATCAAAGCTATGCGGCCATGGAATTCAGCACTACACCATTCAGCAGGGCCAGTCTCGGGCTCCTAAGGAAAATGCTGGGCACCAGCAAATTATTCAGTGGATTGTCTTGATAGAGGTGAGGTGGTCTGTTCGGCTATAGTTCCTTTGCTGAGCTGTATAACTGTCCAGCTTGCTTGCCACTGGCTGCCTTTCCAGTGGGTTATGTATTGATGTATTGACTTTCTAGTGCTTGTTCTAGTGAGGGCAACTAATGAGCTGCAGTAGTGATTTTATTGAACTAACTGCTCATGTTTTCATTGCCAGGTGGTTTTACTAGGACTGTCATCTGTGAGATGTGTCATTTTGTTCATTAACTGTCTGTGCTGCAGTGACTAAGGACCTGATTTAGATCTTGTCGGTAATGGTCCCGCTGTCAACTTTGCGACTGAAAACTCATTCGCCGACATGATGGTCTGCGATCCGTATTTAGATGTTGGCGGTCCTATAGACAAAAGCCCACATTCAAACCACCATCTCCGCCAAGAAACACCGCCCCCGTCAACAGCGGGAGAGGGAAAAGTGGCTGACGGCGGAACCCCAGAAACCCTTCCTGCTGTTTGAATGTTCCTTATCATCAAGAGAAAAGTGGCGGTCCGACCGCCATGTTTGAGTTGGCAGATTGGGGAGGAAAAGGGGTGAAAACTCACATTTTTTCCCCATTCCACCCACATCTTCGCCTGGACATGACCGGACAACTCCTGCCTCCAAAGCAGCCACCAACCCACAGAGAATAACATGACCCCCCCCATAGCCTGACCCGAAGGTAGGGATGCCACATTGCAAGGGTACATTGGGTGGGCACTGCACGGGAGGTCGGACCACTGCAGGCATGTACATGTCACAGTCATTTTTTTAAATTACTGAAATATGCATATGTGGGGTACACAATGGTGTCACACATGGCTGGGGACACACTGGCACAACACGCATATCTCACACATATACAGCTGTCATAGCAAAATGAATGCTGGCACCACAATGACAGTACACTCACACTGGACAGCGGTGTCCATATGTGCGCATTGCAAGGGGAGGTTTGTGCTATCTGTTCTGTGTCCTGTGTCTGTACACATATGTGTGTGTGTGTGTTCTGCTTTCCCTCTTATCTCATAACCGAGCTTACAGAACCTCTCTGGAATGCACTTCTGAGTTTAAAGAAGACATTTATTGTTATTAATTCCCCACCCACAAGTTCCAGAGAGACAAAATTAGTAGATTGGAAGCACAAGTTCAAAAGTAGTTGCAGCAATGAAAGCAAAATATATCAAAGTACTTCTCAGTTGCAATGTACACAGCAAATAGATGTGATTATATTATAGCATAACTTCAAAGCAAAGCATAAAAGTCAAAATTCATCACCGTATGGGCAAGGCGGTAGGGCCTATATTCAGCTTCATCTTTCTGGGGTCTGCAAGTTGATGACTCCAGTCAACTGCGAGAAAGAGATTCTCTACCCAAATGGGAGACAGGCAAATGACGTCTAGTTCCAGTCTGAAGAATGGCCAATTCTCCCGAGCCCCCGCTCTCAGACTGGATTGCGAGGTAAACACAAAATCTACATGCTCTTATCAGCTAATGTCTGGTGTGAAGAAAACAGCTTGGTCCATCTTGTGGAAAAACACAGCTTGGAAAAACACAGCTTATCTGCAATGTCTTAACTGCAATGTCTAACCCCACGTTAAAGCCAATAGGCAGCTAACCTAAATATCAAATGTAATGTCTAATGTCATGTCAAAGCCAATAGGCAGCTAAACTGAATATCAAATGTAATGTCTAATGTCATGTCAAAGCCAATGGGCAGCTAAACTGAATACAGAATGTAATATCTAATGCCATGTCAAAGCCAATAGGCAGCTGAACTGAATACAGAATGTATTGGCTAACGCCATGTCAAAGCCAATAGGCAGCTAAACTAAACAAAACATATAGGGGGTGATTCTGATTCTGGCGGGCGGCGGAGGCCGCCCGCCAGAATTCCGCCCCCATTATACCGCTCCGCGGTCAGAAGACCGCGGAGGGTATTATGAGTTTTTCCCTGGGCTGGCGGGCGGTCTCCAAAAGACCGCCCGCCAGCCCAGGGAAAAACTCCCTTCCCACGAGGATGCCGGCTCGTAATCGAGCCGGCGGAGTGGGAAGGTGCGACGGGTGCAGTGGCACCCGTCGCGTATTTCAGTGTCTGCAAGGCAGACACTGAAATACTTTGCGGGGCCCTCTTACGGGGGCCCCTGCCGTGCCCATGCCATTGGCATGGGCACGGCAGGGGCCCCCAGGGGCCCCGCGACCCCCCCTACCGCCATCCTGTTCATGGCGGCTTTCCCGCCATGAACAGGATGGCGGTAGGGGGGGTCAGAATCCTCATGGCTGCGGAGCGCGCTCCGCAGCCATGGAGGATTCAAACGAGCAGCGGAAAGTCAGCGGGAGACCGCTGACTTTCCGCTTCTGACCGCGGCTGAACCGCCGCGGTCAGAATGCTCGTTGGAGCACCGCCAGCCTGTTGGCGGTGCTCCCGTGGTCGGTGGCCGCCAGGGGTCAGAATGACCCCCATAATGTGCTACTGGTGAACATTGAGCAACTAATATGCGCAGTGGTGAAACACAAAGTCATTTGTCAAACACAATTAAAAGCATCACAGTGTGTGGATTGGCTTTTTGAGATGTAGGGAGCTTGAGTGGGTGGTGTGGTTATGTCTGTATGTGTGTCACTTACATATGAGACCATCTTTGTTGTGTGTGTTGTGTTGCCATGTGACAAATTCAGGTGAGTGTTGTTGTGTGGCAGATTTTGTTATTGTGTTTGTGAGCGTATTTGTGTAGCTGAGTGTGTAGTTGCCTTGGTTATTGTGGTTGTGTTGTGTGTAGGTGCAATGTCAATGGAGTGTGTTTGTTTTGTCATGGATGTATGTCAATGTGTGTTTTCAGCATGTACGGGTTGTATTGTGTTGGAATGACAATGGGTTATTGGGTGTATGTGGTGTGTTCCAGAGTGTGTAGTGCAGGAGTACACATATGGCTAAGGGACAGTGTGTGTGTCATGTATGTCTCTTCCATAGCCCCTGCCATTGTACGAAGTCCATTGGGTCCTGCAGCTGTCTCCCTCCATCAGCAATCCGTCACCATTCAATCCACTTGCAGAACTGTAACACCTAAATATTGTGAGAGGAACACAGTTGGCTTAACAGTCTTTTTGGGTCTGCAGTAGACGTGGCTTGGCCGTAACACCGCCAACATCTAAATCAGGCCCTAAGTCTTGAGTTTACTTAGATGGAGCAACAGAGTAGCCCTTATTAACTGATGAGTAGTTAAGGGCTAAACAAGAGTTCAAGTAGCGTTTTTCAGCAAAACGTTTGTTACTCTAAGTTGATTTAAGGTTGAGGTTAACAGATCACTCTATGTCATCAAAACACCTTTTTCTAAACTAGAAACACTGTTGTCTAATCTCTCCTTCTGTAAACTATTGCAACCTACAAGTTCAGTCCAGTTGGGGCAGTTGAGCAGAAACAGGACTGCAATTCACAAAATACATTGGATCATTTAAGGAAAGCCCAGGGCCAAGGCTTCATTGGGGTCACTTCAGGCAAGTCCCTTACAACAGCACCAGAAATGGCAAATAGGGGGTGACAGATTGCAACATGTGACCTCAAAAAGGCCTTTTTGCTTATGGAGTTGTTGAATCCCAAAATATAGAATTTCTCGGACTGCTAAGAATGTTCTGAGAATGTCCAATTGGTTTTAATCATGAGATGAAGGCCCATCTAATTAAAAACAAAATTGGGGTACTTCGAACACATTTTTAACATTCTTTGTTGGTCATCTGTGACTCATAAAGTGATGATAGAATTTTCATTTAAATGAGGACCTTTCCCTCATTGTTGATGCTGGCACTAATGCATTAGTTGTTTTGAACACATATCTTTGGCCCTCCCCACCCCAAAAGTGATCTTGGAGGATTGGCCTTTTCCTCTACATCTGTAGGAAAGTGCTGATGATCAGATACTAGATAGTCGGTAGCACTGTTCAGCAGGGTCATAGTTATTTTCTACATGAGGCACTTCCTATATTTTTAGCCAAATTTTCCACCCCCTCTTTACACTCTTTTGGCCGTCACTGCTTAATACCACACTTGTTTTGACTTTTGAATGTAGTTTCAACGCATTTGGGAGTGGACCTTTAGTTCTAAAACAAACAACGACGTGGTGTACATGGAAGGTTTCTTTGGGGTGATAGAAAGTGTGGTTTTCCTGTAGTCATCACTAGTGTAACACCATATATTCACATTATGTTAAAGCATTAGCTATCATGGACTTAAAAAGACTGTTAAGGATTTCTTAGTAAGACAGGATGTACTCAGATTTTATGCTCATTAATAAACCATTGACATCCATAGTCCATCTTCTGCAGTGGATGATCATGGTTAAGTTTGCTTTGACTGTGCATTTGGCATTAGTGTTATTGGTAGCAATCCATGGAGGCATGTGAGATCAATATGAAAAGTGTCATTTACTGCTGGTTTCATGCTGTCTCTTTTTTTTACACATCTCATGTATAAAATTGTAGCTTGTCCAGGAACACAGATGCACAAAATACCATATTTGACTCAAGGACATCCTCTTCTCAAATCTGATCATGTCTTCTGAGCATGTGTTGTAGCAAAGCTTGTAAACCTCCCTAGCCCGATCTGCATCAGGGATGAGGCCTATACAAAATCTGCCTCTCATTATGCCCTTTTGCGGTATTCTTCTACAACATCTATGTAGATATACTATTCATTACTCCACATCTACGTACCTTGAAGGTATGCATTATATGCAATATTCTCTACATGATATTCTGAGATACGAATTTGTAGAGCTGAGACGTCGTTGTGATGTCCCTGTGTGCTTTACAGGTGTATAGCTGTGATTCTCTATTGCCTTCTTGCAGAGTAACCCTGAGACGAGCTTCATCCAGTAAGAGCAGGAAAGAGAAAGGACTCCATAGACTTTCCATGGGCAGCAGGTAAGCAGTTTATGATCAAAGAAAGTGCCTGTCCATTATAGACCCATCTACATGAACACACATATCACACACAGATCATCCTTTAATTGCGTGGTGCACAGCTGCCTGCAAGCACTGATGAGAAATCTTAGGAACACATCTAAATGCCTTGTGTTGTTTTATATTTATTGACACATTGTGGCTATCAAAATGCATGACTGACAAAAGCTTGAGTGTGTTTTTTTAAGTTTGAGAGGAGTTTATTGAAGTCTAGAAAGTGAAATTAAGAAGTTGAATTATAAACTATGAAATAATATTTCTACAATATGTTTACTCCTTATCAAGTTGTAAGTATTTGTATGTATTGTACAAAGAATAACTTTACAGTCCTTAAGGCCATTCAGACCCCGGGGAGGTGAGCATCAGGTACCGAGCAGGAGTGCCGCTTTGAGGAAAGTGTGACTACAAGCACACACCCCTCCCAGATGATCTACAATACAATAGCCAGCATACTATGGAGTATCAATGGCAGACATCATAGGTATCATTTAAAGACACCACATTAGTTGGATAAATTGCACCTTATCACGCAGCATGTTTTATTTATGCTTATACTAGTGGTAGTTATAAAAGGAGTGGAACCAGGGAGTCAACCTTGGTCCTGAAGAGGAGCCTAGGGGTAAGGCTCCGAAACATGTAGACTTAGAAGGAAGGTACATGATATACCCAACTTCCATAGCCCCTTTATAATCATATCGCCTCCAGCAGATCTATTATACTATTGGAACCACTAGGAGGTAGGTATTTTTAACTTATCCAAAGATCCCACCATTCCTATCCCTCATTTGATTCACATGATGAGACTATATCAGTGCTCCCACGTTTTTTATTGGTCGTAGCATGTCCCGTTTCATAGAGGAATGGGAAGGAACACAACGATGAAGCATGCCACCAAGGGGTAACCCTGGCGGGTGAGGGTTTTTCTAAAAGGAAAATTATTTTTCCTCATCCTTCCTGTGGGAGTTTCTTTTCCTTTCTGCTGGGCCTTTTTTGTAATGTTACTTAAGCCATAAGGAGGACAGACCCAGCTAGACAACCTCCTTCTCCCTCTTCACAAATATACATGACATAAATATATCATAGTATTTTCAGTAGACACAGTATAGGCATATATCCTAAAGAAATGTCATTGGGATTGGGGAACTTCTTCATCAAAATAAAATTATTTGAAATATTTGCTCCAATATTAGATCAAATTGTGAATGGAGATCTAGGGATAAGTCCATTTTCTAAAGGGTCAGAAGAATTATGTTTTATACTGTCAATTTTATAATTAAACAGATATCAATCCACCATACGATAGGTGAAAGTTGAGGTTTATTTTTCAATTTACACCTATTTGTAAAATTGTTATTGCAATAAATAGACTAATTATTTTCCCTTTTGAGAGTAAATTGTGCTATTCCAGAACTGGACCAATATAAAACAAAAAAGGGCCATTTGTATGAAGAATAGGATTGAGGTGCATACATACATTTAACTAAATTAGTAGGAATGTTAGTTTGGTAAAGTAAAGAATACATTTTAAAGAGTTAAGCACTGAAATGTTTCAGCTATTCCCCAAGATGGGACTAAAATTAGAAAGAGAAGGCTATGAGTTAAATCCAGTTCTATGTGCCCAAGCAACTTACATTTTCTCATACTGTGCATAAAAAGAATGAGGCAAAGTAAACGTACTTTGCAAATAAGAGAAAGGGTGAAAGATTTGTGATTAAGACATTGGTGAGTCCAATAAATAGCTTTTTCTTTTCTTTCCCATATCTCCAATATTCATCATTGTTATTAGTATGCATTCAATAGCACTATTATACCAAGTAGACGAGACAACAAAGATGTCCTTTTTCAGATAAGATATCAAACAAGATAGGGTTAAATACTCTGCATGTGTTTCTACAGATACGAAAAGAGTACAAAGTGGATTTTTGAGTCATGGATATAAATTCTCTAAAAGAGAAAGTAAAGTTAGGGTTTTCCCTTTGTTAGGTTTAATAGATAATTGGTCAAGATTTGAGTCTAATAATCAACATCCAGCTTGTTTCAATAAGAGATATGCAGAGAAATATGGGAAATTTACACTTCTGTGCTCTTTTGTGATTTCAGCCTAGCAATTAAATGTCTAGATGTCTTGGAGTCACATAAGAATTTGTTTAATAATGAGTCTGTAATTTTGAATACAGTTTTAGGGAGATTATCATGTAACACAGAGCTTGATTAAATTTAGGTGCTTAAACATCAGTTTGAAAGGATCCAATCTCATCTCCTCACTAGGAAAAGAACAAATAATTTTATATGTCAAGCAAAGTAGAGACTTTTTGCTAGATAACATTCAAATGTAACTCCACTCTTTCTTTAACATTGTTAGTGAACCGAAGAGCCAGATACTTAATTTTAGTGGTATTCCATGCTATATTAGATTGCGCACATGAACATATTCAGGGGCAATCTTTCTGATTTATACAGATTTATTGTAAAATAGAAATAGAAGAAACGGGGTTAACCTCCTAAAAGATTAAAGATTAGGATATTTTTGGACCTTTAACATATAAAAGGACATTATTCACACTGGCCAAAATGTATTTCATTTTGGCTATACGAAAAACCCTTAGTATTGGAATTCTGTTGAATTCTGTCTAAAACAGTTCCAGTGAGGGTATATTTAATAGGGGGAACATAGAACAACCTTGATTCATACTGCTCTGCAAAGTGAAGTAATGCCATTAACATAAATAGCAGCTGTGAGGTCAGAATAGAGAATAGTGGTTATCTTCAAATGTTAGATCTAAACCAGTGCCAAACCAGTGCCCAGCTAATGCTTTAAACATAAAGTCACATCTTTGACATTCAGGCACCTTTCCTGCATCCAACAGTAAAACTGTAAATATCAAGTTAGAAATGGCAGCTTTACTGATTAACATTAAAAAAAAGTATGACCATTATCAGAAGGCAGACGTCTGCTAACAAAGCCAGACTCTTTCAGTCCAATCTCATCAGGAATACTCAATTCAAGTCTGAAAGCTATAATATCTGCATACATTTTACAGTCAGAATTAATAGGAGAGATTGGTCTGAATTTGTTTGCAAAGAATAATGTCCTTATCCAATTGTGGGATAAGGTATATTATGGTTTCAGCAAAGGAAGCAAAAGCTTTCCTTTACAATACAAATAGTTAAATAATTCAAATTAAGTGGGAATAGTTAAATTAGAAATAGCATAAGTTGCATTCTTGCTTTCATCAAAGTTTACATCTGTTTCTAACTTGTATAAACCTATCTCAGCATAGGAGTATTTTGATATGGAAGAAAGGTATTGAGTGGAAATGTGTTTATTAAGTATGGAATCCTATGCAAATAAATACTTTTATATATTAGTAAAACACTCAGTTAATTCAGAAAGGGCAGTCATAACTCTACGATCCACATTAGTAGAGACAATAGACTTATACATTTTTTTTGCCCACTATGAAATTAGGCTTTAATTTTATTAGAGAATTCTATAACATTGTTAAAATGTGACCTTAAGCTTGTCTTTTAGAGAGTACCGAGACTCTGAGTATAGTACATTTGTTTGAATATTTTGATGTGATCCAATAACAGTTTTTTAATAGATCGTTTTTTTACATGTAAAATAATTAATTAATCCTCTGGATGATAGTATATTTTCCACTGGCAACATATTACATTTTATGAATGAATTTGTGTTTAGTTAGTATTCTATAAAAAAAATAGAGAATCCAACATCCCATCTGTATTTTTAATCTCCATTTAATATTACCATATTTCAGTGGACGAATTTCAAAAGTCTGAAATAATAGGTGAATGATCAGAGAATAATATAGACCCAATTTCCAAATCAAGGGTCTGATTTAGAACTGGTGGAAGGGTTAATCTATCACAACGGTGATGGATGTCCCATCTGCTGAAATCTAAATACAATTGGACATAATGGGATTTTGATTTTGGCGGGCAGGATATCCGTCACCGTTAGGACGGAGTAACCCATTCGCCAAGTTCTAAATCAGGCATTAAAATATAGCCTGCTTTCAGTTAAGTTGAATGGGTTGGTGAAAAGAAAGACAATTCTTTTTTATCTAGATTACAAATTCTCTAAGAGTTTGATAGCACTCACAAGGTATCATATGCTGAAAAGCTTTTTGCATTTTATTAAGGTTATATTTGAACACAAATTTCTTATCAGTAAAAGGATCAATATTTGGTATAAACCTTCTTAGTAGGAAATTCTGAATACTAACAGCCAAAATGTGATATTCTTCCTTACAAATGTCAGGCAAATTAGCACCATAACCATTCAAGATAGTTACAGGAACCTAATTTAACAACATCTTAAACACCAATCTGCTCTCAGAATCAAATACTTGAGCCCTCACATGAAGAGTAAGTGAATTCTGAAAAAAAAAATAACTTCAGTCCTTTTGCCAGGAGCAGGATAAGATAACACTTTACTCACCCAATGTCTTCCTAATTTAGCAGCCTCAGTTTTTAAAACATTAGTTTCTTGCAGCAGCGCAATCTGAACACCCAAACTAGATAAGTGCAAGAGATCTCATCGCATGTTTTTAGGCTTCTTAAGTTCCTTCATGTTCCAAGAAATACATTTAGTCATTTGCAGAGATTAAGAACAAACATAGGGGGACATGGCCCATGGCCATATGGAAGAAATACATTAAAGGCAGAACATGAAATGAGCACTTACTATAATGTATTTTTAAGTGAATGCACAGACGAAGAAGATAAGGTCAAAAGGGACAGGATTGAAACAAGACATGCACTTAAGAAGAAGACAAACCAAAACCAGAAGGAAGAAACTGAGTAGCATACTGTGGGTGAAACAAAAGGATGGGGTATGTTGAAAGCCTGAGGTGAGGGATGCATCAGCCATTCATCAGTCCAGTCAATGATTTCCATAGCCATGTACTTTAATAATATCACAACATTAACATCGAATAAATACCTCAGGAGAAAATATGGAGCAATACAAATGAAGCTGCACATACATACAAATATCACTAACCATCCGAATGCATGAAAAGACAGAGCCTTTACGGAAAGGCAATCAAATATTTCTACAGCAGAAGGACTGCAAACATAACACAAGTAAGAAAGAAGTCATTTCATTTAGGACCATACCCATCTAATCCTCTTTTGGTTTAAAAATGTACAACTTAATCTAATTAGGGTCACTATAAATTCTAGTTTGTTCTCGGAGGCACAACGCCAAATGTCAGATTTAAGTTTCTGAGAGCAGTTCCTTAATCTAGGAACTCCTATTTTATGGCCATAGTTGTCTTGGCCATATCTTGTGAAACATAAATTATTTCACATCCCAGGGTAACAGATTCTTGATTTTCACTGCAGAGATAACTTTCATCAAGTCAGTAAATTCTAAGAATAACATATTACCTCTGAGTTTAACGATGACATCCATGATATCAGGCGATCTACCAAGCCTATGAGCTCTCTGAATACTGACATTGGATAGTTGTGGATTGTTCAGTAATTGGAAAACAACAACTTTAGAAAACAAATTATATCATCTCTTCCTAATTTCTCTGCAGTTCCTTAGATTAGTAAATGATTACAGTGATTTCGAATTTCTAAGTCTTTGGCGTGCCTTACAAGCTCATATACTTCAGTTTTAAGACGAGTAATCATATTAATTATAATTTTGCACTGCTGAATAGTTGCTCAATGTTGTCAATTCTGGGCTGTACCAAAGAGCACTAATTCTTAATCCTGTCTAACCTTTTATTTGTTTCCTCCTTAACCGACCACACAGTTCTAATTTCTTCAACTATAATTTCCATTTTGGGGCTAGTAGATGATATGATGGATCAAGGAGGATCTTTTTTTGGCTGTTTAGACAGAAGAAAATGTTTTGTGCTCCGAGGGAGCAACCATTGAACTTGAGGTTTTCTCGTTATGTGGTCTGTGCAAGCTTTGATTTGCAAGTTCCATCATGGAAGCATCAATTGAGGTTAAATGATCAGAACTGTTTATAATGGCTTTTTGTTTGTTAGGTGGAAACGAAGTTTATTAAAACCAAAGGATTTCTTTGGTCTTCCAATCAGACCGTAATCTACAAATAAAATAATGCATGTAAAAATGCCTATGTACAAGGATATTTTCAGAGGTACTGTATAAATGATCAGACTGGTCAGCTAGAGCTGAATAGGCAATGCTTTTTAAGCTTAACTTGTGAAAAGGCAGGATACGTCAAGAATTAAGACTGCTGAAAATACCAGCCTCATTATTTGTAAGACATTATATCAGTGAACGGCCGCAGTTTTAAAGGAGAAGACAGAACCCTACCGTGTTACCCATCAATGAATAGGTGAGGCAAGCAAAAACCATTCAAATTCTGAGAAAAGTAAAAATAAAGGCTTCTTACAATCAGCACATTCGTAGCACAGTGGTGAGATGCTGCAAAATAACAAAATGGCTGCACAGCGTGATTCAGCATTTCATGATTTGATTCAAATAAGCGCTGAAAGCTTCAAGCAACTTAAGATAATTGCTTACCCTTCTGCAGCAGGTAAGTTCAGATGAATACAAATGCTTTTGTCTCACCCTCTGTCTTCCAATAATGGTTCTTCAACAATTGAGAACCATAGCTGCCCCGGAGCTGTGCTAGGGAACCACAATCTGGTTTGGCAACAAGCCAGGCCAAGTTGGCTGTAATTTGACTGAGTAAGTGTTATGAATGGATTGTGGTCCTGATTTCCAAAAGGCAATAATTGTATGTCAAGTAAGGGGAGGGAAGTGGGAGGTTCATGACGTGGTTGTCCTCATAAATGTGCAAATACTCACAAACTCTTGACAGATTTACTTCAGCAAATTGATGGAGTAACTGTCTTTGCACAGTGGGAAGGATAATGGAATTCCCCTTAGATTTTGTGTGGATTTAGGGGAAACAATTTCTCCAGTGGGAAAAATGTTTTCCTTGGCGAGAAAAAAATATTGCATTTGCACCTATGATTGTATTTCCCCAGTGAGGATTTATACCCTTTGTTTAACTCTGCATTGGGAAAATATCTTATTTCACATGACATGCCTTCCATGCAGTAAGTCTGAAAATCTACCAAAGGTGCAGCTTTCCAGGTGCACTACTGTGAACGTTTGTGAATTCGGGCAAGTCATACATTTACACTCATGCCTATGAGTAAGTCTATCGGTATTAATGTGCAACTTTTATTTGTAAATGGGCTCAAACATGTACAACCCTCTGCTGAGGCGCTGCTAATTTATTTTTGCAGGGAATCCATGGAGGGATCTGCACGGTCCTGTGTATCCCCATTCATGCCTTTCTCCTGGTTCACAGACAGTGGCAAAGGATCTGCTTCATCAGGGAGCACAGTGTCTCCTACATGCTCTCCAAAAAGTGAGGGGTTCAGTCCCAAGAAATCAGCATCACAGGTAAGAGCATCATCCTTCTCATATACGCAAACAACTCAATTTTTAACAGTGTTAATAACTGGTGTTAGCTTGTTTCTAAGATATTAGCAAATAAGGAAACATAAGAAGGAATATATATGGTCATTTGGCCATAATCACTCGATGTAGTGAAGCAAAGATTAGAACCCAGAACTTCTGGTACCACCATTGGTAATTTATACACTAGATTCTGCTCGTTTTCCAAATTCAAGTTTCCCTTCACCTAGACCAGTGTGTTTTTTAACCTTTTATCTTCTGGGGAAACTCCACTGCATCATTGTTGAATTCCAGGGACCCCCACTAGGCATTACTGGCAGCTGGGAACCACGGATAAAGCATTTTCGAGGATCTGAAGTGCAAAACAATGCACAAAAGATAAGATACAGAAACAAGCATTGATGACACAAATGATGAAATATTTTATTTAATTTACAAACAAGTATAAAATAAGCAATTTGTTATTAATAAGAAGGTTGAAGCTTTTCTAAATTCACTTGAGGCCACTATTTCCCATGCTATATTCTGTTTCATGCACTTGCGCAGCTTCCACAAATCAATCTGAAGATACCAACTTAATTTTTAACCTTCACTTTCAAATTCCTTGACGTTCACAGAGCGTGATTTTGCATCTTCATTTCTATACACTTTATTAATCTGTTAGTATTATGCAATTTTCTAAGCAGTCACGGTCACGATGAGTAGGCTTCGTGGACCCTCATGGGTCCCAGGACCACAGGTTAAGAACTACTGTCTTACACAGTAAGACCTGGCTGACGAATTAGAAAAGACATATATGAAAACCACTACTTAGGTTTGCAGAGCTAGAGAGGTGAGTTTTTAACAAATCTGAACTTTCTGCGTCGAGCTTACTTCCCTCATCATCATTTGTTTTGCGCCTGGGGGAAAGTCCAATCAAAAAAAAAATCTCTGCAAGCTTTTGGGATATAGCCAGCACTAATTCAAGAAAAAATCGCACTAGACATTCATCCCATAAAAGGTGCTGTGAAATTGTAATAGATGGTAGATCTGAGCAGAAGGGGTTAATCTCAGCAGTGCTGATACGTTTAAGTATGTCTTGTGTAGAACTAATGAGCTAATTATTATAATTTGATGTTTCCACAAATGATCCAGACATTGGATTATTTCTCCTTGGCTACTCCTTCCCTCCCACAGCACCTAAAATGTTTACGTGGCAGAATAGTGGTAGTAGTGTTAACTTGCACCGTGTTGTGGGTATCAGCCTCCTCCATTCCTGTCATTTTGGATGACAGTCTTTGGTAGTTTGGTTTTCCCATCACATATTTGGGCCTACTGGTTCTACCATGTCTTACACAGCGTCGCTTGCTGAAGATCGCCCTCCGGGCATGGTGTTGCTTTCATCTACAAAGAGGTCTGTGCGAAAGAGGGAAAGTTAGAAGAAGATACCTGTGACCAAGGAGACACATTCACAATCGACATAACAACTGAGGATTACGTGTGCTGTTTTGAAGCTCTTTCCTTGCAAAATGCAAGTCTCAATAGAAGCTGAACCCTGACACTCCGAGAGGGGCGGGACATCTGATGGAAAGTGGAATTGTGGGAAGGAGGTGGCTGAGGGGCTCAGGCTAGCGGACCCTGCAAGTCTTGGCAGTAGTAGACAGGATATCATAGGCAGGAAATGAGTTCAGTTGGCTTTTTGTGACACTCCCTGCTCCATGTAATTATCTGTGAGTTCATTTTATGTGTGCATAGAGCGGCTCCCTGTATGCAGTAACTGTTGGCTGCTGCGCATACTAAGCCTGGTCCCTATGTGTGGTCATTTTGGTTCCTGTTCTTAGTGAGTTGTGCATTTCAGTGGAGTGACTCACGTCCAAATAGGCTTTGTGTGCAATGCGTTGGTTTCTTGTACGTGAGTTGGGTGATATGTGTTTGATCCCTCTATACAGTTAGTTGGTTTTCTGTTGACTTCCTGTTTGCAGCAGGTGGTGCAGTGAGCTGTGTGACTGTGAACAATGAGTTGGTTTTCTGTGCTTAGTGTATTTAACTAGTGTGCGAACTTTACATTTCACTCTAATTAAAATTATATTGACGGAGCAAGGCTTATTCTCTGCCAAAGCCATGACTTATCAGGTGGTGTTTTGGGTGGTCTTGCCTTGTGGCCGGTGACCAAATGAGGTTTTTCAAGAACCCTCCAGAGTGTTGTGTTACACTCCTTGTGAAATGTGTAAAACCACTGGTACGTCTTGGTGCTGAAGGAAGACAACACTGCCTACCAGTGTCCTCCCCTCCTCTCTCACTGTTCCTAGTGCCCACCTCTCTCACAGCCCCTCCTGTTCCTTTCACACTGCTCAATAGAGCCTATTCCCAATGCTGCACATCTGTGCTACATCCCCCTATTGCCCTACAGTGCAAGCTTTTCACAGGGCCCAAGAATATGAACATCTCACACTAACCCAGTGCCAGTTACTACCAGTGCCATTTCCTCCCATTGCAAACCACTGCCATCTCTTTGCATTGTTTACCAGCTTCCTCTTCTCACAGTGCCCACTTGTTCCTGTTTTGTCATAGTACCCAATGTGCCCGCCCTTATCCAGACCTGAGCTCCATTGGAATACACAATCTAGGCAAGAGGTGCATGTTTACGTTGAACATTCTCAGTTTTCCTTGTTGGCAGTACCCTTGATTTTAAGAGGGTCCTCCGTCTCATCACCAGCCAGTGCAAGCTCCATAGGGTTGATTGGGCATGTGCCCACATCTCTAAGCAGTAAAAGTGGTGAGTGTAACATTCTGCAGCCACGTCAGGTGATAGTATAGGGCAGTTCTGCACTGAGATGTATGGGGTGGGAGAGATCCTGCTAACTGCTTGTATAACTTTGGTGATCTGAGATGCTAGGCTAGTGAGAGATGTTCATTCATTAGCATACCCAAATGATGGTACATTTGGTGTGCTCAGTTCAGTCTTGATCACATCCATAGACTTGTAAGACCCATGGCATGTACCTTCCATCTCAAAGGTAAGATTCACCAGACGTCTGAAAGACAGAGCAAGCAAGAGTGAAACAAGCAGGTCTACCTTGGTTTACACCAATGATATTAATGGTGCTTCAGAAACAGATGCAGCTGGACAGCCTTTGCCTTTCAACTAAGTGTAATAAATTGCTGGAAGCAGAAATACATAGTCCTTTGCACGGGAACCTGCCAGTCACTCTACTTTTTAGGTCGCAGTCTACCAGACAGCACAGCTGTCTGGTTCACTAAAGAAATCTTGGGGACATTCAGAGCGTTGACCTAGGAATGCATTCCTCTCATTGATTACCATTGGCTTTGTGGTTAGTAACTCACACTTGCTGGCTTTCCATTTGCTGGCTTTATTTGCTTTAGGCTGTCCAGGTTCATTTTGTCGCTCCCGTTGCTTAAACCGTGTTTTCTGTATCCATCTATGAACTCTCTGTCTGTTAACAGGCCTTTTAATCTTGTTCATCACATTTGCTGTGCATTTAAAGACAGAGGTCAAATGTCAGGCTTTGTCTTCCAAGGCTACTTGTTTGCTTTTCTTTCTCTGACTTCAAAGTGAGAAGAGTTATGTGACAATCTTGCTGAATACTTGGGGTGGAAGAAGTTTGTTTCTAGCACACAACAACGTTTAAATTAACTCTGTATTTATTTCAGAATATATCAGAATTATGAAAGCACAAATGAAGCACATTTTTTGTTATTCCTGAAGTGTGTTGGAAACAAACACTTTAATATGATCATAATGAGTCATTAAATGAGGTAATGCAATTTCTACACATTTTTGTCTGTGCACTGTATAGTTTTAAAAGTAAAACTGTATGTCTGTGCAATTGTTACGGCCATTTCCATTGAAAATGTGTTGTCTGTAATGGTAGTGTGCTACCACACCATGAATATTTCTCTCTATGTCACTCCACTTTAATCTGCACCACTCCAAACCACTGCACTCTACTTAGCACCACTCCACTTTACACCACTCCATGGCGCTGCACTCTGCACCACTCTATTCCATGCCACTGCACTCTGCCACTTCATGCTATGCCTCTCTACCCTGTAGTGCCAATGCACTCTTCGCCACTCTACACCACAACACTTTTTGCCGCTGCACTTTACACCACTCCAGCATAGGCTACACCAATCTACTCTGCACAGCTCCACTCTCTGTCACAGTACTTTACACCCCTGTGTAATACTGCACTCTACAGAATTTTACTCTATGCCAGTACACTCTACACCAATGCACTTTGCTCTGTAACACTCAACTCTATGCCCCTGCACTCTACACCAATCCACTGTATGGCACTCTAATGTATTGTGAACCACTGCACTCTATGCCACTGCACTCTGCATCTTTACACCATTACACTCTATGCAAATGCACTGTACCCTGCAGCACTCCAACCTACGCCACTTCACTCTACTCTGAAACAATCTACTCTGTGCCACTGCACCCTATGCCACTCTACTCCACTCTGTGCCATTCCACTCTATGCCACTGCCCTCTACACCACTCTACTCTTAGCCACTTCACTGTAACACAGTGCACTCTACACAACTGCGCTCTAGGTAACTGCACTCTACGCCACTGTACTCTACTCTTCAACACTGTACATTACACCACTGTACTGTACCCCATTCTACTCCACTTTACATCACTGCATTCTGACAGTCTACTCTGCTACACTGCACTCTCTGTCTCTGTACTCTGTGCCACTCTATTCTGCACTACTGCACTCTATCCACTGCACTCTATGCCACTATACTCTACTCTGCACCACTCTATGCTGCTCTAACCTGCACAACTCTATGCCACTGCACTCTATGCCACTTGACTCTACTCTGCACTCTACACCAATGCACTCTAAGCCACTCCACTCTATGCCACTCGAGTGTGCACCACTCTACTCTGCGCCAACCCACTCTGTGCCACTCCACTCTACTATGCACCACTCTAATCTACAGCCCTGCATTCTATGAATCTGCATTGTACACCGCTGAATTCAGTGCCACTGCACTCAGTTCAACTGCACTTTATGCTTCTATACTTTGCAACACCCCACCAATGCACTCTACACCAGTCCACTCTACTCTATGCCACTCAAGATATGCCACTCTACATGACTCCACACTATACCACTCCAATACTCAACACTCTCTGCCACCCCACTCTACAACTGAACAGCAGCAACGCTGGTGAATAACATGGCTAAAACACATTAGCAAAGCCAATAGCTGTTGCATAAGAGCGACCTATTGCTTTTGCCAATGCTTGCTTATTCTGAAATACATTCTTGTTGCAAACAGCATGCCCAAGAAATGCATCTTGTGCTTCGTCACACAACCCAGAGGTGTTCTGCATACGGAAATACAGGATACACTATACTGTGTAGGAACTGCCTCGTTCACAAATACAACATTGATAAGCATTGTATTGTAATTGCATTTAGATTGCGTGTACTACTGCTGACAAGGCGCTGAAGCACTTCATAATGTCCCTGACACTAGAACGGGCTTAAATAGCAGCTACAGTTTAATAACACGTCTTTTGTTGTCCAGAAGACAATCAGAATGGACCAAGCAGAGACCAGTACTGACTGGATTATGATAGCGAGAATTCCTGCAACAGACCAGGCTGTCCTCTACCAATTAGATCTGATCTCTGTGGTTAGATTACTCAGATTAGCTGTTTCCTAGGCAATCAAAACAGAGCTTCCTATGCTTGCCCACCCTATAATAGACTGTCAGGAACAACTGGCATAGCACCCTCGCAATCTCCTCGCAGTTTGTGCACCCTTTCCGTATACCAACCAGCAGTGGCTCTTCCATTATGGTGGAGGAGCGTCACTCACCCTGCCAGCAGAGGCAAGTGAAAAATAAAATGATAATAGCAGTTTTATTATCATTTTATTTTTCATCAGGAGCCGAGTCTTGTGGGCAGGGCCATACGAAGAATGGTGGAGGAGTGGTGGGCGTTACTGTCAGTGCGCATGTAGGTTTGGCCGGCCGTCTTAGGATAGCCAAACCGACATGTGCACTGACATCTCTCCAACCCAGCTGCGTTGCTGGGTGGAGAACAAGAGCAGGCACAGGCTCTCGGTCCCCGATGGAGCTCTAAACCAGCCCACTCAGCCCAATCCGTTGCTGTTCTCATGGGTATTACCAGAATGAGAGCAGCATCCGGATTGGCCGTAGGAGAGTTTGGGAGCCTCAGCCCGTGCACAGAAGAAGAGCAGCGAGAGTCAGGTAAGTTATTTTTTTTTTGTTTTTTGTTTTATTATTGGCCCGCGCTTCCCCACTACTTTTCCCCGACACCAGCAGCTGAGATGGGTTTCTAGCGTAGTAAGTGGCAGGGGATGGATGGCATGAAAGCAGCCAGCACATCAGCATAATTGTGCCTGCTCATCTTTGCCCAAGTGCATGAAGAGGAGCTGGTGGTCATGGTAGGAGCTTGCTCCCAGTCCTCTAGGAGCTGTGAACACTCCATGTTCCAAGTGTGAAGCAGAGGACCTATCAGGATAACACTGATGTTGTGCCCGAAGGGTTTCACCCACACTAAACCTGATCTGAGGTGTGTTAGAAGCAGCGGACCAGAGGAGAGGAATGCCAAACCCATCACGACCATGATCATACCTTAATTTAAGTTTGGAGAAGTAAAATGCTGGTGACTGGATGTGTGAGTGGTTTCTCATATTTATTGAGCCACTGGCTAGGGATGCTACTTCAAGTGCAAGATGACCTTTGTGCCACAAATAGTTGATTCAAAGTGCCCCTCGTTCTCCCCTGGATTTTTGTCATTCTTTCCACATGGACAGTGGTGCCCTGTCTACCTCTGTCCACCTTCTCTGACAGCAGTGGACAGGCAATGATATCGAAGGTTTGGGTGTGCAATGGGCTAAGCCTACAGGCCAGGCCCGAGTAGAAGAGGACAAGTCCAAAAATGTGTTCTTTATGATCTGCTGCAAAAGTTAGATGGCCTCATGTATGGGATTCCCAAATCTTTTGGGCCTCGATTGTACTCCCAGAACCTCCTTCTTCCATCTGTATGGTTCCTTCACACCCATGTTCAGACAGAAGGCTTATGAGACAGGGCGGGGGGTGACTGCAGGGAATAAAAGCACAATAGATGAAGGAGGTAAAGTTCGAGAGAATAGGAATGACTGTTAATGGTAAAAAAATAAGTTGATAAGGGCCACACGCTCATCCTTTTCCTGTGTTTATCACACAAAATGCAATGCCAAACAAAAGTATGCATGGAATAGAGGGAAGACCAGTCTCACAACATGACGCTTCCCCTTAGTCACTCCACACCAGGAGCGGACACTCCTCCTCTGGCCCCCAATAGATGGAGCTTGTATAATGGTCTGTATAATGACTCCCTCAGGAGAACCAGCTACAGTGAGGTCAGGCACAAAGAACAACAGAGGCACAGACGAGGAGATTAATGCTTTAACACCAAAACAACCACACAGAAAAACGAAAATTGGCACCATCAAAGAAAAACGTAAGAGAAAGATGCATCAATTAATCCTAAGGTAAGAATACCCAAAATGATCTAATTCCTGACCAAACTAGTCACTGAAGCTGAGATCACATTGTCAATTACCCAATCAAAGTTCTAAAATGTTACACTTCTAGTCAGAGCAGCCTTTGTGTGCTGCACCCCATCTAAAATCTTAGTAGGGAGATATTCCAGGCTGAACAAACATAGGGGAAATTGACCAGACCAGGTTAATACAATAAAGTCCCAGCAAAAAGGTCTGCATTAAACAAATGACCTTCAAGTGTCAGTGTCCCTGTATTCCACCCAAAGGTCACCAGTGAAGGAGAGAAAACTGCCCTTCCTAAAGTTTACAGAACATAATAATCTAAAATAGTGCCACGGTAGCTGGGTAAAACCCTGGGAGAGTGAAAAAATAAGACATGGGCGTAGTTAGAAAAAATGGTTGGCCCGGAGTGCTGCAGTCACAAAATTTATAGATTGTAAAAATAATTAAGCTCAACAAGCATTGGCAAAGCCAATAGGTCTCGCCTATGTAAGTGTGTTGGCTTTGCCAATGAGTTTTAGTCATGTTGTACACCAGTGTGGCTGCTGTTCAGCATGGTTAAAACTTAGTGGTATATAAGAGAGTGGTGGAGTGTCGTAGAATGGAATGGCGAATAGTGGAGTAGTGTGATGTAGAGCAGAGTGACAGTGAGTGTCATGTATTGGAGAGGCATAGTGTGGAGTTGCGTAGAGTGGCATATATTGGAGAGGCATAAAGTAGAGTGGACTGGTGTAAAGTGCATTGGCATAGAGTGTTGCATAGTATAGTGGCGTAGAGTGCAGTGGCATTGAATGTAGTGGCATTGAATTCAGCAGAGTACAAAGCAGCGTTGTAGAATGCAGTGGCATAGATTAGAATGTTGCTAGGACAATTCATTGGTGCAGAGTAGAGTGGTGCAGAGTGGAATGGCACAGAATGGAGTGACGCAGAGTGGAGTGGCACAGAGTAGAGTGGTGCAGAGTAGAATGGCATGGATTGGAGAGAGTAATGTAGAGTGCAGTGACTTAGAGTGCAGTGGCATAGAATGGTGCAGAGTGGAGGGTAGTGGCCCAGAGTAGAGTGGCATAGAGTGCAGTGGCTTAGAGTGGTGCAGAGGAGAGTAGCCTAGAGTGGTGCAGAGTAGGGTATTGTGCTGTAGAGTGCAATTGCAAGGAGTGGAGTAGCATAGAGTGGAGTAGTGCAGAGTAGAGTGGCTGAGAGTTCAGTGGCGGAGAGTGCAGTGTTGCAAAGTAGAGTGTCAGAGTGCAGTATTGTATAGTGGAGTAGAGTGGCATAGAGAGCAGTGGTGTAGAATACAGTGATGCCGAGTAGAGTGCACTGGCGTAAAGTGCAGTGACATAGAGTGCAGTTGTGTAGAGTGCATGGCATAGAGTGCAGTGGTTGAGAGTACAGTGTTGTAGAGTGCAGCGGCATAGAGTGGAGTGGCGCACAGTGGAGTAGAGTGGCGTTTTGTGCAAAGGCATAGAGTAGATTGTTTCAGAGTAGAATGAAGTGGGGTAGAGTGGAGTGGTGCAGGGTAGAGTGCTGTTGCGTAGAGTGTAATGGCGTGGAGTGCAGTTGTATAGAGTGCAGTGTTGCAGAGTGGAGTGGAGTAGAGCACAGTGGTGTAAAGTGTAATGGCGTAGAGTGCAGTTGTATAGAGTGCAGTGTTGCAGAGTGGAGTAGAGCACAGTGGCGTAGAGTGGAGTTTTGCAGAGTAGATTGGTGTGGCCTAGACTGGAGTGGTGTGGAGTTCATTGGTGCAGGGTAGAGTGGTGCAGAGTAGAATGGCATGGAATAGAGAGAGTGGTGGGAGTGCATTGGCATAGAGTAGAGTGATATAGGGTAGAGTAGTGAGGCCTAGTATGAAGTGGCATAGAGTGCAGTGGCATAGAGTGGCGTGGAGCAGGGTGCAGTGGTATGGAGTGGTGTAAAGTGGAGTGGAGCAGAGTAGAGTGCAGTGGCGTGGATTAGTGCAGAGTAGAGTGGAGTGGCATTAAGTGGAGTATTCATGGTGGGGTAGCACACTGCCACTACAGACAACACATTTTCAATTGAAATGAGCACTACATATGCACAGACATACAGTTTTTTTTAAATAATCTGTTTATTGCATCTTTCAATACCTTGGGAATGAACAAGAAACATGTAAGAAAAAAGCAATTAGGAGACGTTATCATTAGACAAAAGGCACATGTGCCTGGACCTGGAAACAATATGAATGAGCTTTGACACCTGAGCTGCAAAAAAGCAATCAGGAGGTGAAAATATTATAACACATTGGTACTGGATTCACAGGCTGTCAAGGCTGAGTCTCTGCATGAATAGGTAGCAACAAAAAGAAAATGGAAGTCTTTGATCCTGCTAAATGGCTCGAATGCTTATACATTGTTGTTCCTGATGACACGTAGTTGGTTATTAAAGTATTGGCAGTGCACGTCTCACATCAGACCATTTCAGATGAAATGGAATATACCCAGGTGATCATAACCATCTGAGATCTGACCGGCAGACATACAGTTTTACTAGTAAAATTATACAGTGCACAGATAAAAATGTGTGGAAAGTGCATCACCTAGTGTAATGATTTGTTTTGATCACATTAAAGTATTTATTTCCAACACACTTCAGAAATATCAGATTAGATTAATTTGCGTTCCTAATTCTGATATATTCTGAAATACTCATACAGCTCTTTCTAATGTTGTTATGTGCTAGAAAACATTCTTTCCTACCCCCAGTATCCAGTAAGGTTATCACATTAATCCTCTCACTTTGAACTTAGAGAAACAAAAGTAAACAAGCGCCCACAGAAGACAGCGTCTCACTTTTGACCTTGGTCTTTGAATGCGCAGAAAATGTGATAAGATAAGAACAAGATTTACAGATTTGTTTACAGAAAGGGATCACTCAGAAGGATACTGCAAATAAGGTTTGGGCAAGGGACGGTACAAAGACAAGCTAGACAGCCTAACACTAATAAAGTCAGCAAATGGAAGGCAAGGAAATGTGAGTTACAAACCACAAAGCTAATGGCAAGCAAAGGGCAGAATGCATTCCTAGGTCAGCTTTGTGAATGCCCCCAAGATGTCTTGAGCAAACTAGACAGCTGCACTGTCTGGTGAGCTGTAACCTAAAAGTGTCCATTCAGGACTGAATATATTGTCCTCGGTTGCAGAATCAGTAACGTGACCAAAACCATCTGAAATCTCTGTATGAATAAAGCCTTCCTGAGGAAACCCAAGAGACAGGAGCACCTTCTGGATCCTTGTTCTGATCACCAGACACTTAACACATGGAGAAGAAGCTAAAACCAGACAACTCTGAACCCTTGGATTTGTTACGAGAAAAGCCATGACTACCAGGTTGAAAAGATGACCAGTATTAGTATCACAGGTATCCATGTCTGTTTTGCCGCACTAGGACCTTGAAAACAGGAAAATTATTCCAATTCAGTTTCTGTACATTTTTTGAACTTACACCTTCAGGATTTCCCTGGTCTTTACCTCTCTAAAAGCATTTTATGGGGATCATGCTAAACCTAGCTTTTCCCCATTTTCCGTTTTTTAAAATGTACTTGTATTTTCCATTTTCAGGGCCAGATATCAATTCATATTGATGCATCTGAATCATGTGTTTGTTATGTGTTTTATGCTATGCTTTGCCGGCAAGAAAAAACAGCCGTAGTATTTTCTTAATAAAGTTGAAAGTTATGGCGCATAAGTTGGTTTTCCCTTGTAGTGACCTGGAGACAAGTGTGCAAAATGAATGTATTTGCTATGTACTCTCAGATGTTTTACAGATCTACGGTGAACTCTTGAGTTAGTTTTGAAACCTGTGTATGTGTATTTATTTCTTGTGCAGAGCTTGTGTCCTTTGAGCAGCAAGGTAAATGTTTGCATTATGTTCCATTTCTTTGAGTAATATGTTCATGCTCTGTATAGTTTGTTGCTGTCCTTCTTAGCACCAGGGTGATTGAACTCCTTTCCAAATGAAATTAGATATGAAGACCACTAGCTTTCATTTGTTTACCAAAGTGATCCTTTTTATCAGCACAACACATAACAGAGCTCTGAAGTAAGGTGTCATGTCAGCACAACACACAAAGCACAGTACACAACATACAGAAAGGGGCTTTGGTCGGTCCCCTACATTACATAGTGAAAGTGCCTTAATCGGATAAGTGACTTTCTGGTAGGCCCTCTACTGGTTGGTAACCATAGGGAACCTGGAACTTTGGCTCCAAAGATATGTTGTGTAATGCACACTGTATATGAGTGTGTTTGCTGTATGTGGTGAATAGATTGTCAGTGAGTAGGAGTTGGAGGTTTGGTTGTTTTAAGTTGGCTGCACATTTTGAGAGGGCGATTAGAAAGTTTAGTTTTCTCTGGATTGTATTTAATGTCTGTATACCTGCATGAACCTTTATTCTAATCGTTGTTACTGTCTCCTTAACCATTCCCATTTTTCTCATACACTGTGCTGCCCTTTCCCCGCATACTATGCCACATTTCTCCCACATCTTCTCACACCTTCTTTTGCACTATCCTTTAATCTAAACTTAACCCAAAGCAAACTCTTGAAGACATTCGAACCAAACCCTATCCATTATCCTATCCGAAAATCTTAGTAGTAACTGTAATGCTTACCCCTAACCTAATCCACACTCTTACACCCTATCAAACATCTTTCCTCCTGCAATATCTCCCTTTAACCATAACCTCTGAATATAAGCTTGACCCTAAACTTGTCCCTAATGCCATCCATTCCTCTTTCATATTTTTACTAATTATTTCAACTTTTTCTATATTTTGCTTTTTTGTGCTCTACAATCTACTTTCCTAATGTTTATATCTGCTTGTTTAGTTACACTACTTTTTTTTCTATTATTTTACTGCAAACTTTTACAGGCTCTGTATTCTTTGTCTTGCCATAGGATTCTACTCTGAGCGATGATTCCACACCGCCCAGCAGCAGTCCCAAAATTACAACCACGACTGCACCTGAAACAAAATGTTCCTACCCCTACCACACGCTATCTCAATCTTCTGATGAGGTGAGGAATTTGTGTACTGAGGGAGAAGGCAGTCAGATCTGTGGAGTCCAGGTGTTTAAGGAGTCAATCAAATATGGCAAGAAACAACAGAAAAGAGAAAAGGAGACAAAGGAAGACAGGATGTGATAGAAAGGAATGAAAGAGTAAGGAAGGAGTACCATAGCAGGGATGCCATGTGCCCTAATTCACGAAAGGGAAATGCAACCTCTTGTTCGCAGCTGGGCAAAATAACTGTTGTGTAGTGTGCCCCTTGGAAAAAAGTAAGAAAGAAGTAAGGAAAATGGTCATGGTTGGGTGTATGGAGGAAGGTAAAGCAGAAACGGAAGAAGAGAGGGTTGGGACACTGGTGGAAAGAATGAAGCAAACAAGGAAAGAAGTAATCAAGGAAGAAAAAACATGGAGGCAAGTACATGAGGAAAGAAAGAAGGAACAAAGGACAAAGAAAGAGGGAGGGGAGAATAGGAGAGCAAGTAAGGAAGCGAGGGAGGGTAGACAAATATAGTAGGGAGACAGAAGGAATGAATGAAAGAAGGAAGGATTCAAGAAAGGAAAAAGAAAAGAAGGGGAAAAGAGGAATGGAAGGTAGTAAGAAATTTAAAAAGGCAGACAAAAGGAAGGAATGAAGGAATTCGGGACAGGAGGGAAAGAGACTGAAGAGCAAAAGGAATCAATGAAGGAAGGGAGGAAGAAAGAAAAAAGATGAGAAGATTGAAAAGAATGGGAAAAGAAGGCATGGAAGAAGGAATTAATGAAGGAAGAAAGTGAGGGAAAAAAAAGGAAGGATAGATTTGTTTGGAATGTGTAGACATATCCTCAAAAACTATCTGGTAGCTTGAGCTATATCTGGAATCTACAAGGAGACTTATGAAAAGGGACTGACGACAAGGTTGCCTATAGTAAGGTCATAGAATGGCTCTGTCAGCAGATAGGTATTTCCATCAGCAGTGGGAACCTAAAGGAGTTCCGAGCATCTGCTTCAGCTTTGGAGTCTCCTACGGCACACCATGTTCTGTAAGCCTTTGTTAGTTCCTGAGTACCTCCAGTATCAATTCATTCACCAGTGGCATAGAAACAGTGACATTATTTTGGCATCTGGGCTTCTGCTAAAATAACACAGTTGGGGTGTCATTGGCTTCTGTCACATTTCCAGCTACAGAGAAAAGGTCCATGTGACCTGGAATAACTTCAATATGTGTGAATGGTGTTTGCACATCATTGGGATGTGCTAGTAAGAGCAAGGCCACCTTTCTGTCCATAGGCATCTGCAGTAGCAATAAGGCAATCTGCCAATCTATGGTTATTGTCAGAATCTGCCAATCTGTAGCAAGTCTGTCATTCAATTCCTATATATCTCAGGTAGCAACAAGACCATCTGGCAGTCTCTAAGGCCCATATTTATACTTTTTTAGCGCCGCATTTGCGTCGTTTTTTTACGCAAAATCGGCGCAAACTTACAAATTACAATTGCGGCACTAAAAAAGTATAAATATGGGCCTAAGTGTTTTAAGTAGCAGCAAAGACATCTGTCAATCACTAGGTGTCTTCAATAACATTGAAATCATCTGCCAATTCCCACAAATCTCACTGTGGTCATCCACCTATCGCTATGTGCTTAGAATAGCACCAAGACATTTGCCAATCCCTGATTACCTCCAGTTACAGTGAAGCCGTCTGTGATTCTTTAGGTATCAATCGCAAGCCTGTTTTTACATCCCTAAAGATCTCCACTAGCAATTACATTGTCTATCAATCATACATCATTTGGCAGTCCTTAGGTTTGTTCAGTATCTGTAAGGGCTTTCTGGCAACCATAGGTATCCCCAATTTCAGAGAGGCCATCTATCATTCCCTAGGTATCTCCATTAGCAGTGAGGTTGTCTGTCACCATCCAAGCATCTAGAGAAGCAGCAGCTTTAAACAGTCCTAGGTATTACTGGTATTAGGTGTGTCAGACCTAAGGTTTCTCCAGTGAGAGTAAGATTGCTTATGTCAACCATTAGGTATGTTCCAGGTCAGGTTCATCTCCAAGATGTTACCATTAATTGTTATTCACTAACTCGCTCCTAGTTTGAGTTCTGATTATCAATATCCACTTTTCTTCAGTTTTTAGACGAACCCATCACTTTGGCAACTAACTGGACAGTTGAGCAGGTTGGCCAATGGCTGGAGGGCCTGAACATGGAACAATATGTGGCAGAGTTTGCAGCTCGTGAGGTGGATGGGCAGCAGCTACTTCATCTGGATGGAGCAAAGCTGAAGGTATGAGAAATAAAGCTAAAGAAGTAAAGGCCAAGAGACTCCTTACCTTTAACACTGGTTACAGACACATTCTAGAGTTCCAGTCAATAACATATAATCCTGGTTTAATACAGATTATTTTATCCAAGTTTTTCCTCCATACCACTAATTCAACAGGAACAACAGGAAGGCACGTGGTTGCTAGGTCGCTATTGCAGGTTGATTGTAAGAAACTGGATTTATTTCTATCCACTGATTACCATTGTAGGAAAGGACAATGTTTAGTATTGACATGTGGTCTTCTTAAATCCAGTTATTTCTGCTAAAATTCAGAAAATGTACACAAGCTGAATGTTTGGTAAGAAAAGCACCAGTTTCAAAATTCAGACTAATATGGTATCATAATACTTTGCATCATACTTTGCTTTATCCTTTCTTTACTAGACTCTTAGCTTATTCTGCTTGAGGAGGGCAGGGAAACGCTGCCATGCTAAGAATGCACCCACTCATCGTTCCAACTCTGACAGCGCAGGGATGTAAAATGGGAAAAACATGTTGGTCTGTCTATTTTCAGGCCACTTCCACTACTCTTTCCTTTGTTGTTACCACCAACCCATTCCCGCACAAAGCAAACACAAGTGGTCATGTTAAAGCAGGGACAGCTTTTATTCAAGGCCATTTGCATTAACATAGTTTTTTAATAAACGTGAGTACATGGGCAGGTGTGGTCAATGTGCCAAAGGTTTTTACTGAATAATTTATATGCACTGTGCAGTGAATAGAAGCCACCTGTGAAAGTCCAGGGTCTTGCGACTCTTCGTGTGTTACAGTTCATCACTTTAAATAAAGCGCAATCTTCCATCCTCCTTACGTAGCTGACATCATAATACATGCAATGTCACAAAAGCATTGCTGACACCCACTGCTGCACATCCTCCATATTTTAATTCACCCAGGCTGCACACGCAAGGCAGGAGGATGACTTGCATCATCCACAAGTCATCCTGTCCTGCAACCTTACTCCTCCAGTAACACCTCCAGCATTTGAATTCCTCACCTTCCCACTCTCAACATCACCAACAGACCCGTTTTGATATCTGGATGCAAAGATCCACCACCAACTTTATAGAAGAAATCTCAGACTTTATGACCTCTTCCTCTAATGAGCAGTCCTGATCTACCTTCCTCAGAGACTTCAACCGTCTCAGCACTTACAGTGAAAGAATAATAAAAGAGCCCCTCTATGCCTGCTTCGACTTTTGGCTATTCCATCAACTCCAGCGGCAACACACTCAACCTCATCTTGACATCCTCGCAGGTACCACTAGATTGGACAGACCACCTCGCCATTTCCGCCTCAATCCTCCACACCACACCAATGCATCATGGACCGCAAAAAAAAGAACAAGCATTTGCAATGCAATGGGTCTTACGTTTGCCTGAGTTAGAGCAATTAGCATTGTAAATTACTAACTGGACTTCTTTTGCCACATAAATTGAAAATGAAAAGTAAAACAGTTGACATAAGCAAGACGATTCAAAGTGCCGTGGCTGCCATGAGTGCGAAGGAGAGAGACAAAAGGAAAAAGAAGTTTGCTTGCTGTCAAACGTAGCGGCAATCGTGCAGTTATCCATGTAACAGGGTCAGTCTCCAAGGGGGTAACAAAACTGCCCCAAGGAGGGACAAATGTAAAGCATTTACCAATATCATCAAAGGTTTTCTAAAAGGCAAGCCCATGATTAAAAGCCCACAGAGAGATTACAACACGCCAGAGTGCTTCCGCGCTCAACCTAAAAATAGTTCACATGAAATCTTCTACTAAATATACACTCTCCAATCTACAAGCAGCCAGACAATGGAAGAGCAAAGCTACACACACCAGTGGGAAGTGTGCTATAAAATGACAAGTAACATAGCAACAAAAAAACTACCTTTGACAGTATCTTGAAATTGGGCAAGGGACCAAACCAATGTTTATTCTACTGAAATCAGTGGGTTTTGTAATGACAAGTCCTAACTGATAAACCTTATAGGTAAGCAATTCAGAAAACCCACCTGCAATTCCTGTGGTTCTTCTAAGATGTTTGTAAGTGGTTCACACTGTGACAGCCTGAAGCAGTGGAATGTGTGTACCACGTGGATGCTACTAGTACACTTTAACACCTTAGGCTGCTTCCAGCATGTGTCATAAAAGCTTTCATATGCCCCAAAAACCAAGCCAAGTGGCCTTCGTAGGCTCCAAAAGTGTTATAACTTTTCCCAAACGTGCCATCAAATTGCTATTAATTGTCAGTTGTCTCAAAAGGTCTCATTGTATGACCAAAAAAAGAAACTTAAATTGCCATATATCCCAAAAGTGTCACCGTGTACATCTAAAATGCTCAAAAGTCCCTTTATATGCCACAAATATGCCACAAAATGCCACATCATACTCCCAAAAAGTATAATTTACCCACCATGTCATCCCCTAGGATTTCCTCAGTCCTAGGGGTACTCCTAGGGGTACTCCCCCGGATGAAACACGTGTTGACGACGGACAAGCAAGCTGGAAACTATGGCTATACAATTGTGATAATTGGACTAACTATGAAATTGTGAATACGAACAATTAAGTTGGATAATACTGAGATTTATTATTTTCTTTAGTGTTAATTGGATAATGTATAGGCAATTGAATGGAATTTGACTTATGATTGTGAACAGTCTCTATATTGTTGTGGATTTTCAGAGAGAGAAATATTTTGGGTATATGATTAATAAACTCATATAAAGACTACTGTTTTGTGCTATACCAGATAATAATACTGCATGGGTAATGTTGTCTACATGGATATTAGCAGCATCTGGACAGTGAGAATAAAGATGCCACAGGTAAAAAGATGTATTTTTGGGATGTTAGCAATAGTTTTTCAACAATAAATAGCTGTAGGCACTAAGAGGCCATGTTAAATGCAAAGGTATGTGATGTCACCTAACAAAAAGTCAAAATGTATGTGATGTTAAGAAGTAAAAAGGCATTAAGGTAAGTTACATCACCTGCTGTGAAAGAAAGGGCGAGCAATGTGACAAAGGAAGGCAAAGTGATGTCACCATGTACCAAGGTCGAAGTGTCATTGGCATCAAGACAAAGGTAGTTTATTTCACCATGTGTAGGTTTTTCTTTTTTTACCGGGGAGGCTCAGCATGCCACCTGCCAAGAGGGCATGGTCTCACCGGGCGAACAAGTTTAGATATGTCTGGGGGCTCTCTGAAACACAGCGGCTGGGTGACTAGAGACAAGATAGCTCATAGCATTAGAACATCTCTCTGAGAATGATAAAAACAACTCCAGCATCACATCGAAGGATGAATGAATTACTGAAGCTGTAGCCATAGGAAATCACTTTTAGATTATGTACACTTTACAGTAAAAAATATGAAATTCCGCAATCTGAAATAAAAGATGGCACAGTACCACATTTTGATTTTCAGTGCATAAGTAGCCCAGCAATTCATGTGCTTGCTACCTCCACGTGGCTTTAATGATTAGATGAAGGTCCAAACAATCCCTTTCAGAGAAAGTGTCCTTTAAGATTCTCTACAGTAAGATTCCTTTTTTGTCTCACCTCCCCCGGTGCCCTCGCTCGTCCCTTAACATTACAGACAGAAAAACACATTTTACTCAGCCTTCAAAATAAAGAAAAACTTTGATCTATAGCATCCACGGTGAAACTAACACAAATCTGGCAAGAAGTATGTCATTACATGGGTAAAGTACAGAGAGTGCTTTAATTTATATCATCCGGAGGCATGTGAACAAAGTTCGATTCAGTTGAAATGGCAAACTGTTTCTGGGGACATTCATATCCTATAAAATCATTCCTACTCTAAAACCACAGGAAGGAAATGGCTAGTATTCTTTAACAAGCATTTTTGCCTCCCATTTCAACAAAGATCTAATGAAGTTAGCAGAGCAGCCTGAGAAGATATATGGCCCCATAAAAGAGAAAAGCAATGCCCTGTGTGTGATATCATGAGTGCTAGCAGGGAGGGGCCCTGGAGAGACAGAGAGGCTCTCTGCAATGCAATGCAAGGGCATATGGTATTTGTTTAGTAAAATAGGCTTTTTTTAGGAGCTGTTTGTTTAGTAAAATAAGCTTATTTTAGGAACCGGTACAGAGGGCAGCACTGGAATAAAGCCAAAACAAATGTCAGCGACATGGGAGGAAGTAGGAGGAACAGAATGCTGCATTAAAACGCATGCAGCTACCGGCCTAAACCACCCACAGTGAAAGAGCAGCACCAAAGAAATGTCACAAATAGTCAGTCACAGCAACAGATAAAGAAACCAAAGTGGAACAATACATTAGTAGATCACTGCTCTGAAACAGAAAAAGGAGGGAGAAAAAGGCAGAATTGACCACTAACAAGCAAAACGTTTTAAAGAACCCTACAACCAATAAATAAAATCGATTCTTTCCACAGTATAAGTATACTTAAGTATACACTAGGTCAAACGCTAATGCTCGACCTAACAAGTAGAGAGTCTGCCCTTTAAAGCCCTCACTGTACCCACCCTCTAGGAGGAACTCATTGATCTGTAAGACTTCAAGCAGTCCAAATCAGAAGTCATTGCACCATTTAACATATACTGCACAACTCTGAACAAACCTATAGAAATCATCGCACTTCTGACTCTCTATATCTAACCCGCTGCACCATGGTACACCTCAGGACTCTTAGAGATGGAGAATGACGTACACTGACAAGACAAATTAATGGAGGTGGGTGGATGCCCCAAATGTCCTCACCTGAATCAAAGCACTCAGCATTCTACAGATATATAATTGCCAAAATAAAAGCCACCTTCTACAGGATTACCATCAGCAAAGCTAATAATAGAAGCACAACACAATTCGAAGCTCTCAAGCACTGAACAAACCCACTCCCAGTCCTCCTGTTCCACAGCCAGTTGACAAGTAAAATGCCATTGTCTTGTCACCCAAGTAGATCAACAAATTCAGATTGCTTTCAACAGCACAAAGTATGCATTACCTCTGCCTACTGTACCCTACCGCTCCACCTGCAAGTAGTCAGACTTCAAACAAGACAACAATCTAGCATCATCCATCATTATATCTCTTCAAGGAGATGTTGTCTCGCCTCTTCTCACATCATCAGCTCCTTTCTCAATCAAGGAACCTTCCTGCATGTCCTTAAGACAGGACAGTTCTACGGGGTCCTGCAGAAACATACCCTGGACCCAACAATCTTACCAACTCCTGCCCCAAAACACACCCACTGTGCATTGGAAAAACATAGAATTCACCTGAACAAGAGAGTCAATCAACAATACAGGACTACCAATCAAGCTTTAGGTTACACTGCAGCACAGGGACAGCCACTCACTGAGTAGTCAATGTGACCTGCCTCATTAATGACAGAAAATGATCCTACTTAACTTTTCTACAGCCTTAGATAGCCGGCCATGAAGTGCTGATCCACACCCTGGAAGCTCAAATGGATTTCTCTGACACACCTGCAGTTGTTCACCTCATACCATCTACTACCTGCATATACAAACAGAAACCTCAATATTTTGGAAAAACACCGTCTACTCAGGGATCCACTCTCCTTTTATTTTAAACTTATAAATGAAGCCTCTTGGACCCACACTCAACAACTACTTCATGGGCCATCAATATGCCACAATACTCAACTCTATCCCCAAATCTCCTGGAATAATAGTATTTAACAACTGCCTTGAGCTAATCCAGAATTAAATGTCAAGTACCTTCCTAAATCTCATCTTGATAAACACCAAATTCCTTCTCTTCATGAACATTATTAAATAAACATAGGCTAAAACCTGGCTTTATGACATGAACCTATATAGCTTTAGCCTTCAGCTGCAGCCAATGTGATACCACTTGAATTCACCTTTGACACATACCTCACTTCATCTTCAAAGGACACATTGCCAAGAAAATTAAGAGATCATGATATCAACTCTCCTTCCTGAAAAAAAACTGAAATCCTTTCTACCACAAATCAACTTAAACAAATAGTGCAAGCAGTGATTATGTCTCATCTGAATGAAGTAAATGCACTGCTTCCCCTACACCAATTGGCATCCCTCATTTGGCTGCACATTTCATATCCCATCACCCAAACACTGAAGGTAGTACATTGTCTCCCCCTCTAGATCTGCATCATTTTCAAGACCCACTGTACAACCTATAGGACTTGCAATACCAGCATCCCTGCATACCTGTGTGAGAAACTATCCACTGCAGACACCCAGAACACCAGGAGCCATGACAACGTGATACTGGTGACATATCAATGCAAGAAGGAAAAGACCAAAAAGCAGCCTTTCTCCATACATTTTCTGAAGAAATGACCCTCATGGATCATACCCTCAGGACTCCCCCCGCCCCCCGTCTAGCCCTGTTTCTTCCCAGCTAGGTTTGTCTTACACATATCTCTTTTCATTCACACAAGTATATAGTTGTTAATTTTGTTTCAAACTGAGACACACTGGTAGCAAGGTAACATTGTGAAGGCTCTGGGTGGTACATCGCTGCAGGGGGCAGACTAGCTTTGGGTGTTCGGCGTGTGTTTAATACCTAGAAAAAACACTGTGGACGCATTTAGCACATACAAAGTCAAATGGGAGTGAAACCACACAATCAAGGAATCCAGACTCTCATTAAACTTTTTTGGGAGACCCTCACCCACTAGTTTCTATCAGTGGTGTATATGATATCCACTGATGTAATTGTAGTGGATTGCTTCATTAGGCCTCCTACCTGGGTATGGGGTAGACCAGGTAGGCATTGCCTCCACCAGGAGGAAAAATCTCTGGCTACAGGATTGTGATGGGATCAGTCAGAGTAATTACAATTACCTCCTATCCCTAAAGAATACCATTGTCATAAAAGAAAACCGGGATAGCGGTAAGGTGAAAAAACACAGTTGGATGCGCTAGTGACTAATTAGCAATCCTTCACATCTCACAAACATGGTGTACATGTTTCAGCCATCTGTCACCTAGGACCTGAAGAAATCCTACCGACCTAACTATGCAAACTGTTTTTTAACCATACCCGTCCCAGTTTTAATTTATGTTTTGCAACAATAATGTATGCAGCATGAGGATGGAAACCACCAATCAATGACATCAAATGGTGCGCCAACGCATTCAGCCATCTTTCACCTAGGACCTGAAGAAATCCTACCAACCTCACTATGCAAACAGTTTTTTAACCCTACCCGTCCCAGTTTTAAGTTATGTTTTGCAACAATAATGTATGCAGCATGAGGATGAAAACCACTAATCAATGACCTCAAATGGTACACCAACGCCTCAAACAAATAAACATGGCTCAGTTTGAGATCCAGAGGATATGCAGGCTTGCTATGTACACTGTACAAAACATATTTTTCATTGTTATGCTAACCTTGGAGGCCAACGTATGTACCCATTGCCCTTCCCCATTTCTGAAAAGGTTAACAGTGCTAGAATTAGTTACAACAAGCATTACAGAATGGACAGTAGGGTTGGTGTGTGGCATTTCTCTGACATTCTGCAGCAAAATATTCTGCTAAGTGAAGCAGAGAGTGAGTGGGCAGCATAGACAGTTCCTCTTGGAACTCCACATAAGCAATACCAGAAAAGTAATATTTTATGCTACAGCAGGGTATCCTGACATCCTAGGGTCAATTGACTGCACTCATATACATCTGCGGGCCTCATGTAGACTAGTGTACTGCAACTGTAAAATGAAGCACACTATTAATGTGTAAATGTTGAGTGATGCATACTTGTGTACACTGAACTGTTGTTTTAGGTGTCCTGGATCAAACCACAATGCCATTGCCTTGTAATGAAACAACATTAGACATACTGTGATGACTCCTCATCCTCAGCATATTTGCCAGACAAATCAACCCTTCATCATCAAGATTACAATGCATCATGATTGTTGTGGGCCAATCTCAATACATGTCAATAGTACATTAGAGAGTTGTTATCCCCAATGACAGCACATACGTGGATCATGTCTTCCACAAAAGATGTGTTGAGGATAGACATATCATTTTTTATTCCCATAGTTTGAGAAAGAGCGGAGGTGGCGTGTTCAGCATGAGATGGCATTTTAGATGGTCATGGTGCCTTACCCCTTCCTTGTCAATGACTGGCCATTGAGAGAGAGAAAGACAATTATTCCATAGAGAGTGGAAATAGCCAAAGAAACACATAGAAGGTCCTCAGGACACTCACAAAGCACAACAACAACAACTCCTTCCTGTGTGGAAGTGTGCAGTAATTCATTTTGTATGGACACCTTATAACAAAACAAACAGAATCCATTGCCATTGTATAATATTATTCAGTCATAGGAAGCAAAAACCTGCCATCCTCTTCCATCATGGACCGCAGAAGAGTATGGACCAAATGAATAACTGTGACTGGTTGGTACCCAAACCACAAACCCTAGCTTATCCATGATGTCACAATCAGTGGCATCATTGGCCCATTTGCTGTTCATTACAGACTGTCACCTACATCTATATACTTAACAGGCATGTGAGAGTTTTGCTGGGAGGGGAGTCTGGGAATAATGCTTGCCTTGGCTTTCATTTAGCTCAACAGCAGTCCAACAAGGTTCAAACTTGGGCGTGGGTGCAAATTTGTGGTATCCACCAGTGAAAATCAGCTTAAGTTCTGCTGTCAATGTCCACATGCAAATATTTGTTGTGGCTATGTAAAATAAAACATAAATGCAAAAAACAAATTTTTACACAAACTGGAACTCAATTCCATAATTCCTGTCTAAAGAGTCCAGTAGGTTTCTGAGAAAATTCTACGTTTCTTTCAGTCTTATGCCAGTAGCCATTGGCCTATTAGAAGTACAGGGTTTCTTCTGGGTGGGACGATGACAGAGCTAGTTTTGAAAAATGTTGCTGATATTGCAGCATTAAAAGCTGTCAACTTCTAGTGATGTCGCGTAGGCTCTCATTATTCTAATGAGACTCCTGGATTTTGAGTGGCAGAATCGCCTGCGGTGTGAGAGATTGAGTCTAACCCACTACAGGTGACACCTGTCACTCCAGTCCGGGTTCTGCTCCACTAACTAGCAGTGCCTCATCTCTACCCCAGGGCAGGGACGATTGGGAAGCCGAGCGCATGACATAACTGGTTTCTCATGGAAGCCGTGGTCACTCAGGTCTCATCCGTTTCTCTCAGTTACATTAGTCTCATATATACAATGACAAACAGAGGCAGTATATGTTTCAGTAATGCTTTTAATGAAGCAACTGCATCTTAGATAGCAAAGCGTGGGCTGCAATAACCAGGACGATACAGCATGACAAGATTAAAATTGTGATGAGAGTAAAGAATAGAAATATTGCTACCATATTGTCACTACAGTCAATAGACTAATTCCTACCTAGGCTATAATAGAGCACAGCGTGTTAAGCTCACATTCTGCCCTTCAGGTTCCCCTGGGAAGACATCATCCCCCTTAAGCAAAGGCCTTAAGTCTGCATTAGCAGCTGTAGCGAAGCATTCAGCAGTCAGCATACAGTTGTGGTTCTCTGGCTGGAATCTCCCTCTAATGTGTAAGGGACAGGGAAGTGTTTTTGTAATAAAACACCTGACGTTCTGAGAAAATGTCCCTACGTAAGGATGTGTATTTTCTATGAATGTCAGATACTAAACTTATACCACGTTCACCAGCAACCTATCTTGCTGCAGCCTTGGAAGAAGCAGAGTGAGCAAGAATGTCTTGTTTGAGAACTGAGTGCTGGCCTAGGCAAAAACAGTTACATAGAGAGAAATGAAACAAGACCGTAAAAGTAGCTATTATAACAATAATAAAGCAAAGCCGAAACAAATATATCTAAATTAAAGTGCACAGCAGCAGGCCTAGTATGTTAAAATAACGTTCATGGAGCTATAACTAAAATGGCTACACAACAGTGAGACTTTGGTCTGTTACACTGCAGCTACAACCTACTGAGAAAGGCTTGAGTGCCACAAGCAAAGCTCAAAAGGGAGACCCTATTGTGGCTCGGTATGACTGTAATATGGTGCCTATTTGTGGCACATGATCCAATTGATGGAACATAATGAATTTGCCGGGACTTCATGAAATCTATTAAATAAACTAAATTTTTAACAAATTTCTTCCCGGAAAAAAGCTTCAACTTGACCCATTTTTCCATATCCACATTCACTTTGCATTACAATTAGGCTGGAACCTCTGAAAGGTTTTATGCAAAATGGGACAGGAGTGATTTATACTTGTGATCCTTTAAGTGCAAAAGACCAAATCCTAAGTTCTAAGGCTCAATGTTTATGACTTGAATGCTACCCCAAAGGTCACTTGTGGTTTGTCATCTACAGGTCATCTAAAATAGTTAATTCTTGAGGGCGTCCTTTAAGGTGCTGAAATGTGTCATATACCTGAGACTGAGAGTAACAAGTTCCATAGTATGACACCTATGACAGAAAACAGTCTTCCTCGATTGGCGGATATTTCACAGCTGGACACATTCTGGACACCAGTGTTTGCCCCACGGTGATTTAGTGATAGCTGTTTTTTGTTGTGTTTTTTTAGGGATGTGCCCCCACTGCCCTCGCCACTCTGCCCACACACATTTCTCCACCCACAACTGCAGCACTGTTTAATCAAGCACTGCAGTGTAGGCGGCGAAATGTCCATCTGCATAATTAACAGAGGCCAAAGTCCCCATACCATCTTCCTCTTCTGTTTTTGAGTTTTCCCTTTGGTCCACTTGAAAGGAGTTGGTCAGAGCTATTTACCTTCTTGCTGTAGTAGTATACATTTTTTCTTCTTAAAGATATTTTGGCACCATGTCATTGATGGCTTTTCACATTAGATTTCACAGTGTGCATCAAATGTGGTCATAGAATAGACAAAAGTGAAGAATACGCCTAGTCTTTGTGGAATGTCCCTTCTGTCCTGTTCCTAAAGTCATGCTATTGGCATAGTTTTTGTTGTGCTTTGAATGTTGTCTTTAGTATTAGGGTAGACCTGTAGTGAGGCTGTTACCTTAGGCTATTTGAGAGTTTATAGCTGCTTTGACCATCTAGGTTTTGTGAGATAAGGACAGGGAGGGAGGGTAGATCTCAGAGTATCCAGTTGTAATATCAGCTCATGATGACATGATCAGTCTGTCCTTGGAGGCTGATGTTGTCATGAAAGCCGCCGTTTTCAGTTAAGTAAAAAAGGGCGAGGATTGCTCAAATAGTTTTGGAGCAGGGGATGATGCTTAGGAATCTTGTCTTTTGATGCCAAAATAATAAATTTTCTTTTTTGTACTTTAATTATAGATCGCTGTCCGCAATCAGGCTTCAGAAGCTTTTAAAAGAAGACTGTAGTTCTGTTACAGGGGTTCTTTCTCTTTCCATTTGACTTGTACGTGACTGTTGAATAATGTGACGAGGCATAAATTAAACAATGCGGGGGGGGCACAGTTCCTGTGGTGCACAACATGAAAAACGGACTGATTGAGAAACGAAAGGCTCCAAAGATAAACTTTGTGTCCAATTAGGTACTAATCCATTTCATCGTAGAGGTGTCAGTATGGGCAAGTGCACCTAACACATTTAGAAGCAAAGGATGCTCCACAGTGTCAAAGAGAGGCAGTACATCTTGTATATCCAATAAACAGACTACTTCTTCCTTCAACAGTCCAGGGAATCACTGCAGCTCTGTTCCCTGTATTGGTCCGAAATTCAATTAAATCGGAGAGAGGAAAATTTGACAAAATGATTTTGAAGTTGGGTGGCTAAAATTGTTTCCCCAAACCTTGCCCAGTGCGATTAGGTCTAGCGCTGTCCAATACTGAAAGGCTGAGGTGCATTTGTAAACGGATGGTGCAGGGGTAGGAGTCTAACTGTGTTTTTCATCATGCTGATGCTAGAGGTGTTGGACCATCTGTGGGTTTCAGAGTGGATGGGATGACCTCAATGTCTGGTCCTGAACATACTGCGTGAAGAGCGTGCTTTTCCTCATTCTCACCCACACCTTGTCTACAAAGATTTGATTAAGGTTTCCACAGAGCTCTAGTGTGGGTTGTGTTCCTGCATATCAACTTTTCTTAATCTACATACTCTTTAGTGATTTTTGTCATAAGGATGTCTTAAGAATCTGTGGCAATCCTACCAAACATACAGGAATGATCAAGGACTTGTACTGTGCAACTGTCACTCTCAAAAGAGCATACAGGCGCTTTTGCTAGAAATAGCCAACTTCCCTGAGAATCCATATATGAGCAGAGGATAAGACCTGCGGGTTAGATGAGAGAAAGGCACAGGTTATCCGACGCCTGGAAGAGCCAGGTTTTAAGAACTTTTTTGAATTTTTGCTCAGTTTCAATAAACCTCAGATAGATGGGTAATAGGTTCCAGGCTTTGCCCCCTGGCACCATAAAGGATCTGCCTCCTCGAGTTTGGAGTCTGTAAGGGGGGGCCTTAACAAGTTGGTGTCAGGGAATCCCAGTACTGTTTGTGTTGTATACTGTTGAAGCCGGGCAGTGATATATTTGGGGTTGTGTTGTTGAATGCTCTGAATACTAGTAGCAAGATCTTAAACAACATTCTTTTGTGGATGGGAAGCCAATGCAATTTTCCCAAGACACCAAGGCAGAACTCCATTTAGGGAGTTGCAACACCAACCTTGCAGCCACATTCTGATCTACAGCTTATGTATTAGTCACTTGAAGCATCCTGCATAGAGGCTGTTGCATTAGTCCAATCTTGCAGTGAATAAAGCGAAGGCAACGGTCTTACTAGCAGCAAGAGGTAGGAATTGAAAGAATTTCTGGAGGGACTTGACTAAGCTGAAACACGTTCCTGCCACTGCCATCAAAATCTTGCATCAGTAACGACCTTCAGGGATGCTGAAGGAGAAGGTCCCTGCTGTTGAGGACTGATAATTAGTGAAAACTAGCAGATTTTCTGTATTTGCAAAATATAAGTTGCTGCACACTGGAATTAATTCTTAATTTTCTCTTGACTCTACAGTAGAAGTTGAACCATTCAAGAATGTATATACTTCATGAACCTTTTAAATAATATAATGTTCTGGCTGTATGTGTGTATGTATATATGTAAAGGTTTTACGGGTATATACTTGATTGATTAGTTATGATATAGGATAGTTAAACCAGCATTTGTCATTTTATGTGATTATTAAGCATTTATTGAATTTAGTATTTACGTTTTTGGTGCTTTAAATCTTGGAATGCAAAACCAAGTGTTCCTAGAAATGCTTCATTCGTTTCTGGAATCTAATTGTGCTATTTTTCCTGTAATATACAAAGAATTATTTTTCATTATCAATGCATTACACTTTTTGTTATAGTATAAAATGGAAGCAGTCAATAAATGAATCCTTAATGCATATTTAATATTGACTTATGCGAAGTCTTTACTCTAGGATAGCCGTAAATTCTGCAAGATGGCACATAAAAGCATTGAAACAAACACATAATGCATCACTTTTATTTCAATTTTTCTCCAAAATAAGTACATTTGAGTTGTCATATACAGATCCCCTCTCTCGAGTTCTTGCCAGGTAACAGGGGGGGGGGGGGGCATGTACTGCAGCATAGCTTTAATCCTCCCTTTTCAATCAGGAGTTTTCATTAGTAGACATGCTAGCTCAGTGGAGGACAGCCCACCGTATTTGCCGCTGAAACATCGAGGAATTTTCACTGCAAATGCTTCCACTACAGTGGAAGAGCATGTCTGTCAAAAGTGTCAATGTTGGCCAGACAGTCTTTTGTTTTTCAGAAACAGAAGTGGGGCACGTTTTTAAAAACGTGGAAAATAAAGGTCCATGACACACTAAGGGTTTCCCTTAGCATTAAAAGGAGATTTTTGTTATTTTCCTGAATGACCCCCTCATGCCCTTCATGGTGTTCTAGGCAAGGAAAAACAACATTGAACACCATATCATAACTAACGTGGGCTTTCCAGTGCTTCTCAGCTGGAAATACTGGGCCATATATGAGGAAAAATGATGGAGCGCAACACTGCGCCAAAATTGGCAGCGCCACGCTCCGTCATTTTCACAACCCAGGGATGCACTGTATTTAATTGAATACGGTGCACCCCTGTGTTGTCCCCTGCAATGGCGCTAAATTTAGCTGCCAGCGCCAAAGCAGGCATCCTTGCACCATCGTGGAAGGATGTCTGCGTTGAGGGGTGTGATTGCTTATGTGCGGGAAGGTGTCCCTTCCTGCACATAAATAACCACTAATGGCGATTTGGCAGTTCTGTGTAGAAGTGCCAAAGCGTCCTTTTGAAATGATTGTTTATGTGCAGAAAGGGACACCATCCCACACATAAACAATCGTGTCTGGCATTTTGCTCTTTCTATGTGTACTGCAGAATGCAGCACACATAGAAAAAGCTAAAAGCGAGGAGGAAAATCTAGTGCCTGGGGTGGCATTAGATTTTGGCGCTGCCTCAAGTTTACAAAAACTCGTAAACCTGAGACAGCGTCAAAATGCAATGGGTGTTGCTGTGGCATTCTCAAAGCAACACCCATTGCACGCCCCTTCCACACAAAGGGCTACGTGTGAAGGAGTCATATTTACACAATGGCGTTAAGCCGCAAAAAGTGGCTTAACCCCACCTTGTAAATACGGCGCAGGGCATAGCACCACCGGAGCATCACAAAAAGTGGTGGCGCTAGGGGCTATTAAATATGCCCACTGTGCTTGCTGAACTGCAGGCATAGGATTTCTGATAGCAGGACCAGTGAAGGCTTTGCTTTTGGAAGCCAAGCAGCCCCCGCTTCTAAATAGTGTGTAGATCCTCATAAGATATATAAGTATCCAGACCCATATATGGCAGCTGGGCTAACAGCTTTAGCACTCCTTAGTTGTATAACCAAGCCCACCAGGTGTGGGGTGATAAAGAGGTCAGATTAATAAACTAATTTGTTATTTCCTTTTACCTGGAACCGCCTTGTCATAAAATTATGTCTGCATAAAGGGTGGAAGTTGACTGCTATCTGGTCCACAAACATATTTATAGGAATTATCACAAACCTTGGTTTGACATCCATTGCTGCTCTTGTCTCTCTTTCAGAGCCTCAGCGTCAATAACTCTCATGACCGCACTCTGATCAAGCGAAAGCTGAAGGAGATGAACGCTGCTGTGGAAAAGGAGAAAAAGGCACAGGAGAAGGTGGAAAAGCAGAAGGAGAAGCAGAGAAAGAAAGAGCAGGATCTGGCTCAGAAAAAGAGTTAGAGCAGAGAAGACTCCTGACCAAGGCCTGGAGATGTGGCAGTGGAGGCTAAAGGATGCATGGAGTCCAGTGCCGGAGCAGGCACTCCACTAGGACGGGGCACCTTTCCAGGGTGGAATGTGGTGGTTCTTGGGCTCACTGATGGGGACTGTGTTTGGTTGAGAAGGGGCAGGTGTTCTTTCTCAGCAGACCTCATAAACTCATACCCATTGAGTACATCATTCCTGCCCGGCTGGTAGTTGACTCGCAAAAAGAAAAGAATGAGCATCTCAATCACTCCTCTGAAATGCCATCCCAAGCTGGGGCCACTCGTCATGCGTGACCAAAACTTTTTATTATGGATGTTGGCCAGCTGGCATCAGAATGGACCAGTGCATCCTGCTTCACTGAAGAAAAAGGAAGTCCTCCGAGTATTCACAAGACGAAAGAGGTTTGCTCATGCTCCCCATTTCCTTTATGCTGGAAATCTGCCTTGTAACCAATGGAGGCGAGCACTTCCAGCCATGGTGTGGGACCTGCTGATATGCCATGAATAAACATAATGCTGCACGTTGCCAACACGCAATTTCTTCCTCACTTGTGGCAGGGTCTGAAGCACTCTCTCCACCTTGCACATCACTAATAAATATGCTCTGCAGGAGAGACCTTGTACTGTCTTTATCTTATACATGTTCATGCATTCAGCACATGGACAAGCTCCACTCACTGCTTGCACCTTCCGCACCGGAGTATAAGATCTATGATTCTGGCACTGTTGCTGAACCCATAATCCACAGGCTATGATTCACGTGCTTCTTGTTCTTGCAGACTCTCCCCCACATTCACACACTAATCGCCACGTCTTTCACTGGTGCATTACAGCAGACACTGGAAGCCACATGCTTCGTGCACTGAAAGCCTCCAGAGGTGAGGACGTCAGGCTCCCACTTGCAACACCTCTGTACCTGACATATAATAGATTTCACATGAGCACTGTTACCTGCACTCTGCACCAGAGGATACTCTGGCTACTACCAAAGAGTCCTCTGTCTCTCACACACGCGCACAAGCACACACACACACACACACACACACACACAGTGCATCAATCAGGGAACCCCATCCTGCCTTGCGCACTCTCACACTTTACAGTAGAAATCATGTTAACACCCTTACAGACACTGCTTAATTTGTGCCAGTGGTTGCTGGTGGTGAGCACTGGCACTGACGTTTAGGGATCAGGACTTGTTTCATGATGAGACTTAGACCCAGAGCAAGAAAGAGCGAGAAAGACAGAAAAATGAGAGAGAAGGTGGAAGAGAGAGGAAAACAGTGACAAAGGAGGAAAGCGGGGATCAAAAAGATCACGCAATAATGAGGTGAAGAGACAGGGAATGAAGGGTGAAGGAAGAAAGAGACAAGAGGAGGAATCAGTCTTTTGCATTTGGCAATTGGAGCGCTTGGCGGCTCCGGTTCTGAGCTCCTATGAAAAACATGGACCCCTTCCCTTTTTTTCACAAATGAAGCACGGCTTACCAGGGCTCTGACTTTCTGACTAACTGTTGGTCCTCTGACTATTCTCGCCCATGGACCCCCCAATTTAGCACTGTCAAGACTCCCCTCCTTCACGGAAGAGATTGCAGTGTTAGCAATTGCCAATGGTATTCTTGGCTTTCTTGGCGACCTAAGCTGCTGTTCAAGAAAGCTCCTGGCTCTTCGCTGACTTTTCTAAATGACCTGATGGTGTTAAACGTTAGTTCTGGAACCTTGAGCCAACACACACACGCGGGGGTCAACTATTAAACCCCATTATTTATTTTCCTCCTCTGATTTCGTTTCTGTTAATAAATCCCTCTCATTAACATGGTCTGAACACCAGGGGGCTCCATTTAACAGTAGAGTACCAATGTCAGGGATTTACAGACTTTGGGCCAGATTTATACTTTTTCACGCAAAACTGCATTAGCGCAGTTTTGCGTGAAAAAGTATAGCGCCGGATAGCGCCATTCCAAGACGCCGGACAGTCGCCATATTTATGGAATGGTGTTAGCCGGCGCTAGTGCCTTGTTAGCGTCCTTGGAAAGGACGCTAACAAGGCGGGGGAGGCGTAGGGGAAACCAGGGCTTGTGCGCCGAATTATGGCGCTACACTGTTTCGAGGCAGAAAAATTGCCTCTAAGCAGTGTAACGCCATTTTCTGGCACACAACCCCCATGGACATGGCTCCTGTCTTAGTAAAGACAGGACCCATGCCCACCACCCCAATGGCCATGCCCAGGGGACAAATGTCCCCTGGGCATGGCCATTGGGGCCAGTGCCATGCAGAGGGCCCCAAGTCAGGGCCCCCGAGCGGGGTAGTCGAAAAAATATATATATACTTACCGGGACTTACCTGGGATGGGTCCCCCATCCTGTGGTGTCCCTCTGATGTGGGTGGGGGTGTCCCTGGGGCCAGTGAAGGGCACCTGTGGGCACTTTCCATGGTCTCTGACCATGGAAATATGCCTACAGGTCCCCTAATGCCTGTCCATACTCAGGCGTTAAATAATGGCGCTAATCAAGCTTAGCGCCATTATTTAAGGTCCCCATCCCCCTGTGCTGGATATCAGCACGGGGGGATAAATATGGCACAAAGGCCATATCATCCTTTTCTGGACGGGAACGCCTGCCTTGCATCTCATTGACACAAGGAAGGTTTTCACGTCCAGAAAACAACGTTAACTCCATAACTTTGGCGCTAGATGTGTCTAGCACCAAAGTATAAATATGGAGTTAGGTTTGCACTGAATTAGCGTAAAGAAAAATGACGCTAATACAGCGCAAAGCAGTATAAAAATGGGCCTTTGTGTCAAATTTCTCGTCTGTCTACACTAACAGCAACCTCAATAATCTAAATAATTTCAATGCTGCTCTAACCCTAGCACTTGATGCCACGTTGCCAGTCCATGAGCAAAAATATCTTCATGCATGCAGAAAAAATAAAACTTGATTGTTTCATGAACTCATAAAATCTAAAATTAGAAGTGCGCAGAGATTAGAGCAAGTGGAGAAAGGGCTATTTTTGTGAATGAAGCTGGAGGCAACATAGAAGCAAACAAATAAGCAGGAAGTAATCCAGTGAAAGAGTTTAATAGAAATAGCAATCGAAGATGGAGGAGAGTTCCTCCATCTCCCATGTCGCCTAGCAACTGACCTAGAATGCAAGGTGCATATTTCTTTTATTCCCACACCCCACATTCCAGCTCACACTGGCACAAACGTAACGAACAACAATATTGAAAGGAAACATCCCACACACCTTCCCCTCTTTACAAAATAATGATAACACCAATTAGCATAGTATAAATTCAATAATCATTGAGTCTAATAGGCATTCTAGACTAAAGGTGTAGTCTCATTATGTGTAGCTTTATCACTCTCAACCACTGGTAAGTCCAAAACCACATTACCATTGCCCACAACTTAACGTCCGTTCTCCCTTTATATGAGAAAACCAAGTTCAGATGCCCCACCTTCCCACCAGCCACACATACTGCATTCTTAAACACTTCAGTAGTTTGACCAGGATCAGCCCAACACGTTGCTCCCTTCCCAGAAACCCTATTTTTCTTGAGTCATATATAATCACCAACTTCACCAATCGTTTACTGCAAGTTCTTCATTTTTTGTCACTTATAACTTTCCACTGACCTCCTTACATTTCGAAAGTCAATTTCAAAACTAGTCCCTTTCTTATCTTTCAGACACCATGGCACAAGCCTAGTACTGGGTTTTCATCCGCTTAGCAATTCAAAATGACTCACAAAAGTCACAGAATTGCTGTAGCCCTCTAGGCAAGCAACACAGGCCCTCATTATGACATAGGCGGTAAATGCCGCCTACCGCCACGGCGACAGCCGCCAAAAGACTGTCGCCATGGCTACCAGCCAACCGCCATATTATGACCGTAGCCGGAATTCCGCCAGAAGGCTGGCAGAATTCCGGCTACCGTTATGGCAGCGGACGGCAGTAAGGTGGCACTGCTGCCAGCAGCAGTGCCATGCCAGTAGACCGCTGCAGACCGTATCATGATCCATGATACGGCCTGGCGGTGTTCTGCTGGCAGACGCTGCTGCTGGCAGCAGCGCCGCATCCCGTCTCCTGCTGGAGGACCCACCTGCAAGCAGGTAAGGCGAGTGCTTCGACAGAGGAGGAGGATGGGGGGTGTTGTGTGTGTGTGTTGGGGTGTGTGTGTATGTATCTGTGTGCGTGCATGCAGGAGAGGGGCGTGTGGAATGCGTGTGTGCATGAATGGATGTGAGTGCGTGTATGTTGTGATGTGTGAATGCGTGTGTGCTTGTATGTATGTCAGCGTGTGTGGATGTGTGTGTGCATGGATGTATGCATGGGTGGGTGAATGTGCGTATTTGTGTGTATATGCGTGTGTATGTCTGTGCGTGTAGGTGTATGTATGCTGGGGGGTCGGAAGAGGGAGGACTCCGGGGAGGGGAAGGGTGAGACCTCTATCAGTGCCAGGGAAGGAATTCCCTGGCACTGATAGTGCCTACAGCCATGGTTTTCGTGGCGGTAAAAAAGTCACCGAAACCATGGCGGTGGGTGGGGTCATATTCCTGTGTAGTCTCCAGCCCAGCTGTCGTTATCGCCGTGGCGGTCGGTGTGGTACATTGGCGGATTGGCTTTTGCCAAACTGCCAATGTCATAATATGGCGGTATGTACCGCCAGCCTGTTGGCACTACTACCGCCACTATAACACCGACCGCTGGGGTCATAATGACCCCCCATAGTCTGTAAAGCTTTCCTCTAATTGATTCCACTCTTGACTGCCAAATGAATAGTCTCCTTCAAAACTCTGTTGAATCTCTCAACTTGGCCATTGGCCAACTTAGCCATTGGATTCAGGATGGAAAAAAAAATCCTCTTATGACTACTACCAGATTTGGTTGGTTGGTTTGTATGCACTAACAAACTGTAGACTATTGCCATAAACAATTTATTGTGGAATTCCTTCTCTACAAAACAATTCATCCAAAAATTCCATTACTATTTAAAATGTGGCTTTTTAAACCGTTCTAATCTCCGGCCACTTGGAAAAATAATACACCACAACAATCCCAAATGCTTTTTGCTTGGGCAGAACAGCAAATGAGCCAATCATTTCTGTTCCCAATTTCCTAGAAGGTCCATCTGGAAGTTCAACTGACACGATTCTGTAATCATCGGCTTAGCTGATTTGTCACTAGTAGAACAAATATAACAACATCTGACTTGCTGCTCCACCATAGTGTCCATGCCTGGACACTTAAAATGTTTAAGTTACCCCCTCCTGGTGCCCAGAATTGCAATATGATCTTAATGGGCATAATTAAAAAAAAGTCACACACTAAAAGGAGGTACAAATTTGTCCCATGTCATGATTATACCTTTTTCTTTATCAAGTACCCTAAAAAAACTCACAAACTCACCAGAAATACTCCGCTCCTCAGGCCAACCATCGTTAATGAATTTAATTATTGTATTCAAGATCAAATCTTTTTCCGCCTCCTTATCAATTTCACCAATAATGAGAATGCAGTCATTGTTAAAGAGACATGTGCTATCAGCATACGTGAATGCAACTCACATTTATCAGATTCCTGATTCTCTTCTGCCAAAGGTAGCTTTGATTTACAGTTTACACAAGCATTGTTTTTACCAGGATCATACTCAATCCTAAACTAAAATTCCTGTAACACAGATGCCAATCTAACTAGCCTGGCTGTCATCATACGACCATCACCAGGGGATAGCATGTTTATAAGAGGTTTTTGATCTGTTTTGATGACAAATTTTGTTCCTCATAAAAGCATACAAGGATGCGTTGATCACCAAACACATGCAAGGTCCCTCTCTAATACAGAGTAATTGTCCACTACTACCATACCTTCTTTACCCACAGCAAATGGTTTAGGATAAGGTGCATTAACAATCAGTGTATATATGCCAATACATTTTTGAGTGATGGATTCACTCCATACAAATTTGGCATTTTTCTTTAGTAAACCTCTAAAGTGTTCAGCTTTAGAAGCATAATTTTGAATAAACTTTGAGTAAAATTCTATTAGACCAAGAAAGGCTATCAATTGTTCTTTTAAATTAGGAATGGGAGCTTCCAAAATAGCCTTTACATGATCATGCTTAGGTATAATGCCTGATCCACTTATCAAATGACTGAGATATTCCTCTTCATTTTTTAAAAAGTACATTTGTGCCATTTTTAAAGTCAAACCCTTGTTAGATAATGCTTTTAAAACATTATCAAGATTCTTGTCATGTTCTATTGTGTCACATCCAATAATCAAAATGTCATTGTGGAAACCTGTATCTCCAGGTAAGCCTTCTAAGTGTCTTTTTCATTAGTCTCGGAAACACAGAAGCTGCACTGGCCAGCCTAAAAGGCATTCAATCAATAAATTAGTAGTTTCCAAAGCATGGCTAATCACCCGGTCTCAAGGTGCTGTTTGCAGGCGTGCTGCTCAATCAAAAAGCCAGGTCTTGAGGTACTTCCTGAACTGCTTTAGTGATGCAGTCTGTCTGAGTTTGAGAGATAGCATGTTCCATGTCCAGGCTGCGAGATAAGAGAAGGATCTTCCTCCTGCTGTGCTTTTTCAGATCTTGGGAATAGCTGAGATGGCGAGCTGGGAGGAACAGAGACATCTGTTGGGTACGTAGAAAGCGACAAGTAACAAGTTTCCCATAAATTTTTATTTCACATGAAGTATTGGGATCATGTTCAAATTCTATGGTTCTATCTAGATACTCATCAGTTATTAGGTTGACCTCCTGGTTTTAGATCTACATATTCTAATAAAATGTCCCTTCTTGTTACACCACAAGCATACTTTGTCAACAGTAGGACAATTCTTAAAATTACTAAGATGGGATGCACTTCCACATCTGTAACACAAATGAGATGTTTGTTTTAGTGTCCTCCTTGCACAATGAGCTCTTCTTAAGCTTATTGCCTGTAAAAAAATTTCTCAGAGCATCAACCTAACTCTTAGGATCACCCCTTATTTCTGGCACATTTTTTCTGAATGTTCAATACTTTTAGCTATTTCAATGGCTCCATTGAGGCTCCAAAGTCTTTCTTGGACCTTCTTATTGTTTTTTTCATCAGAATGTGAACATATAGCACTTGATCATAATTAATGTGCTCAAAATCACGTCAAGGCTAATGAGCTCTAAACTGACACATACCCTTCAACTGATTCTTTCATGCCTTGTTTCCTAGAATTAAACTTAAATCTTTCCATGACCACATTGGTTTTCCTACCATACCTTATTTTCATTTGCCAGGATGCCTATTGGTAAACATCTATGTAAACAGGATTAATTAAAAGAGGTAAATTTATATACTCCTTTAGACCAATGCCACCCAAACAGTGTTTCAAAAATGATAAATTCTTTGTCATGCCCAATTGTCTCCTTCTAACACCCCAACGTAACCTAAAAACACAGATTCCCATGTTTCCCATTCCATAGGAGGTTCTCCAGCTATTGTAAAAAATGAGAGTGATTGTACAACACTAGACATTTTGAGATGCAATAGAATAGAGAGAATAAGGAAAATATTGAAATAAAACACAAAGGGCCAGATTTATAAGGCGCTAACTCCTCCTTGCACCACATTACTATATATATATTTTTATGCTAATGTGGCTGAACCAGGCAAAAATTGCCACTCCTTATTTACAAAGTGGCACAATGCGTGCATTGCACCACTTTGTGACCCCTTGAGCCACATTATGCCTGCAGCAGGCATAATGAATGCAAGGGTGGTGTTCTGGCATTAGGAGGCCCACAAAAATGGCACAATGAAATCTACAAGATTGCACTGCGCCATTTTGTCGTCATTTTTAACACCTGCTCAAAGCAGACGTTTAAAGGACGCACCCATTGAAATCAATGGGCCTCCTTGCACTTTGCTGTACTAGCATCAAAAATGTTTACGCTAGTGCATCAAAGTGCCACAACAGTGTCAAAATTTGTAATTGCTATTGGCCTAACGTGCCACAGTGCACAGTATTGTAAATACAGCGCATCCATAGTATCCTTAAGTGGCATGGGGGGGTGGTGCAAGGAATCTGGCGCATCAGTACTGATGTGTCAGATTCTTGTAATTCTGGGCCAATATACCCACTGCCCTAATGTAATTAACTGTTTACCAAAAGAGTATGCTGTTCCTCAAAAAAAGAGAAGGGGGGCAGAATTCAAAAGAGGCTGTCAGTCGAAAAAGTGGGGGAGGCTGATCAATTGATCAGAGGATCTGATAGATTAGAAGCAAGGGCCCTCGCATACCCAGATGGGTGTCATGCTTCATCATCGGGCTGCTCCTCGACGGGCCAGCGCTGCAATGCCCGACAAGCTCCTCGGGGGGGCTCTTTGCTAGAGATGTTAAGTGAGAACATGCTGTGATGATGATTGCAAGTGAGGGAGTTAAGTGTGTAGGGTGGTGAAATCAATGCGGTAAAATTTGTCTAAGGGTAACACTCTATAATTTAATATGATGGTCCCCTTGATATGATTAGAAACAGGGAGTGGCTGTGGTAGCTCACAGTTCACAAAATGTGAATCAGAGTCAACATGTTTCTTGCCTTGCGTGGCCCAACCAGATCTTGGGGGTGGGGAGAGCTCACTGAGTTCTACTCTGCAGAATTCCGTGGAGTTGGTTAAAAACTCAGTGGAATTCCACGGAGTTCCACATGTGGCGCCTGCTCTACCACCCTGGCCTGAATGCGCCTGATCTCGGAAGCGCTAAGCAGGGTCGGGTGGCCCGATCCTTCTTAGCGCTTCCAAGATCAGGCGCATTCAGGCTAGGGTGGTATGCCAGAGGCAGCGAAAGCTGCCATTTCAGGTCTCTTGTGCTGACACAGCCCACTGGCCTGGAGCCTGCTGCTTTCCACACCTGCACAATTCCCTTCACCAACTGCCCTCCTTCACAAACTCACTACAGAGGACCAAGCACACCCCCTGTCTTGCAATCACTTCCTCTGCACTTACAGACAGTTTCTTTAGAGCCCAGCAATAGCAGCAGCAAACTAGCTCACCACTAGCAGTCTGATATTTTCACAAAGTGCCTAGCCTTGCTTGCCACCGAGCTCTAAGGCACTCTTTCAGGCCACACACATCTCTTTCTGGCGGGGGCTGCCGGACTACCACTCAGCATCTGATGCTCACCCGGTCTCCAGCTCTCCCTGCTGGCCTCAGCACTGCACCCCATAACACCACTTCCTTTCCCAGGACTCAGAGGAGACAGGTTTTTTAGTGGAGCTGTGACTGCACATTTCCTTTTTTCCAAGCACAGACCCCCCTCATATGTAAATACTGTCCACGCCCAGTGCCGGCCCCCGTGTGCACATAGAAGAGAAAGCGAAAGAGGTGTCCTGGCTCTCTGCCTCCCTCTGCCCCCTGCTCCTGGGCTGCTGAGGACAGTGAAAGGAGGGAGGCCTGGATCCGGAGCTGGTGACTGTGCAGCCCCTCAGCAGCAGCTATCAGCAACTCCATGCCAACCGGCAGAATAAACTAAAGCCCAGTTATGGGCCACGCAGAGCAAGCACAGACTGTCTGCGCATGTGCTACATGGCCTATAACTGGGCTGCAGACTAGTGCACAGACACGCTGGTGAGCTCCGCTCCGCTGCTGGGGCTAGCCAAGTTTTTGGCTGAGCTCCACGCTCCAAGCAGAGCGCGGAGTGTCAAAAACTCTGTTACCTCCACCAGCAGAGCGGAGCTCACTGCCCACACTTATTCTTAGGCAATTCGTCAGGACCAAGTGTGACACCTAACCTACACCTGATTGGGAAGCAATATGTGTAACTGTAGATATCGAGTCTAATAGTGTTGTGGTAACTTTAGCTGTTGTGGTACAGAATGCCAGGGAAATCCAATCTGAAGAAATGAACAACAGCTCAACATGAATATCACTAGTGAAGATATCTCTATTAATGTACAAGTCTAATAACTTTATGTTAATGATGAAGAAATAGTGCGAGAGTGCATTGGTTTGCCGTGGTGTGTGCAAAATAATAAAACAGGTAAGCAAGTGATCATATGTGACAGCACTGCATAATCCCACACCCATCTTGTTAGGACTCTTTAGGGTTGGGTAGAGGACAACGCTATGCTGCAGAAAAATCTAGTGAGAAACACTTTAGCACATAACAGTAAATAAATGAGAACAAAGCACATAAAAAAGGAACAAAGTGTCAATTTTTAGTACTCACATGGCCCATCGTTATAAATTACCCGTGATCTACCCACCTCTGTCGGCCTGGAGATAATGAGGCTGCAGAAGAACCTGTTATTTAAATCATACCTAGTTGTTGTCTGGTGAGTAAACTGCCATGAAATGAGGGCCATGGGCGAAATATCAAAAGTGATTGCCAATCAGATGTAGGAGGCGGGCTCCAATCACAGGCAGCGCTGAATTCACCATAGGGCAAGCTCACTATATGGTATGTGTGAGCGCCAATCATAACGGCACAAATGACACCCGGTTCACCTTGGTGGCCAGCATACTGGGAAGGCCGCCGAGTGGAAGAGCTTGCGCATCAGGAGATGCACACGCAGACTGGAACAGCAGCACTCAGGCTCCTAAGCCTACAAGGAGTAGCACGGCTGGCATCCACCTTAATGTGTAATTTGACAATGTTGGATAACTTGTTCTTAAAAGCAAAGGGCCTCATTTGAGCCCCGCGCTGTGGCAAATTTGGCAGCGTCACGCTCCGTCATTTCCAAAAGGCAGGGATGCACCGTATTTAAAAGAATATGGTGCATTCCTGTGTCTCCTGCACTGGCGCTAAATTAGCTGCCTAGCTCCACTGCATCCAACCTTATGCCACGATGCAAGAATGGCTGCTTTGCAAGGGAGATTGTTTTGTGCAGGAAGGGGGACCTTCCTGCACAAGAACAATCTTTAATGGTGTTTTGCTCTTTCTATGTGTGCTGCAGAATGCAGCACATGTAGAGGAAAAAACGAGGAGAAATAAAAGTATTTCTCCTCGTTTTGCCATGCTAATGCCACCCCATTGCATGCCCCTCTGCTGTAGAAAACTGCGTCGGAGGTGCCCATATTTACAAGGCAGCATTCAGTCACAAAAAGTGGCTTAGTGCTGCCTTGTAAATATGGAAAATGGCACAGGTCCACTGGAGCCTCCCAGAAAGTGACGCTGTTGACATGCCAGCTCCCCCGTGCCCCTCCTATTCCTTGGAGAAGCTTGATGGGCTGGGGTAGACACTTGCTCTTATCTGTATTTAGCTGCCCTAACCCTGCTAGGAGGGATGATTTTCAGTGCCTCCTGGTCTAGAATTAAATAAAATTCCTCTCTGGAGAATAGCCCAGGCTGATACCAAGAGCCTGTCCTGGAGCCCAGTAACTCATCCTATACATGTCTTATACACGCAGTGAGCATGACACAGATAGGCCTCATGATTGAAGGGGCACTCAGGATTCAAAAGTAGCAGACCCTCTGATTGGATCAGCCTATCAATCAGAGGTGATAAAAGTCTGGCGTGAGTGGTCAGTGGTTGTTCAAGACTGGGCTTCGGTTCTAACAAGCGTCTACAGAAGCCATCTGTGGGCCCACAGTGTAAAGGCAAAGAAGCTTGCTCACTGTGTCTGAACTTGAGTGTTTTTCTGTGATGGATGGATTCTGCTTGTGCTGATTCTGCGTGTGCATGTTGTGACCGCTCAGCCCTCCACAGGGCTTGGTCGCCCCACTCACTGCTGCCGCTCCTGCCTGCCTTTGCCGCCTCCTGCCTGCAGATTCCTTCGCTCGCTGCTCCTGGGATTCCCGCCGCTGCCTCCCTGCGGCCCCGCCCCCCTGTGATTCCATTCGCCGGACCGCTCCCGCCACCCAGCTGCTCCTCCCTCCCGGCTCCTTACTTATGACGCCCCCAGAGCGACCGCGCAGCGGACGCGCGCAGCGGGAGCACCGACTGAGCGCCGAAGGTGCGCCAAAGGTAAGCCCGTCTGCGCCCATCCGCGCCTGGACCGCGCCCAGCGCCAGACCCCCTGGTCCTCGCCCTCGCCAGCACACCCTGCACAGCTACGATGCCAGAACCCTCCACGCACTCAACGCCGGCCGAAACACCGCCTGCTACCGAGCCACCCCGAGACGCACCCACGGACCCTTCACCTGCCTGACCTGCCGCTTCACCAGCCTACGACCCAACACTGCACCTACTAAACCGAGCCCCAGCAACAAACACCTGATGTGCATCCTGCTCAACACCCGCTCCGTTCACAGGCATGCCGTCGAACTCTGGAACCTCCTCGACTCGACAGCACCAGACATCGCCTTCCTGACGGAAACCTGGATGAACGCCTCCTCAGCACCCGACGTCGCCATCGCCGTCCCAGAAGGCTACAAAATCACCAGGAGGGACCGCGTCAACCAGACAGGAGGAGGCATCGCCATCATCCACAAGAACACCATCCGCATCACGACCAACTCCGATGACACCTTCACCTCCGCCGAACACCTCCACTTCCAGATACACACCAACCCCAAGACCACGCTCAGAGGCACCCTCATCTACAGACCACCGGGACCACGCACACAGTTCAGCGAAGACATCACAGACTTCGTCAGCCCCCACGCCATCAATTCCACCGACTACATCCTCCTGGGGGACCTCAACTTCCACCTGGAGGACGACAAGGACCGCAACACCACTGCTCTACTGGCCAACCTGGCCAACCTCGGACTCAAGCAACTGGTAACCACCCCTACCCACCACGCCGGCCACACGCTTGACCCAGTCTTCTCATCCAGCAAATATGTCACCTTCAGCCACTCCACCAATCTCCAGTGGACTGACCACAGCTGCGTCCACTTCAGCTTCAGTAAAACGACGACCCACCACCACCCTCAACAAACCCCCCGCAGGAGCTGGAACAAGATCACCGGCGACCAGCTCACCACCTTCCTCAGCCAGAACCCCCCCACCAGCTCAACGGACCCCAACGAAGCCGCCAACAACCTCACACAGTGGATCACCAACTGCGCAGATGCCCTCGCACCACTGAAGAAGAACCCCCCCAGCAGACGCAGCAGCAAGAAAGCCTCCTGGTTCACCGACGAGCTCATCACCTCCAAGAAGAACTGCCGCTCCCTGGAGAACACCTGGCGCACCAACCAGACCACAGACAACATGACGGCCCTCAAACACGCCACCCGCAAACACCACCAACTGATCCGCGCCACAAAGAAGACAGCCTTCAAGGAACGACTGGACAACAACACCCACAACAGCAAGGAACTCTTCAGCATCGTCAAAGAGCTCTCCAACCCCGACGCCGGAAACAATGACATCACTCCCTCGCAAGACCTCTGCGACTCCCTCGCAGCCTTCTTCCACGACAAGATCGCCAACATTCACAACAGCTTCGGCCCACCAACCACAAACCCCACCACCGAACCGATGCCCCCCACCACCACCCTCCGCACCTGGACCCCAGTCAGCACCGAAGACACAACACGCACAATGAACACCATCCACTCCGGATCCCCTACGGACCCCTGCCCACACCACATCTTCAACACGGCCGACCACATCATCGCACCCCACCTCCGTGACATCGTCAACGCCTCCTTCAACACCGCCACCTTCCCGGAGTGCTGGAAACACGCCGAGATCAGTGCCCTGCTGAAGAAACCAACTGCAGACCCCTCCGACCTCAAGAACTACCGCCCCATCTCGCTCCTCCCGTTTCCTGCCAAAGTCATCGAGAAGACAGTCAACAGACAGCTAGCTGCCTTCCTCGAGACCAACGGATCCCTCGACCACTCGCAATCCGGCTTCCGAGCCAACCACAGCACGGAGACCGCCCTCATCGCAGCCACAGACGACATCAGATCCCTAATGGACAATGGGGAAACTGCGGCCCTCATCCTCCTGGACCTCTCCGCAGCGTTCGACACTGTCTGCCACCGCACCCTGGTACAGCGCCTGAACAACACCGGCATCCAGGAGAAGGCCCTGGAGTGGATCACCTCATTCCTCGCCGGAAGAACCCAGAGAGTCCGCCTCCCCCCGTTCCGGTCAGCGGCCACCGAAGTCATCTGCGGAGTTCCACAAGGGTCATCGCTCAGCCCCACCCTCTTCAACGTCTATATGAGCCCCCTCGCAACCATCGCACGTCAACACAACCTCAAGATCATCACCTACGCCGACGACACCCAGCTGATCCTCTCCCTCACCAGCGACCCGGACGCCGCCAGAGCCAGCCTACACGAAGGGATGAAAGACGTCGCCGAATGGATGAAGAACAGCCGCCTGAAACTGAACTCAGACAAGACGGAGGTCCTCATCCTGGGATCATCACCATCCGCCTGGGACGACTCCTGGTGGCCCCCCGCCCTGGGAGCCACCCCCAAGCCAACGGACCACGCTCGCAACCTAGGCTTCATCCTGGACTCCTCCCTCTCGATGACCAGACAAGTCAACGCCGTCTCATCTTCATGCTTCAACACCCTGCGCATGCTTCGAAAGATCTTCCGGTGGATCCCCACCGAGACCAGGAAGACGGTCACCCAGGCCCTCGTCACCAGTCGGCTGGACTACGAGAACGCCCTCTACGCCGGCACCGCCGCCAAACTCCAGAAGAAACTCCAACGGATCCAGAACGCCTCAGCACGACTCATCCTGGACATCCCCCGACACAGCCACATCTCCGAACACCTAAGAGACCTGCACTGGCTCCCCGTCAACAAAAGAATCACGTTCCGACTCCTCACCCATGCACACAAGGCCCTCCACGACCTGGGCCCCAAGTTCCTCAACAGCCGCCTGACCTTCCACAAGCCCACCCGCCAGCTCCGCTCCGCCAGCCTCGCTCTCGCCACCGTCCCCCGCATCCGCAGAGCCACCGCCGGAGGAAGATCCTTCTCCTACCTGGCAGCCAAGACATGGAACTCCCTCCCCATCCACCTCCGGACAACGCAAGACCATCTCGCCTTCAGGAAGCAACTCAAGACCTGGCTGTTCGAGCAGTAGCGTTCCCCCCCCCCCCCAGCGCCTTGAGACCCTCCGGGTGAGCAGTGCGCTATACAAATGCCTTTGATTGATTGATTGCTTTGAAGGAATTTGCCAGCTGTGAAAGAACAAAAGGATGAATAAGCAGCCTGAATGCAGAAGCAGAGGACCAGCTGTTTGTGAGGCAGCATTGGCTTGGAAGACAAGGAAATTGCAAGCAGCTGCTCAAGATAAGGAAGCTTGCAGCACATCAACAGAGGGAGAAGGGGAATGTTTGATTCCACTAATCCCTTGAAGGTGAGATAACTTTGCCCATACCCCTACCCTTGTGCTGTTGCAGCCTGTGATACTTCCAGTTACAATCTGTAGCTGGGGAAGAGTGTCCTGTGGTATAGGCCCCCTACCTTTCTCTTTGTGATACATGGGGGTACCAGGGTGTACTGGCACTCTGGCAGCTAAGACCGTCCTACAGCTAGCCAGTGGCTACTGGACTAGTGGGACTTTAGTAAACTCTGCCAAGCCATCAGGTACCTGTGATCAGTTCCCTGATGCCACTAGAGCGGTGTCCTTGCTAAGAACGGGACGGCACTTCTGTTCTTTGGGTGCTGGGGCTGTTCTGGAACATTTGACTTCACATCATGTGCGGAAACTACACCATTGCCATACAAAGATTGGTATCATGGCTCTAGCAAATGAGAGCAACCCTGTGCAACATGGTCTGTAATAAGCAATGCTAACTGTGAGCCTACATGCTGTGTTCGTATAGTGCTTAGTGTCTAGGCGCTATAATACTGTTTGGGATCAGAACTCTGGCCCAGAGGGTTGTAGAGATGTCTGGTTTTCCCTGTGTTCCTTAGTTTTATGTGTAATTTAGTTCCCTAATGTGTATTAAAGTACTTTTCTTATTAAAAAGTAAAGCACTGACTGGGCATTGATCTTATTAGCTGGTAGTACAGTGTACCCTGTATTCTGATTGTCTAAACCCACCTCACCTCCTTGAGTAAGTCTTGGACCACTCTGCCTCACTAACCTGAGAGAGGCAAGTGCTGAAGAGGAGTATGTGGTTATTCAGTTTTGGGTCCACTAGTACTGAGGGTCCAGGACACCAGTGGGGGGCACTCCAGTTGATGCAGTTGGAGCGGGGTAGCCCCTGAGTGCCCTGGTACCCAGGAAACCGGGGCTAACATGTGCCATCACCGTGTGTGTTTCCCAATCCAAAATGTTATCCGTCATCACTGTGCATGTACAATGCAGGACTTTGCGTTACAGAGGGTTAACTGATAACAACAGGAAATTGGAACTCGCTCTCAAATTGGAACAAAAATTAAAATGTAAAGAAAACTTACATTGGCATCTTCTGTTAACATCCTCACAGTTTCCAGACTTCGTACTGCCACTAGATGGCAGTCTGTGTAAAGAAATATATTCCCAAATCACCATGCACTCTGGTCCTCCTACAAGTCGCCAGTGTTGTGAATGAAGTTGGAGGCAACGTAGAAGCAAAAAAAATAAGCAGGAAGTAATCTAATGAAAGGGTTTATTAGCAGTAGCATCTGGTGTCAAGGAAAAGTAGTGGGGCAGTGCGGGGGCAATAATAATTTTTTTTTTAAAAACAAGACCTTACCTGCCACTCGCCACTCACCGCTCTTCTGCTGTGCACAGGCTGAGGCTCCCAGACTCCCCTATGACCAATCCAGATGGTGCTCTCATGCTGGTAATATCCATGAGAGCACTGTCGGGATTGGATGGGTAGGGCTGGTTTGGTGACTGAAAGCCTGTGCCTACTGTTGTTCTCCACCCGTCAACGCAGCTTGGTTGGAGAGATGTCAGTTTAGCCATCCGAAGACAGCCGTCCAAACTGACAAGTGCACTGACAGCAGTGCCCACCACTCCTCTAGCATTATTTGTATGGCCCCGCCCCCAAGACTCGTCTCCTGACGAAAAATAAAAATGATAATAAAACTGTTATTATCATTTTATTTGTCTTTTTGTCTCTGCTGTCTGGGGTGTGATGCTCCTCCGCCATAACGGAGTAGCCACCACTGTTTATTAGGTATAGAAGAGTACCTCTGTCTCCCAGAAACTGACTTAAAATACAGGGCGCGCATTACTTTTATCCCCAAATTCCAGCTCACACAAGCACGAAGTTAAAAAGACAACAATATTGAAAAGAGACATCCCACAGCTACCCAACACAACACATGGACAGTTATGCGGCTTTGGCCGCCTCTATCAATGTGCAATGAAACAATCAAAAATAGCTTTTCACTCTGTACAGACTGGCAACAAGCCTAAGTCAGTATTTCCAAATTGGCTCCAAACTTCAGTCTCAATAGGCCACTAGGGCCAGTGTTCACCTTCTCAAAAATTGTGCGAGGACAATATTTGTTTTTAGATAAAGTGTAAACAATTCGAGATTTCATAGGCTCACTAACAGTCAATAACCTGCATAACTTGGCAACTCAGGTGGCAGCATGGACATCTTTTATGTCCATTATTGATGACTAATTAGTGCAAGACATAAGGGCTGCAGACCCCAGCATCTCCCAGAAATCTCTGCTCAGCACAATTTATGAAGTCACTTCTCTTGTCCAGCAGAGACAAACTTATCGCTCTCTTTAAAAGCTCATTTAGACAGCATTTTCCCGTTTCTTTGTAAATCTACAGTGTCGAAACCCTTGTTAAAGAAAAATGAATCTACATTATCTTTATATTTTCCTGATTTCCCAGCTCCCCCCTCAGAACAAACTACTGGAAAATCTGGTCCTGCAGAGAATAATAGCCTGCTCAATAGCCATTAAGCCAGTTTTCAGCCTGGACGTAGCACAGTACTGGTGGTCATAGCCACCTTTGGTAACATAAGGTAGCTCACTGATAGCAGTAATGTCAAAATGCTGTTGCATTAGATTTGATGGCTGCTTTCAACACCATTGATTATATCTCCTGGTAATGTTTTCAATATGGTTCTTGATTGGATGAAATCCTGTCTATGTGAATAACCCAGGCTGTGACTCTCTTTCCATTCATATCCAATAAAACCTTAAGCTGTGGTATTCCGCTAGGGTCAATCATTTCACCATTTCTTTTTCATCTTTACATACCGTTCCTTTTGTGTGTACACAGATGACACCCAGTCTGTGTCTGGTCTGCCAAACATAAGGGCTCAAAATTAACCCAACTAGGGCACAGGCATTTTGGCTGAAGTTCTGTCAGTCACTGTGGATAGGCCACCAACCTCTTGAGGCTAGACCTGGCTGAGACATAGATCCTGCTTACATCTTCAGGCACTACAGAGTCCCTGGGGCTGTAAATCAGAGACCGACTGCCTGCACTCTCTAGCCACCGCCCCCCCCCCCCCCCCCCCCCCGTCCCCAGCAAGGCGTTAGATGGCAATCGGACCTTGCATGCCCAAGCTACAAGAGTTGCCCACATTGTGTCACTCAACTGCATGCTCTGAAAAGATATTTGTGGTCATTGATTCCAACTTCCCATAGCACCTCTTATTGAAGGTAATTTCATTTAAATGTATTATACACCATAGGCTCCTGGTGCATTTCTTGGCTGACAATTAACGCATGGTAATGCCTTATACTACGTTTAAAATACTATGGCCTGTATTTATACTTTTTTAGCGCCGCATTTGCGTCGTTTTTTGACGCAAAAACGGCGCAAACTTGCAAAATACCATTGTATTTTGTAGGTTTGCGCCGTTTTGTGTCAAAAAGCGGCGCAAATGCGGCGCTAAAAAAAGTATAAATACGGCCCTATATTGCTTACGTTCATGTTTCTTCCAGAGCATTATGGACATCAAGCTGTCATAAGGGGTCTCCCAAAATAGGGTCCCTTTCTGGGTCTTTGAAAACCTCACTATTAAAAACCCAATTATTACATGTCTAAATGTGGAACAGTGTTACTGTGAAATTTTCTCTGAAAAAAAACTGTTTTTTCTGCAGCATGAAACAGACAATCTGAACACATCAAAAACATCTAAACATTTTCTTGCAGCACCTGACTCGGCAATATGTGCACGGCGGCTTCATCGCTCCTCAACCGCATTTGTGTCCCTAGATTTAAAAGGTCTAGAAGGGGAGGGAGATCCTTTTAAGTCTTGGCGCCACTCACTAAAAACTCTAGTAAGATTTGCGAAATCATAACTTCGAGTCTGGTTTAGGAAGGCACAGAAAATGTGACTTATCAATACCCTTTAGCTGCCAAAACCCTCTCCCCCTTTTTCCTGGTTTCCTTAGCTCTTTGTTCCCTTAGCACCCGGATACTTGGGACCATATCATACACACGGCACACTTTCCCTCTTCGTGCAGTGGTGCATCTTTCAAAAAGTACACTGTGGCATAAACAGGGACAGTGCACGGTATTACAAAGCATGCTCTGCCTTCAGGGCAGCCATGAACATGCACTGCCCTAGGGGCAACGCATTCAGGTGAAATATAGGCCCATATTTATACTTTTTGATGCAAAAATGCGCCAACGCAGTTTTGCGTCAAAAAATTTCACGCCGGCTAACGGCATTTCATTGCACCACCCGGGCGTCAAATTTATACTTTGACGCACGGCGGCGCTAACCACTGGTTGGTCTTTTTTTTTTTACTCAAACCAATGCGCCATGTCATAAAGAAAAACGACGTTAACACGGCGAAAATGACTTTAATCCGGTATATGACTTCGCAAACTGGATACGCGCCATTTTTTGATGCAATTGTATCAAAAAGCGGCACAAATACTGCAAAATGTGTAAAGGAGCCCCAAAATGGATTCCAGAAGCTATGAGAGACCCCAGGAAGATGACAACTGACCAGGAACCAGCCAGGAGGACCCACACAAGACCGAGGAGAGGGAGAAGAAGAAGAGGAAGTGTTGGCTCAGTGCAGAGGAGCAGGAAATACTGGTGAACGAGGTGACGGAACACCAGCACCAACTTTTTTTTACCTCTAAATTGCCAATTGGGAGGAGAGAGGCAATTTGACAACAAATTGTCGATAAGATCAACAGTGTGGCAGAAGTATGGAGAACAGTCACTGAGTGCAAGAAACGCTGGCATGACTGCAAGTATAGGACCAAGGAAAAGATGGCCAGGAACAGGAAGGCAGCACTGCAGAATGGAGGTGGGAGTCCAGCACCGCAGGAGGCCCTGGACCACATGGAGGAAATGGTGGCAGACGTCATCCCTGAGGAGATCTTCACAGGGAATCAAAGACAGGACACTGCAGACTAACAGGAAACAACACAGATAAAGGGTAAGTGGCATGGGGAACAAAAATGCCTAATTGTTAACTGGAAGCAGGGTGGAGGACATACCTGCTACACAATGCATGTCAGCCATGATAATCAGGTAGTGGAAAGGGCAAAGGGGCACGGCACGGGGGCATGGGCTGTGCAGGGGAAACCTGGGGCACAGCACAACACTACACCAACAACCTTTGCATGGGTGTACTCTGCCATGCCAAGGCTGTTTGAAAAGCAAAGCCAGTTCAGGAGGGTAGTGTACAACGTTAAACTGGCCTGCTGTCACACGACAGCTGTTATTGTCACAACATGAACTAGGGCTCAATTTCCTGTCTCAGGCCATTTCCGCAAGTGGCATGTAGCATTGACAACAGTTGCCACTACCACCTGTGCTGTGTGTGCAGGTCAAGTAGCAAATGGCAGTTAGGTGCCCATGGATCAAACACACCCAAAATAGAGGGTTCAGGGTGCCAACATTATCAATCCCCTGTAATTACTAACAATGTGCAAATCCTGTTGAATACTCATGTCTATAGGCCCTATAAACATCAGGTATTGTTATTAACATTATGAGGTACACAGCAGTAATGTCATACCCATGCTGCACATGTCAGGGTCTAGCCTGTGCCTGGGTCACAACATCTGCAATGCTACCATGCAACATCTCAAGTGTCATAGTGCTAAGACAACTGCATTGAGGGGGAGGGCATATGTGTGTAAGAAGGTGAACATACCCGCACAGTCATAAGAGGAAATGGAACACTGCTAGGACCATCAGTGCAATCCAATGTAGCACACATTCCCCAACATCAGCAGTACACACTACCAATGCTGACACCTGTACTGTGCCATGCTAATGCAATACATAGTATATGCTAGGTCTCAGCAACATATAGGTCGATGTGAAATATCAGAGACTGGGTCAGTTCCAGATTGTTAAGTGTGGTGCAAGTGCCATCAGAACATCCACAGCCAGTGCAAGGCCACACCATGATAATGGAAGTAGAGGGAAGGTTGAGTAGGGCAATAAGGTGGCAACATACAATATTTGCAGAACCTACACCTAGAGGATTTGACACTGACATTTCCCCAAACTGCCCACACTACATGTGCCATGCAGGTAGGGCATAGGCCTGGGAGAATGCTAATATTAATGACATTAACAATGAACAGGAAGCAAGATCACAATGTGCGACTAATAGGATGTCAGGCACATCACATTACAAATGCCACAACACAGACACACTAAGGCCCGTATTTATACTTTTTTAGCGCTGCATTTGCGTCATTTTTTTACACAAATGCGGCGCAAACCTACAAAATAGAATTGTATTTTGTAGGTTTGCGCCGCGTTTGCATCAAAAAGCGGCGCTAAAAAAGTATAAATATGGGCCTAATTATGCAATATCTCATTGCAGAGGATAGTGGCTCTCCTGGGGATATGCCTGTCCTGGACTTCCCTGATGACATGGATGACGAGCTGACAAACATCAGCCAGCAGACCCTCCAAGATGTCCTTGGGACCCTCCAGACCCCACCTTCAGTCACAAGGAGGAGTACAGAAGTAGCAGCCATCACAGAGGTCCCACCCACCACCCCAATTGTACGACCTGTCAGCTCCAACCCAGTAGAGGACTCTGACGACACTGGCACCAGCTTTGAGAGAACTATATTTGGAGTACAGCGGGAGCTGGCCAAGGAGGTGCGGGTGGGGATGCAAAATATGGCAGCCAGCCTAGAGGGGGTGCGTTCGTGCATGATGTCATCTGCAGAACAGGCAGCAGCCATGCAAGGGCAAACATCTATCTTGCAAGAACTTCAACAAAGTGTGAAGGAAATCAGCACAGCAGTAAGGGAGTTGCCACAACACCTCACACACCAGACCTTTCACTGCGTGCACGAATGCAATATTGACCCCCTCGGGCCGGCCTGGCTGCCTACCACAGTGATGTAGCTGCTATACTTAAGAACCAGCAGCTCCTCCTTGCTGCAGTACTGCCCTTAATAGCCCCACAGTTGGCAGCTACCGGGATGTCTGACTCCACGTCTTCAAACACTGAGGTGTGTGTTACCCCTTCAAACCCACCACCACCAAGGGCAGAGGAGACGACACACACATCAGAAGATGAAGACGTGGAACAGATCACCTTCACCCGTAAGAGTACCCCGTAGCACAAGTCCATGCCAAATGGGCACTTATATCCAAGGTCCTGTGCTTCGTAACATGCCAGTCTTGCAACAGCTGCTCACATGCACTGTTCTCCAGCCCACTGTTTACATTGACACTATGCTCTGTGATTGTCTCTCACTACCTCATTGGCAATTCATGTTTCTCTGCACTGTATGACACTTCACCCCAACATGTCCAATGACATGTCCCTTTGCACTTGTGTAGTATCACAATAGAATGCGTCACACTAATTGACTCACAATCCTGGACTATGTAAATATAGCACTACAGCACTTTAAAATAAATAGCACTTACACAACCACTTTGTCTCTGTGTAATGTGACACATCAACCGTGTAGAAGATTAGTGATGTATGTCTCATGTCAATGGCCATAGAATGTCAATACAACTGCCTTGGAAGATTGTGGGCTGATAACTATGCCCTGGGGTCTGGATTGTACCATCATCTGTCCTTCCTGAGGGTTATTTCTGAAGTAAATAGAAAAATTACAGTATAATGCTGTGTAGGACAGAATAAGTCTGCTTCAAGGGATGTCTAAGCAGAAAATCAATGTGTTCAAATTTTTCTTCAAGACAATCTTTAGGTATGTGACACCAGACTCTAAAATTTCATCACACACACACCATACAGTAGGAATGGATGTGTACGAGTGTATGCACAAATATGTAACCTGGCAGTACAATGTAAGAAATGATAGGTGTGAGTTATGTATACCATACTACATAAGATTATACCGTCACTCACCTTATCAGGCTGCAGGCAAACGTACCACAGTGCCCAAGATTCAAAATCTGGTCTCAAAGTATGACAGATTGAAAACATACACCCAAGCTTAACAACACATAGGGAACCATAGTAACCTTGAGTGGTGGGTGCAATGGATGGCAGATGCATAGAGAAGTAGCTGCCAATGTGACAGCTCAATTGGGGGTTGGATGCAGGATGCAACACAAATGTAAATACTAAATTGACGCTGTTCACCCATGCCAAGGCCCTGATCCCCAAGCATATGGCACATACCTTAAAGGAGTACCTAAATATTTATTTAACAGTAAAAAAAGATACTAAAACTAGGGGAAACACCATAACTAACCTAACCTATCCTAACTACACATTACCCACAACTGGCCCTAACTACCCATAGCTAAACATACTTATCACATTTAACTAAACTCTCTAAACATCAACCCCTTACCCCCCTTATATGACGGGACACATGGAGGACAACATATACTAACCTAAACGCATACTATCTTATCCTAAACAATTATATATTTTTTTGTTTTTTAAAATTTTATATATTGTTTGTATTTTCTTATTTTTATACACAAAAACCCCAACAACCATCCCCCACCCACCCACAAAAAAACACATGTAAAAATATTATACCCTCCACCAAACATCTCCCATGACATGCACTGGATAGATAGTGGATGGTTGATAATGGCAATGTTACAAGGATAAGCCATCATGTGTACTGGAATGTTGGATACCACTTCCTGGTCACTTGTTTGTATACCACCCATGAGTCAGGCATTTGAACATGCTAGGTAGGTACAGTATTTGTGATACAGAGTCCCAAAACCAATCCGAAAATGTAATGTTACACCACAGTCATATAAATGACCTATGTTTCTCCTGTGGCAGTGGAGGACTAGCAGACCATGCTGCATATGTTCACATATTTCCAGTGGTTCATTGCACAAAGGGGTCCAGGTCAGGTGTGTGGCCATGTGTACCCTGCGTCACTATTGGCCTCCATGTGGTCACAGTTACATGCAGGTCTAGTCATGAGTCTGTGAAGCCATTCCCTGAATTAACAGAGTATCCTTCAAAGCAGAATTGACCGAAAGCCAAAGAGAATTTGACGACACACCTGGGGATAGTTCAGCTATGGCACTACAGAACTTTTATGAGGCTGACAAC